>NC_136430.1:339420999-339953499 GCF_052849685.1 Lactuca virosa
AGGTCAACAAAGTCTTGATCTACAAGCTCCAGTGCAACCAACACTTCTCCAAAGAGTTCCTTCTTCTCCAAGATGCACTAAGAACACTCCAAAGCACTCAAGCACACCTTCTTTTGCTCAAAAGGCTCAAACTAGGGTTAGGGTTTTCAAGGGAGGGTGTTGGAGAGGTGGAGGATGAGAATGGAATGGTCTGGGGAAGTTAAGGAGCTTAAATAGGGTTTGGACACTGAGCGTGTACGCCCAACGTACTCCTGGTACGCCCAGTGTACTCAAGGTTGCCCTAGTACGCCCAACGTACTTCCCCATACGCCCATCGTACGTGGCTTAACCCAAAATCGTCCTAACTTCAAACAATCATAACTTCTTCGTTTCAACTTCGATTTTGACGATCTTTATATCCACGGAAATGTGTTGAGGAGCCCCACAATATTATCTAAATATCTTGGACTAAAAACTTCTCGAACAAAAATCCATATTTCATGCAAGAACCCGACCTATGAATTTTCCTTTTTTACCCTTCGGCCCAAAACACAATTCAAGGGTTAAATATCTTAACTATCATTACCTCCTTCCTCAATGACTAAACTTTGCCTCTTTAAGACCCAAAGCCTTACACAACCGACTTCCGACCCATGGGCCAAAAATAACAGGAAACAGGATGGTACATTTCTTCTGCTTCTTTCTTCTTGAGAGACATTTTCTAGGGTTTTTCCCTTTTATCACCAAATGATTATAGCTCATTGTAATCTCTTTGATCAATCTATGTAAACACTGCAATATTTTAGTGGATTGGTTCTCGGCTTCCTCCCCCCGTGGTTTTTCCCGATTTGGGTTTTCCATGTAAATCTTTGTGTCTCTTTTTTATTTACTTTTGCTTGGGTTTTTTCATTGCATGTGATTGATTGTGGTTTGATATATTAGTCATATTCCGTTTGAACTAATATTGTTCTTGTAATTCGGATTTATGGGTTGTTTGATGCATTAGGGCTTTTTCGTTTTAGTGCATCTTACCTTCTTTGTTTACTACAATTGGTATCAGAGCTTCCGAGTTTTAATATTAGTTCATTGGGATCATTTTATCAAGTGGTTGATCATGTCTTCGATGAACTACGATATCGCGTTGTTGGATTGAAACACCATATTTCCCATGTGGCAAGTTAAGATGAAAGATGTTCTTATTTAGATGGATTTACACAAGGTGCTTCTAGGTTCCGAGAAGATGCCCGCTTTGTGGACGGAAGAAGAAAAAAAGACGAAAGATTTAAAATCTCAATCCCAGATTCGTTTTCATTTGTGAAATGATGTTTTGCAAGATGTTTTGAAAGAAAATTCAGCGGCTGCTTTATGGTTAAAGTTGGAGCAATTGTTGATGACGAAGAGCCTACCAAACAAGTTGCATTTAAAGCAGCGGTCGTTCAATCTTAAAATGATTGAAGGAGGTTCTTTAGCTGAATATTTATCCACATTCAAAGAGTTAGTAAGTAACTTAGAGAATATGGATGTTCAGTATGAAGATGAATATTTAGATTTATTCTTGTTGTCGTCGTTGCCCGAATCCTACAACCATTTTCGTGATACTATCATATATAGTCGTGACACTCCTGTCTTAGATGAAGCTTTTACAACTTTGGATTCAAAAGAGAAGATGAAGCATATTATTGGTGGTGATTCAAGTGATGCGAAAGCCAAAGTTTTAAATGCCCAAGGAAGAACAACAGATAGAGTTAAAAATCCGCAATCTTCCAACAGGACCAAATCCAAGACTAAAATCAAACGAAAGTTTTGTAATTACTGTCACAAGAAGGGACATACTTAATGCTTCAGGTTGAAGAATAAAGAGAAAGCAACAGCAAATGGTAAAAAAGTTAGCACTTCGGGTGAAGACGATGTAGAAGAGGCCGGTTGTATTAGATAACTTCTCACAGTTTATTCAGATAAACTTGATTCCAGTGGTGAATGGATACTCGATTCTAGTTGTACTTTTCATATGTGTCACAACAGAAGTTGGTTTTACACATTTGAAAAGGTTAACCAAGTCTATGTTCTGATGGGTAACAATTCTACATGTCCGGTTGCTGGACATGGCTCAGTCAGAATCCGTATGTTTGAAAGGGTTATCAGAACCATTGGCGAAGTTAGATATGTTCCTGAACTCAGAAGAAACTTGTTATCTCTCATCTCCTTTGATAAAAAAAGGATACGAGTTTGCCGGTAAAGGTGGAGTTCTCAGTGTATTCAAATATGGTTCTAACAAACTGATAGCCAAGCGTAAAACCTCAGATCTCTACTTTCTTGATGGACAAACAATTTCAAGTGATGTTGTAGTTGTTTCAAAGTCTCTTTCTGATCCATATCAGTCCCGTCTTTGGCACCTTCGACTTGGCCATATGAGTTTTCAAGGTATGTCTGAATTGAGTCGAAGAGGATTACTTGGTGAACAAAAGATTGTTGATTTAGGGTTTTGTGAAGATTGTGTAATGGCAAGGCAAAGCAAGTGAGATTTATGAGTGGTATTCATACAAATAAAGGACCACTTGACTATGTACACTCATATTTATGGGGATCGGCTCGAGTTGCTTCGAAAGGTGTAGTTGTTTATATGCTCACTATCATTGATGATTTCTCCACGAAGGTGTGGTCTTTCTTCTTGAAACATAAGGGAGACGTTTTTTCTACCTTTAGAAATTGGAAAGTACAAGTTGAAAAGCAATTAGGATTGGTGATAAAGTATCTTCGCACGGATAATGGACTTGAGTTTTGCTCAGAAGAGTTTAATGCATATTGCCGAAAGGAAGGCATCACTCGACATCGCACGGTAGTCCATACACCTCAAAAAAATGGTGTAGATGAAAGGATGAATCACACCATTATGGAGAAGGTCTGGTGTATGTTTTTTAATTCCCAATTGCCAAATTCCTTTTCGGGGGAGGCTGGCTCGACTGCTTGTTATCTCATCAACCAATCACCGTCACGAGAAATTGAGAAGAAAACTCTGTTTGAGTTATGGTCTGGGAAAACCGTTGATTATGCAGATTTAAAACCTTTTGGATGTCCAGCTTATGCACGAGTTCACAATGGCAAGTTAGAACCAAGAGCAATCAAATGTGTTTTTCTTGGATACAATCAGGGTGTTAAAGGGTACAAGTTGTGGAGATTTGATCTGAAGAAAGTCATTATCTCAAGAGATGTTACTTTTGATGAGTTTGGTATGATTCAACCAGTTTCAGACTCTTCAAACGGTACAGTTGCATCAGATGCATCATTTGAAGCAAGTAAAGAGAAAGCTCAAATGGAGGTGGATCTTCCTAATTCACCTTCCACTTCTGTTCCAAGTTCAGTAGAAAATCAAGAGTCTTCCTCGTCTGATGAGCCCATTGTTGTTGAAGAGTCGATATCTTCACCACCACGAGCTACTACTCCATGAATTGCAAGGGATAGACCAAGAAGAGTAGTTGTACCTCCAAAGATGTATGATGAAGTTGATCTTATCGCTTATGCCTTTATTGTTGCTGATGATATTGAGTCTGGAATGGAACCTACGAATTATGATGAGGCTGTTAAGTCTAAAGACTCAAGTGAATGGATGATTGCAATTGTAACGACCCAAATTTTCAAATAAATTTTTCATTTTTAATTAGCCAAACATTCCCATAAAATGTGAAATAACATTAACCACTGTTTTAATAATTCATAACATTATCATTTCATTTAAAAAACATCAGAGTGTCCCATCAAAACAAATACCGGCGAGTGCACGTCGCGCCATCAAACCTTGTCCTTGCCCTTAGGCTCCGAAGTACCTGAAACAAATCAACAAATTGTAAGCTAATGCTTAGTGAGTTCACCAGAGCATACCCCACACACAATCCACGTAAACACATATCATATTAGCTATAAGAGCTACACATACCACATAAGCCATGCATATAACATATAGGGATGTCGTGGGCTCGTCCCCAGGGTCTTACTCCAGGGTGCCATGGGCTCCCCACATGGTCTTACACCTAAGTGCCATTGGCTCTCCCATGGTCTTTAATAGGAAATCCATGGGCTCTTAACATGGTCTTACATCCTGTTGCCATGGGCTCTACCATGGTCTTTAGTAGGAAAGCCATGGGCTCTCCACATCGTCTTACATCCAGGTGTCATGGGCTCTCCCATGGTCTTCCATACAAGCATACCCTATATACAACTAGCATACATCCTAGCACATAACCACCATCATGTCTCATAATATAACTTCAGCTAATGTACCACATATCATAAAATGGGTCGGCCTTGGTGCCTTCGACCCATTGGTATGGTTAGGAGACTCACCTCTCGTGAATGCTGAATTGTCAAGCTAATATTAGGTAAATCCCACGTGCTGCTCCAACTTAACAGCCTATAATCATCAAGTAATTGACTTGTCACAATCCCGAATTACCATAATTATCCTCAAAGTCAACCCTAGTCAACCCTGGTTAAAGTCAAGGTTAACAGTCAATGTTGACCTCCACTCATCGAGTGCATCCAACAACTCGTCGAGTTCCCGAGTAACTCCTCAACTCGCTGAGTTACCTATGTAACTCGTCAAGTTCCTCAATGTCCAGTAGACCGAAAATCCATGCACCCCGAAAACCCCAATCCTTCACATAAATCAATTGGAATCTCGAAAATGGGTAAACCCTACTCAACTCGTCGAGTTGCCTAAGGGACTCGACAAGTTCCTTCAGTCCTTTTTGTGTTCAGTCATTTCCAGTGAGATCCAAGGTCCCAAACTTCAGATCTAACCTCTCCTAGTGTAGTTACCACGTAAAGTTGCAAACTTTACATGCATGCAAGGCCTCACAAGGCTGAAACACCAAACTAAGGTTCCTACAAGGTCTTAATGCATGGAAAGGGCCTAAGCTGAATAAAGTGAGCAACTTTATGTCATTGAAGGCCTAGAGGGATACAGATCTGGAACCATATCCTTGTGACAAGTCCAGATTTGAAGGTGACACCCTTTTGGCACCAAAAGTGACCATTTACATCCAATAAAAGAGATCTAAGCAACTAAAGGTCAAGATAGTGACTTTATACCTCAATATGGTCACCAATGCAAGGTGGATGTTGGATCTACTGCTTCCCTCTTTACTTCTTCTTCTTCAAACTCCAAAATCTTCACAAACACACCAAAACTCACTCTCAAAAGCTCTCTTTCTCTCTCAAGAAGGTGTAAGGCTAAAACTAGGGTTTCTCTTGTTGTAGGAACGATGGAAGAGGCTGCAAATGAGCCATAAATTCTTTAAATAAGGTACAAACCCCTGAAAATTAGGGTTTCTCGTTACAGTGCCTACTCATCGAGTCAAGGCCTTCCGACTCGTTGAGTAGGATCTGAATCCTGCGTCCTCATAAATGACTCTACTCGACGATTTGGAGCTTCCCAACTCTTCGAGTCCAAGCCTAGAACCCTAAAACTTGAGAATTTAAATAATACCTGGAACAGGTGTTATAAATCTCCCTCACTCGAACTAGACTTCGTTCTCGAAGTCTACTGACGCGAACAAGTCCGGGTAGTGTACTCGCATCTCCTCTTCCGGCTCCCATGTCTATTTGGATCCCCTTCAGTGCTGTCATTGGACCTTTACTAGCTTCACCTCCTTGTTCCGAAGAACCTTGGTATTCCTATCTAGAATCGCAACAGGCCTCTCAATGTAGTTCAGGATCTCATCCACCTGAATGTCGTCCAGTGAAACGACCGCGGCCTCATCAGTGACACACTTCCGAAGCTGTGACACATGGAAGGTGTTGTGAATATGGCTAAGCTCCTCCGGCAGTTCTAGGCGATAGGCCACCTTGACCACCCGTGCCGTAATCCTAAACGGTCCACTATATTGGGGCCCCAACTTGCCTCTCTTCCGAAACCTAATGATTCCCTTCCATGGCGACACTTTTAATAACACATAGTCCCCCGCCTGGAACTCAAGGTCTGATCGCCGTCGGTCGGCATAACTTTTCTGACGGCTCTGTGCGACTCGCAGCCGGTCGCACACCTACTGAATCAGCCCAGTAGTCTTGAGCACTACCTCCATGCTCCCCATGACTCAGTGTCCCACCTCGCCCCCAACAAAACGGGGTCCTACATCTCCAACCATACAACATCTCAAACGGAGGTCGGTCGATACTGGCATGGTAATTATTGTTGTATGAAAACTCTGCCAATGGGAGGTATGTATCCCAACTACCTCCAAAATCCAGCACACATGCCCGAAGCATATCCTCGAGCATATGGATCGTCCTCTCGCTCTGCCATCTGTCTGAGGGTGGTACGCTGTGCTAAAATCAAATGAGTTCCCAATTCCTCGTGGAACTTCTTCCAGAATCTAGATGTAAATCGAACATCTCTGTCAGATACTACCGATACTGGCACCCCGTGTCTCGCCACCACCTCTCGCACATAAATATCCTCCAATTTCTCAGCGGAGATGCTCTCAGAGATCGGAATAAAGTGGGAACTCTTCGTCAGTCTATCCACAATAACCCATATCCCACACCCCTTATTGTCCTCGGTAACTTCGTGATGAAGTCCATAGTGATATCTTCCCACTTCCACATGGGAATGGGTAGCGACTGAACCTTGCCATGAGGCCGCTGATGCTCGGCCTTGACCTTCCGGTAGGTCAGGCACCGCTCCACGAACCAGGCGATCTCCCGCTTCATGCAGGGCCACCAGTAACTCAGCCTCAAGTCTCTATACATTTTTGTAGCCTCGGGATGTATAGAGAACTTGGACTTGTGTGCTTCCTCCAATATTTTCTGCCTCACCCCTCCCGATGCCGGAACCCATACCCGACCACACTGAGTCAAGAGTCCCTGACCATTCCGGACTAATAAAGGAATTTTCCCCCGTATCCGCTCTAATTTCCAATTTTCTTTCTTCAAACCCTCCACTTGAGCCTCCTTGATCATACCAACAATGTAAAGATCACTGTCATCCTCAAACAAACGTTCCCAATCGGGGAACCTGCCGTCTTGCGGCTCAAAGCATCGGCCACCACATTGGCCTTCCCCGAATGGTATAAGATCTCACAGTCATAATCTTTCAGCACGTCCAACCACCTCCTATGTCGCATGTTGAGGTTCTGCTGATCCATCAAGTACTTCAAGCTCTTATGATCAGTGTAAATAGTGTACCGTACCCCATACAAGTAGTGCCTCCAAATCTTGAGGGCAAACACCACTGCCCCCAATTCCAAGTCGTGAGTGGGGTAATTCGCCTCATGAGGCTTCAACTGCTTCGAGGCGTAAGCGATCACATGCCCCCTCTGCATTAGTACAGCCCCTAACCCCGAGATCGATGCATCACAGTACACTACCAAATCATCCAGTCCCTCAGGTAGCACGAGAATCAGAGCCTCACATAACATCTGTCTCAGGGTCTCAAAAGCCAACTGCTGATCCGGGGCCCATCGAAATGTCACATTCTTCTTGGTCAAGCGGGTCAAAGGTACGACTATCTTGGAGAAGTCCTGGATGAATCTCTGGTAATAGCCCGCTAAACCCAAGAAGCTACAGATCTCGAATGCATTCCTTGGTACTTCTCACTTCATCACAGCCTCAGCCTTGGCTGGATCCACCGAAATACCCTCCTGGTTGATGATGTGCCCCAAAAATTGCACCACTCGCAGCCAAAAATCACACTTTGAGAACTTGGCATAAAGATTTTCCGCTCTCAGTGTCTCGAATACCTCCCTCAGGTGCTGCTCATGCTACTCCTTGGTCTTAGAATAGACCAGGATATCATCAATAAAAACGATCATTGACCAATCCAGCATCGGTCGACACACCCTGTTCATGAGATCCATGAACCCCGCTGGAGCATTGGTGAGCCCGAATGGCATCACCACAAACTCATAGTTCCCGTACCGAGTCCTGAAAGCTGTCTTCGGTATATCCTCATCCCGAATCCTCATCTGATGGTATCCCGAACGAAGATCTATCTTGAAAAACCAAGACGCACCCTGCAACTGATCGAACAAGTCATCAATCCTCGGTAGCGGATAATGGTTTTCACCGTTAGTTTGTTCAGCTCTCGATAATCAATACACATCCTATGTGACCCGTCCTTCTTTTTCACGAACAGGATCGGAGCTCCCCACGGGGAACTACTCGGATGGATAAACCCTCGGTCCAACAGCTCCTGAAGCTGCGTAGATAGCTCTTGCATCCCGGGCGGAGCTAGCCGGTACGGTGCCTTGACTATCGGAGCGGCACCCGACACTTGATCAATGCGAAACACTACTTGCCTCTCCGGAGGCACTCCAGGTAATTCCTCGGGAAAGACATCCCGAAACTCCTGTACAACCGACACACTGCCCAAATCCTTCGGGGTCTCAACCCTCGTATCCGAGATATATGCCAGAAATCTCGTACATCCCTGCTGCAGAAATCTCCTAGCCGTCGCAGCTGAACAGAGGGTTGGCCCCTGCGAGGCCCTCTCCCCATGAATAACTAGTTCTCCTCCAATTGGGGTTCGAACCCTCACCAACTGGCGCTTGCAATCTATCATGGCCCCGTTGGCCCCCAACCAGTCCATCCCGACAATCACCTTCAGCCCTCGCAATGGTATCGGGACTAGATCAATACGGAACCTCTATCCAAGCAGATTTAGGACATAGTCCCGATACACCCTCGCAACACTCATGGTGCGGTCTTCGGCAATCTCAACCTCAAGCGGGGAATCCAAAGTCCCCGGCGCATCCCGAAACTTCTTGATGAGTGCAAGAGATACAAATGATCGGGTAGCTCCTGAATCAAACAATACGTGGGCAGACATACCATTGACCAAAAAGGTCCCTATACATAAGCACCAAGTACACATAAGCACCAAGTACACATAAGCAATGCAAATAAATTTAGAGTAGAAAAGATAAAACACGTACCAGCCATGACGTCTGGCGCTGCCCGAGCCTCCTCGGTAGTCAACTGAAATGCACGGCTCTTCACCGCTAGAGCATCCGCCTTAACAGGGCGGCCATCTGTGATCCTCATGGTGGCGGGCGCAGGCGCCACCACCGCTCCTCCCCCTCCCTGTAACCTCGGACAATCGTCCCATTTGTGGCCGGTCTGGTTACAGTGGAAACAAATCAAGCCCTTCTTGGGGCAATCCCTGATCACGTGGCCTGACTGGCCACACCCGTAGTATCTTGAACCGCCTGTCCGACAAGCCCCACTATGCGGTTTACCGCACTTGGCACACCGGCCCCGGCCCTGCTAGCCCCTACTAGAATAATATGAGGTCTTAGGCTTTTTAGCCTGACCTACTGCTATATGTGCCTGCTCAGGCTTCCGCTTAGTGCGGAAGTCCAACTCCATCTCCCGCTTACAGGCCTTCTCCATCATCTCATTCAGGGTTTTGCACCCTGTAAATCTCACAAACTCGCGGATATCATCCCTCAGTATGGAATGATACCTTGTCCTCCTCATGTCCTCATCGGTAGCATACTGTGGTGGCAATAATGCCCGCTCCCGAAACTTGGCGGTGATCTCCGCCACTGTCTCGGTGGTCTACTGAAGCTCATGAAACTCCCTCACTAGTCGTTTCACCTCAGTAGGTGGTTCAAACTCCAAATCAAATCGCCTAACAAACTCGACCCATGTCATCTCAGCCACACCGACTGCTCCCACCTGGCTGTTCACCTATCCCCACCAATCCCGGGCCCGATCCCTCAACATACATGAAGCAAACCCCACCTTTGCCGCACCAGGGCAAGAAATCGTGCGCTGGGCATTCTCTATGCCCGCTACCCAGCTTTGGCTAACAATGGGGTCCCTGGCCTCGAAATACTCCGGCGCCCCACACGCCTTGAACTCCCGAAACGAGGGAGTTCGGGCCCCGACCTGGCCCGCAACAATCTCGGCTCTGAGTTCCCTGAGCCTCTCCTCCATGATCCCCATCATACCCTCCTTGACTGTTCCGAAGATAATTGGGGTAGTGTCAAGGATGCCCCTCGTAACCTTTGTTGCAATAAGCTCACGCAACATCTCATCAATGGGCTCGTTAGTGTCACCTGACCTAGACCCACATCCTAATCTCGATCCTGATCCTCCTGCTCCGAACCGTGTCACCACCATACTGCTCTACAATACCATAAAACATAATGATCAGGATGTCCATAGAGGGGATCCTCCCATACCGGTCCTCCTTAGAGCCTCCAGATCTAACATTGGTTCGGGTACAAGTACTGTGCTTTCAGTAGTACGGGCCCAATACTACCTTCCACACCTACCTGTACCTTCCCCAAGGCTCTACCTGATAACTCTAATTTGTCCCAAAACAAATCATGCCTCACAGACTACGCATAGTTCAAATCCTAGGCTAACCTAACATTTCCTCCATCCATATCAAAACAGAACTCAATCATACTAGGTTGCCTTATGCATGCAAATTATACACAAAAAAAGGATCAAATAGACTTTCGAATAATAGACTCTACCCTAAGACCACAACCAGACAAGGAACAAGAAATAAGGCCAAATTAATCATTCTGAGGCTATAAGACCCTAACCGTATACAATTTTGAAAGTATACACATAGCAAGATTCATATGATTATCATAACTCACATATCAGTATAACATCGCTAACATATTGGGGGAACTACTTACTTGGCTCGACCGATTGCGCGCATTGCACTCTCCTTTTTCTCATTCTAAAAAGTTTTTAACTTTTATTTTTGAAAACAATTTTACCATTTCCTTAGTTTGAGTCCTGACACACCCGAGAGTGTGCCCGAATCCCTCAAACCAAGGCTCTGATAACAACTTGTAACGACATAAATTTTCAAATAAAATTTTCATTTTTAATTAGCCAAACATTCCCATACAATGTGAAATAACATTAACCACTGTTTTCAAAATTCATAACATTATAATTTCATTCAAAACATCAGAGTGTCCCATCAAAACAAATGTCAGAGAGTTCACGCCGCGCCATCAAGCCTTGCCATTGCCTTTAGGCTCCGAAGTACCTGAAACAAATCAAAAAAATGTAATCTAATGCTTAGTGAGTTCCCCAGAGCATACCCCACACACAATCCACGTAAACACATATCATATTAGCTATAAGAGCTACACATACTACATAAGCCATGCATAAAAAATAAAGGGATGTCGTGGTCTCGTCCCCAGGGTCTTACTCCAGGATGCCATAGGCCCCCCACATGGTCTTACACCTAAGTGCAATGGTCTCTCCCATGGTCTTTAATAGGAAAGCCATGGGTTGTCCAGATGGTCTTACATCCTGTTGCCATGGGCTCTCCCATGGTCTTTAGTAGGAAAGCCATGGGCTCTCCACATGGTCTTACATCCAGGTGTCATGGGCTCTCCCATGGTCTTTCATACAAGCATACCACATATACAACTAGCATACATCCTAGCACATAACCACTATCATGTCTCATAATATAACTTCAGCTAATGTACCACATATCATAAAATGGGCCGGCCTTGGTGCCTTCGACCCATTGGTATGGTGAGGAGACTCACCTCTCGTGAATTTTGAACTTTCAAGCTAAGATCAGGTAAATCCCACGTGCTGCTCCAACTCAACAGCCTATAATCAACAAGTAATTGACTTGTCACAATCCCAAATTACCATAATTATCCTCAAAGTCAACTCTAGTCAACCCTAGTCAAAGTCAAGGTCAACAGTCAAGGTCAACAGTCAATGTTGACCTCAACTCGTCGGGTGCATCCAGCAACTCGTCGAGTTCCCGAATAACTCCTCAACTCGCCGAGTTACCTATGTAACTCGTCGAGTTCCTCAAGGTCCAGTAGACCGAAAACCCATGCATCCCGAAAACCCCAATCCTTCACAGAAATCACTTGGAATCTCGAAAACGGGTAAACCCTACTCAACTCGTCGAGTTGCCTAAAGGAATCGACGAGTTCCTTCAGTCCTTTTTGTGTTCAGTTCTTTCTAGTGAGATCCAAGGTCCAAAACTTCAGATCCAACCTCTCCTAGTGTAGTTACCACGTAAAGTTGCAAAATTTACATGCATGCTAGGCCTCACAAGGCTAAAACACCAAACTAAGGTTCCTACAAGGTCTTAATGCATGGAAAGGGCCTAAGCTGAATAAAGTGAGCAAATTTATGTCATTGAAGGCCTAGAGGGATACAGGTCTGGAACCATATCCTTATGACAAGTCCAGATTCGAAGGTGACACCCTTTTGGCACCAAAAGTGACCATTTACATCCAAGAAAAGAGATCTAAGCAACTAAAGGTCAAGATAGTGACTTTATACCTCAATATGGTCATCAATGCAAGGTGGATGTCGGATCTACTGCTTCCCTCTTTACTTCTTCTTCTTCAAACTCCAAAATCTTCACAAACACACCAAAACTCACTCTCAAAAGCTCTCTTTCACTCTCAAGAAGGTGTAAGGCTCAAAATAGGGTTTCTCTGACTGTAGGAACGATGGAAGAGGATGCAAATGAGCCATAAGTTCTTTAAACAGGGTATAAACCCCTGAAAATTAGGGTTTCTCGTTACAGTGCCTACTCGTCGAGTCGGGGCCTTCCGACTCGTCGAGTAGGATCTAAATCCCGCGTCCTCATAAATGACTCTACTCGACAAGTTGGAGCTTGCTTCCCAACTCGTCGAGTCCAAGCCTAAAACCCTAAAACTTGAGAATTTAAATAATACCTGGAACATGTGTTACAGCAATGCAATGTGAGATGGAGTCCTTGCAAAGAAATGGTACTTGGGATTTAGTTCCTATTCTGAAAGGCAAAAGATCAATTTAATGCAAGTGGGTCTACAAGCTCAAGGAATATGTCAAACCGGATGATAAACCAAGGTATAAAGCTCGGTTAGTAGCTAAAGGATATAGTCAGATTCCTGGTATTGATTACACTGAATTTTATTCCCCACTTGTTAATCATACTTCTATCTATGTATTGTTGGGATTAGTTGCTTCTAATGATTATGAATTAGAGCAACTTGATGTTACTACAACTTTCTTAAATGGTATGCTTGAGGAAGAGATTTTTCTGCAACAACCTGAGGGTTTTGTAGTTCCTGGCAAGAAGGACTATGTGTGTAAATTGAATAAATCTCTTTATGGCCTCAAGCAGCCTCCTAGACAATGGTATAAGAGGTTTGATTCGTTCATGACCAGTCATGAATTCAAGAGGTGCACCCGTGATAGCTGCATGTATTACAAAAACAGTGATGGTGGTTCGATGATCTACTTACTTATATACGTGGATGGCATGTTGATCGCAGCGAAAGATATGAAGGAGATTCAGAAATTGAAAGACCAGTTGAAAGCTGATTTTGAAATGAAGGACTTAGGAGCTGCCAAAAATATTTTAGGTATGGAAGTTGCTCGTGATATGAAGTCTAGGGTCTTGCATCTTTCTTAGAAAAATTACATTGAGAAAGCTCTAAAATGCTTCATTATGCATGAAGAAAAACTTGTCAACACACCTTTTGCAGCTCATTTCAAGTTATCATCTCGTTTGAGTCCTACTACTGAGATTGATGTGGCTTATATGGCACTTGTACCATACTCTAGTGTTGTCGGATCCTTGATGTATGCTATAATTTGCATGTGCCCTAATTTGGCTTATGCTCTTAGCATGGTTAGTAGATATATGGCGAATCCGGGAAAATAACATTGGAAAGTAGTGCAATGGATCTTCCGTTATCTAGGTGATATGTCTTCTATGTGTCTACACTTTGGTAAATCTAACACTGGGGTGCTGGAATATGTTGATTCAGATTATGGAAAAGACTTGGTTAAAAGAAGATCGATTACAGGGTATGTGTTTACTTTGCATGGTTGTGCTATTAGTGGGAAAGCACATTTTCATTCTACAGTTGCTTTGTCATCTATTGAGGCAGAGTATATGGCGATTACAGAAGCAGTTAAGGAAGACATCTGGTTGAGGGGTTTATTTAGTGAACTCGATGATAGATTAAAGGTTACCACGGTATTATGTGACAATCAAAGTGATATGTTCTTGAGTAAAGGTCAAATGTTTCATGACCGAACAAAGCACATTGATATTCGTTTCCGTTTTGTGCGAAATATCATTGAAAAAGGTGATTGTGTCATGGACAAGATTCATATAAATTATAATCCTGCTAATATGTTCACTAAGAGTCTTCCTATAGCCAAGTTCAAATTATGTTTGGACTTGGTGGGTGTTTCTGATCGAAACTGAGCCTGAATGGCTCGTTGGTGGAGGAAGTATTTTATCTTTTGGAATCACTTTTTCTCTAAATGGTGATTGCAGGTTCTTATGGAGTTTTGGAGTTTGATGAGCTGTTAGTGTTTAATGTTCTTGGGAGATTGTTGGGCAAGTTGCAGTTTTCATTGTCTATTTTGAAGTCAAGGTGGAGATTGTGTAAATATGTCATCCAAAATTGACAAGTTCTGCTTAGTTCAATGGCTATTTTGTCTTTTCAGCAATCCACGCCTAATTTGGTTGTTTTGGGTCTAAAAAGGGCACCATGTCTAAAATGGGTGTTTAAGGTCTAAAATGGGCGCCATAGTCTAAAATGGGTTCTTTCAGGTCTAAAAATTGTTTGTTCCTGAAATGCAAATATTCCATTCTTGAATGACCAAATTTAGCCAAATTGGTCTAAACTTTTTCCCCTTTAATCTCAATGAACTCAGGTTTCTTTTAAGAGATAGAGTTTTGAAGACTTCTTCTGCTTCTTTTTTCTTGAGCGACATTTTCTGGGGTTTTTTCCTTTTATCACCAAATCATTATAGCTCATTGTAATCTCTTTGATCAAGCTCCGTAAACACTGCAATATTTTAGTGGATTGGTTCTTGGCTTCGTCCGCTTGTGGTTTTTCCCGATTTGGGTTTTTACGTAAATCTTTGTCTCTTTTTGATTTACTTTTGCTTGGTATTTTTCATTGCATGTGATTAATTGTGGTTTGATATCTTATTCCTATTCCGCTTGAACTAATATTGTTCATGTGATTCATATTTCTAGGTTGTTTGATGCATTAGGGCCTTTTCATTTTAGTGCATCTTACCTTCTTTGTTTACTATTGTGTAAATAGAGAAGTTCTACAAACCGACATAAAAATCTGTAACAGCCTAAATTTACAGTAATTTTTTTTTTCATTTTAAATAACCAAAACATTTCCAAAGAATATAAAATTCCAAACTCATTTGTTTTCAAAATCCATAACATCAGATAAGGTATTCATAAAATCAGAGTGTCCCAAATGAAACACCCGAGAGTGCATGTCGCGCCATCAAGTCGGGCCCTTGCACTAAGATCCTGAAGTACCTGAAACAACCAATAAACTGTAAGTTAATGCTTAGTGAGTTCCCCAGAGCATACCCCCACACAATCCACATACTCACAAAAACCATATAAGCCATAATAGCTATATAAACCACATAAGCCATGCATACAGACATATAAGGATGCCATAGAAACCCTCCAAAGTCTTACACAGGGTGCCATTGGAACCCCCACGTGGTCTTAACCCATTTCCATGGGAACCCCCACATGGTCTTAACTACCTGCCATGGGAACCCTTACATGGTATTCACTAACTGCCATGGGAACCCCCACATGGTCTTAGCTAACCAAAGAAATATCATGCAAGCTTAACATACAAACATACTAGGATGTCATGGAAACCCTCCAAGGTCTTACACTAAATGCCATGGGAAATGTCATACTAACATAACACATAATCAACTAACAATACACATATCACATAATGGGCATGCCTTGGTGCCTTCAACCCATTGGTATGGTGAGAAGACTCACCTCTCAAGAAATGATGAACCGGTAAAAATCAAATCCCAACTCACAGCTCCGAACTCAACTACCTACAACCACCATGTGGCTAACTTCATCAAAATCCCGAAATACCAAAGATACCCTTGTAACGCCCCGGTTTTTCTCGGTACGTTTGGTTATTTTAATTTAATTATTCTTGTAACCTTGGGTTAATTTATTTAACCAAGGTCTGATTTCTTATGTTATTGGACTCTTATGATCATCTTGTAAACTCCTTTTATTGAAGTCCATGGGCTATGGGCCTATTTGCAAAGTTCATCTAGTAAATAGTACTTAATGTGTTAATTGAGTCATTTGTAACACACACAAGAAAAATACTCTAAACCCTACTCTCTCTCTCTCATACATCGTCCTTCTCTCTCTCTCTCTCTCTCTCTCTCTCTCTCTCTTTGGGATCAAGAGCAGCCAAGGGGCTGTTGTTTGGAGCTTAATTCTTGTTCATTTCCAGCCTTGATTCATATTGGTATGAACCTCCTTATCATTTCTTACAACTTGATTCATAACCTTGTTCTAGTTTTATGATTTCATCTTCACTTCTTCTCCTTCTTATTTGATTTGTATCTCTTTTGTTATTTGAAAATAATTGTATGTTGTACATCATCTCAAGATCCTATCTTCACCCCATATATGGTGGATGATGGATCTAGGGGATTACATGTTGCAAAAGATCATGGAAACCCTAAAAGGGAGAATGGTGATTTTATGTGCTTTATGTTCATTTCCATGTTGATTATTATTACAATCTTGTGGCAAAATGAAATCCTAATGATACCTAACCCTTTTTAGTACCACCATGATCATGGGGACTAAATTGGGATGATGAACACATCTTAAAATGTGTTTCAAAGGGAGAAGGATGGATAAGCCAAAAAGGAATCACGGGTGGCTACGATTCTGTTTTCCATCATATCTGTAGTCCTTTTGTAAAACTCGTATCTTGAGCTCTTGAACTCAAACGGACCCCAAACCAGTTCCCAAAGTTCACAAATTGAGTTGGCTAACTTTCTTAAGCAGGCCAACCTCACTGATAAGGACTTTATCTATGGGTAAGAATGGCATCTTTGCTGTTAGGTCTGATCCGGGTCTGTTCTGATATGTCATTTTGTTTTCATCATTTATAAGGCTTGGAAAAGGATACAGAGTGATTCCAAGTTTCTATATGTTCCTGATATTATGAATTTAAGATCTGGAGCAGATGGGGTGTTATTTCCAATTATAAATTGGTTAGAATGGATCCACACTCCAGATCAGTGGGCAGTCACCAGCTTTTGCTAGTGCTGTGATTGTCCACAATGTGAATTTTATATCTGGAGTTTGGGAGATGCTTTTCATTCAATTCCAACTCTGAGACTTTCATTTGTATGTCCTTTACTTCCCTGAATTTTAGTTTGGACGAATTCTACTCACAAGTTGGGTAGAATTGGCCAACATCACTTGACTGTATTGTTGGAGACAGAAGTGATACACCATTTTGTAAAATTCATACTTAATTCATCTTTTGGAGTTAGAAGGAGTTCTTTATAGTTCTGGAATCCTGAGAAATCATAGTTTCCTATAAAATTTAGTTAAAGCTATGTTTCTCCTTTAGATTTTGGAGTAAATCCGTTTTGAACAGCAGGTCTGTTTTAGAGACCTTGCTGTGATTACTCTTTTCTCAACTCATAGCTTCATTACTTCTCCTTTCTAACCTTTAGTCCTTCTTAGGTGAGGTTTTGAAGTTTGCTCAAGCTTGGTAGCATTATTTGATTGTTAGCTATCCTTACTACTCACTCAAGGTGAGTTCTCTCACACCGTTGTATTGATGTTTGCGTTTGCTAGTTAGCTCGTGTGTGATTATTTGAATTTATTATAAAGGCATGCTATATAACCATTGATTTAATTCGTACATGTGCATTGTATGTAACTAATTATGGATATAGGGACACCACCAAAGGATACGGATTTACCGGTGCGGTGGGTAGGTAATATCACCAACGTAATACTCATCATGAGGTGCGGTGATTAGGGCCAAATGATACGGGATCTTCCCGGTGCGGTTCAAACCTACAAGTCCTTCTTGTATTATAGGCATTGATTCGTTCTTTGCCCTTATCATATAATTATAATTGGAAAATGGATTAGGGTTAGTAAATATGAATGTTAGTACAATGTCTGTGTTTGAATTCACTAAGCTTTGTGCTTATGGTTTCCCTTATAACTTTTCAGGTGTTAAGATTAAAGAGGCTAAGGCTTGACATGGAGCACCGGGACATCGCTACTAGTTATTTTTGTTGGGACCTTATTATTATTATTACTTCCGCACTTATTTTATATGATTATTAAGTTGATGGATTATGTTATGACTATTTCAGTTGTTTTAATTTAATTTAAGATGCGTTTTAAAAGTTTAAAATTTTTGCAAAAAAAAATGTGGGTGTCACAAGTTGGTATCAGAGCCAGGTTTGAGGGAACTAGGCATTCTCGTGGATGTTCTAGACTCAAATTTGAGGCTCTATAAGAGTTTATTTTCTTTTTAAAATATTTTTCAAACCTTCTGAAGACTAGTAGTGGAAGATGTTGCGGTGTGCCAGTCAGCCAGCCAAGTAAGCCTTATTTCTTATGTTAAATTGTTGACTATGAATTGGATTCTACTAGTCTTAAAATGTTAGATTACACATTTATTTAGTGTTAACATGTGAGAGAGTTGTAAAACTAACGGCTAGAGCGAGCTGGAAATTTTGAAACTAGACGCGAATGCGAAATTGGAACTTGTGTGGAAGGTAGTAGAAGGGCCCCTACTATTTGAAACATCGGTGCCGGTTTCGGGTCGGGGCAAGGTTGAGAAATTTTCGGCAAGCTGAGTGTTTCGTCTTCCTAGAAATATCTAGGCTGAATTATTTCTAAATATTTTCCTCCTTCTACGGATACAGATGGCTCCGCCTGCTCGACTTAATCAGCTCCAAATGGAGCAATTTAGGGATATTGTCGCTGAGGAATTCAATAACGCTTTCAACGAACTAATTCCGGGTGTGACCAATGACATAATCAACCAAGTCGGTGCTCTTCTGGATGAGCGCCTCGCAGCTATTCCCAGGGGAGCGTTACCGGCTCCGCCCGTTCGGGATTCGGCATACTACTTCGAGAAGTTCAGCAAGTGTAGCCCTCCTCTTTGGAATGGTGAATCCGACCCAGTTGCTGCTTAGCACTGGGTGTCAGATGTTGAGGGCGCCTTCATGACTGTTGGGTGTCCGGACCAGTACAAAGTTGTGATCGCCATGAATCAGCTGCGAAAAAGGGGAAAGACATGGTGGAACACCATCACCTCTCTATTAAACGAAGAAGAAGTGAGGGCCATGTCTTGGGCCCAATTTGTGGAGAGGTTCGAGGCACAATATGTGCATGAGGTGGAGCAGCAGCGGATGCAGCAAGAGTTCATGGCCTTACAGCAGACTACCGAGTCCGTTAGCGACCTGAACGCCAAGTTCTTCGAGATGCTATCTTTTTGTCCCTCGTTTGCTGGGAACGAGGCCTGGTTGGTCAGCCGATACACTTCCATTCTACGTACCGAGATTCAGGAATTCGTTAGCATGCAGGAGTTCCCGACTTTATCCGCGATCATGGATGCAGCGAGGAGGAGGGAAATCGAGTTGCAGACCCAGTCCAAGAGGAAGCCCAATGACACCTCTTCCAAGACATCCGGAGATGCCCAGAAAAAGCAAAAGCAGGGTGGTAAGACAAGGTATGAGTACAGGCCGTCTTCAGGTCAGGGCGAGAAGAATCCGTTGATATGCTACAACTGCAAAAAGCCAGGGCATCATTAGAAGAATTGTAGGGCTCCCCCTGCGAGTGCAGTTCCTCAGATTACTTCTGCTGCTCCCGTCTGCTATCACTGCAACGAGACGGGACACAAGAAGCCCGAATGCCCGAAGTTGAAGGCTGGTAAAGGAGACGGGGGTACAAATCCTGCAATTGCATCGTCTTCTAAGGGACCCACTATGGTGACACGAGGTCGTGCTCACCAGATGACTGCGGATGAGCCGGTGATTACCGCGACAGTGGCAGGTAAATTTCTTTTTTTTTCCTTTCTCTCCACCCTTGCATTATTTAATAAATGGTAGTTAGAATTGTTTACATGATTGTATGTGGTGAATCAGGCACTTATTTGCTAGATTTCGAGCCCGCTGTTGTTATGTTTGATAGCGGTGCTACCCATTCTTTTGTATCTCGCACGTTTATTAATCGTTTGGGGCGTAGTATCGGAAAATTGGCTCGCCCAATGGTTGTCGAAGTTGCCAACAACCGCACTATTTATGTCACCGATGTTTATCGGGGTTGCACTCTCGAGTTTTCTGGAGTTGAATTCCCCATTGATCTTATCCCTATTGCGATGCGAGAGCTCTGCGTTATCGTAGGCATGGATTGGCTTGATGCGTTTGATGCGGAAATCCACTGTCGTAAGAAGCAAGTTCAGGGGGACATTCCCCGCCTGGCCATGGCTTCTTGCTCTTTTGCTATAGCACTAGACGACGTTCCTATCATTTCCGACTTCAGCGATGTCTTTCCGGAGGAACTCCCTGGCTTGCCATCTATTCGGCAAGTGGAGTTTCGCATTGATTTGGTGCCAGGTGCGACTCCGGTAGCGAAATCTCCTTATCGCTTGGCACCACCTGAAATGAAGGAGCTCCAAGATCAGCTTCAAGAACTAAGTGATAAGGGGTTTATACGGCCAAGCTTCTCGCCTTGGGGTGCTCCTATTCTCTTTGTGAAGAAGAAAGATGGATCCCAGCGAATGTGTATTGATTATAGGGAGCTAAACAAGCGCACGATAAAGAATAGGTACCCGTTGCCACGTATTGATGATCTTTTTGATCAGCTTCAGGGAGCGTCTTGGTTTTCCAAGATTGATTTACGTTCCGGTTACCATCAGATGCAGGTTCGTGAAGAAGACATTGAGAAAACAGCATTTCGTACTCGTTATGGGCACTTTGAGTTCGTGGTGATGCCTTTTGGGCTCACCAATGCACCCGCAGCGTTTATGGATCTCATGAACCGGGTGTGTAGCCCGATGCTTGACCGTTCTGTCATAGTGTTCATAGATGATATCTTGGTCTATTCTAAGAGCAAAGAGGAGCATGAGCAACACCTTCGGGAGATTCTGGAAACTTTTGCAAGATAAAGGCTTTATGCTAAATTCTCAAAATGTGAATTTTGGTTGGAAGAAGTTCAGTTCTTGGGGCATGTGGTAAACAAACACGGTATTAAGGTCGATCAAGCCAAGGTTGATGCGGTTAAACAATGGAATATTCCAAAAACACCTTCTGAAATTCGCATTTTCTTGGGTTTAGCCGGTTATTACCGGAGGTTCATTGAAAATTTCTCTAAAATCGCCTTGCCACTCACCCGATTGACCAAGAACTCAGTGAAATTCATTTGGGGCCCGGAGCAGCAGTTGGCGTTTGATGAGTTGAGGAAACGATTGTGTGATGCTCCGATTTTGGCCTTACCTGATGGGGTTGAGGATATGGTGGTTTACTGTGATGCATCGCTTCAGGGTCTTGGTGCCGTGTTAATGCAACGAGATAGGGTGATAGCCTATGCCTCCCGACAGCTGAAACCCCACGAACAAAACTACCCCACTCATGATTTGGAGCTTGGGCTGTTGTTTTCGTTCTTAAGATTTGGAGACACTATCTCTGTGGAGTGAAGTTTATCATATACACTGACCATAAGAGTCTGAAATATTTGTTCGAGCAGCGGGATTTGAACATGAGGCAGATCAGATGGTTGGATGTGGTAAAAGATTATGATTGTGAAATTCACTACCACCCCGGTAAAGCTAATGTGGTAGCTGATGCTCTCAGTCGTAAACAATCTGTCGAACTGATTCGAGCTAAGTGACTCCGGATCACGATGGTGTCGTCTTTGTTAGATCTGATCCGGGACGCCCAAAAGACGACAATACTGGAAGAAAAAAATCAGGCGTGAGAAGATTGGGAAAGAGTTGCCTAAGATGGAACGAGACGGGCGGGGTTTGCTGACTCGCTACGGTAGGGTTTGGGTTCCATATACCGGGGGAAATTGGAAAACCCTAATGGATGAGTCTCATAAGTCAAAATTTTCTATCCATCCTGGTGCTACTAAAATGTACCGGGACCTTCAGGAGGCTTACTGGTGGCATGGAATGAAGAATGATGTGGCTCGATTTGTGGAAGAATGTATGACCTGTCGGAAGGTCAAGGCGGAACACCAGAAACCGCATGGGAAGTTGCAACCATTGGAGATTCCTGAATGGAAATGGGAGCATCTAACCATGGACTTCATTACAAAACTTCCTAGAACTGCCCGAGAAGCCGATACGATATGGGTGATTGTTGATCGTTTGACTAAGAGTGCTCACTTTCTGGCTATAAAGGAGAGCTCCTCGGCAGAGAAATTAGCCGAGATCTTTGTTCGGGAGATTATCTCATTACATGGGGTGCCCGTTTCTATCGTCTCCGATCGGGACACCCGATTTACTTCTCGGTTCTGGAGGAAGTTTCAAGAGGAGTTGGGCACACGATTACATTTTAGCACCGCCTTCCATCCGCAGACAGACGGGCAGAGTGAGCGGACGATTTAGACCTTGGAGGACATGCTTAGGGCATGTGTGATTGATTTTGGGGGTAGTTGGGATGACCATCTACATCTAGCTGAGTTCTCTTATAACAACAGCTATCACTCGAGCATTAAAATGCCTCCGTATGAAGCCTTGTACGGGAGGAAGTGCAGGATGCCCGTTTGTTGGGGCGAGGTTGGGCAGAGGGTACTTGGGAGTACCGATATCGTGCTACGGACTACGGAGAAAATCCAAGTGATTCGGGATCATTTGATCACAGCGAGGAGTCATCAGAAAAGTTATGCCGACAAAAGACGCTCCAATCTTGAGTTCCAGGTGGGAGATTATGTGTTGCTCAAAGTCTCCCCCTGGAAAAGTCTGATTCGATTTCGAAAGCGGGGAAAGCTCGGACCCCGATTCATTGGACCCTACAAGGTCATAGCCCGTGTGGGAAAGGTGGCTTACCGTTTAGAGCTGCCTGACGAGCTAGTCTAATTCATAATACGTTCCACGTGTCTTAGTTACGAAAATGCGTTGTTGACGAGACCACTGTGATACCACTGGAGGACATACAGATTGACGAGCGTCTCAATTATGTTGAGAAACCAATCGCTATTTTAGAACGAAAGACGAAAGCTCTCCGCAACAAGACCATAAACCTGGTTAAGGTGCAGTGGCAACATAGGAAGGGTTCGGAATGGACTTGGGAACCGGAATGCGAGATGCGGGCTCATTATCCGGATCTGTTTCTAGGCGTTGACTTCGAGGACGAAGTCCGTTCTTAGTGGGGGAGAGTTGTAACGCCCCGGTTTTTCTCGGTACGTTTGGTTATTTTAATTTAATTATTCTTGTAACCTTGGGTTAATTTATTTAACCAAGGTCTGATTTCTTATGTTATTGGAATCTTTTGATCATCTTGTAAACTCCTTTTATTAAAGTCCATGGGCTATGCGCCTATTTGCAAAGTCCATCTAGTAAATAGTACTTAATGTGTTAATTGAGTCATTTGTAACACACACAAGAAAAACACTCTAAACCCTACTCTCTCTCTCTCATACATCGTCCTTCTCTCTCTCTCTTTGGGATCAAGAGAAGCCAAGGGGCTGTTGTTTGGAGCTTAATTCTTGTTCATTTCCAGCCTTGATTCATATTGGTATGAACCTCCTTATCATTTCTCACAACTTGATTCATAACCTTGTTCTAGTTTTATGATTTCATCTTCACTTCTTCTCCTTCTTATTTGATTTGTATCTCTTTTGTTATTTGCAAATAATTGTATGTTGTACATCATCTCAAGATCCAATCTTCACCCCATATATGGTGGATGATGGATCTAGGGGATTACATGTTGCAAAAGATCATGGAAACCCTAAAAGGGAGAATGGTGATTTTATGTGCTTTATGTTCATTTCCATGTTGATTATTATTACAATCTTGTGGCAAAATGAAATCCTAATGATACCTAACACTTTTTAGTACCACCATGATCATGGGGACTAAATTGGGATGATGAACACATCTTAAAATGTGTTTCAAAGGGAGAAGGATGGATAAGCCAAAAAGGAATCACGGGTGGCTACGATTCTGTTTTCCATCAGATCTGTAGTCATTTTGTAAAACTCATATCTTGAGCTCTAGAACTCAAACGGACCACAAACCAGTTCCCAAAGTTCACAAATTGAGTTGGCTAACTTTCTTAAGCAGGCCAACCTCACTGATAAGGACTTTATCTATGGGTAAGAATGGCATCTTTGCTGTTAGGTCTGATCCGGGTCTGTTCTGATATGTCATTTTGTTTTCATCATTTATAAGGCTTGGAAAAGGATCCAGAGTGATTCCAAGTTTCTATATGTTCCTGATATTATGAATTTAAGATCTGGAGCAGATGGGGTGTTATTTCCAATTATAAATTGGTTAGAATGGATCCACACTCCAGATCAGTGGGCAGTCACCAGCTTTTGCTAGTGCTGTGATTGTCCACAATGTGAATTTTATATCTGGAGTTTGGGAGATGCTTTTCATTCAATTCCAACTCTGAGACTTTCATTTGTATGTCCTTTACTTCCCTGAATTTTAGTTTGGACGAATTCTACTCACAAGTTGGGTAGAATTGGCCAACATCACTTGACTGTATTGTTGGAGACAGAAGTGATACACCATTTTGTAAAATTCATACTTAATTCATCTTTTGGAGTTAGAAGGAGTTCTTTATAGTTCTGGAATCCTGAGAAATCATAGTTTCCTATAAAATTTAGTTAAAGCTATGTTTCTCCTTTAGATTTTGGAGTAAATCCGTTTTGAACAGCATGTCTGTTTTAGAGACCTTGCTGTAATTACTCTTTTCTCAACTTATAGCTTCATTACTTCTCCTTTCTAACCTTTAGTCCTTCTTAGGTGAGGTTTTGAAGTTTGCTCAAGCTTGGTAGCATTATTTGATTGTTAGCTATCCTTACTACTCACTCAAGGTGAGTTCTCTCACACCGTTGTATTGATGTTTGCGTTTGCTAGTTAGCTCGTGTGTGATTATTTGAATTTATTATAAAGGCATGCTATATAACCATTGATTTAATTCGTACATGTGCACTGTATGTAACTAATTATGGATATAGGGACACCACCAAAGGATACGGATTTACCGGTGCGGTGGGTAGGTAATATCACCAATGTAATACTCATCATGAGGTGCGGTGATTAGGGCCAAATGATACGGGATCTTCCCGGTGCGGTTCAAATCTACAAGTCCTTCTTGTATTATAGGCATTGATTCGTTCTTTGCCCTTATCATATAATTATAATTGGAAAATGGATTAGGGTTAGTAAATATGAATGTTAGTACAATGTCTATGTTTGAATTCACTAAGCTTTGTGCTTACGGTTTCCCTTATAACTTTTCAGGTGTTAAGATTAAAGAGGCTAAGGCTTGACATGGAGCACCGGGACATCGCTACTAGTTATTTTTGTTGGGACCTTATTATTATTATTACTTCTGCACTTATTTTATATGATTATTAAGTTGATGGATTATGTTATGACTATTTCAGTTGTTTTAATTTAATTTAAGATGCGTTTTAAAAGTTTAAAATTTTTGCAAAAAAAAATGTTGGTGTCACAACCCTTAAAGTCAAACTTGGTCAACCATGGTCAAAGTCAAGGTCAACAGTCCATGTTGACCCAACTCGTCGAGTACACTTCCTGACTCGCCGATTTCCTTTAGTTTCAGAAAACCAGGAAAAGCCCTAGTCAACTCACCAAGTTATCCCAGTAACTCGTCGAGTTCAAACAGTGTCCAGAAGATCGGGGAAACCCCGGGCCAACTGTAACGACCCAAAAATCAAGGGTAAAAATTTCATTTTTTAATACAGTCAAAACACATATATCTTTTAAATCCAAGCTTTCCAAAAACATTGCTAATTAAAAACATTTATCAGAGTTCACCCCAAAATCAAATATTACGGAAAACACAGGTGTGTGCGTTACGATCAAGTTGGGCCCTTCCTTTCAACCGATGATACCTGAAACCATAAACAAAATTGTAAACACGAAGCTTAGTGAGTTCCCCAGAGCATACCCCACACAATCCACGTAACCACATAATCCATATTAGCTATAACAGCTACATAAACCATATCAATCACATAAGTCATGCATATAAACATATAAGGATGCTGTGGGCTCCTCCCAGGGTCTTACTCCAGGGTGCCATGGGGTCCCCACATGGTCTTACACCTAAGTGCCATGGGCTCCTCCATGGTCTTTAATTGGAAAGCCATGGGCTCCCCACATGGTCTTACATCCAAGTGCCATGGGCTCCCCCATGGTCTTTAATAGGAAAGCCATGGGCTCCCCATATGGTCTTACATCCAAGTGCCATGGGCTCCCCCCATGGTCTTTAATAGGAAAGCCATGGGCTCCCCACATGGTCTTACATCCAAGTGTCATGGGCTCCCCCATGGTACTTAATAGGAAAGCCATGGACTCTCCACATGGTCTGACATCCAAGTGTCATGGGCTCCCCCATGGTCTTTCAAACAAGTATACAACATATACAACTAGCATACCTCCTAGCATATAACCAACTAACATGCCACATAACACTACATCAATTATTGTACCACATATCATAAAATGGGTCGGCCTTGGTGCCTTTGACCCATTGGTATGGTGAGGAGACTCACCTTGAATGCAGAAGCTTCCCGAATGACATCCTTAGCTACTGCCCCGCCGACTTCCCGAGCTGCCAATACCAATCAATATACCCAATTAGCAAGTGGGTTCCATACTCTAATCCTTAATCCATACATGGGGTAAAATGACCATTCTACCCCTAGCCCAGTTGTTGGATTAGATGTCTAAGTTCATAACTATTTCTGGTTTGTACTTGACCCGACCCGGCATGGTCCATTTGGGTTGCATGGCATCATGCATTTGGATAAAATAAAATGAGAGAAATAACACTTATGGTTTATTAATATATTATAAGTTCTAATATATTAATAATATTATTTAATTATTATTGATCAAGAATTAATCTAGGATTAATTAAGTGATCAAAAGATGACTAATTAAATATATGGGTTGATTATGTAAATCATCCATAACTTATATAGTGGGCTAAAGGCTCCATGGATTATCAAGTTGGGCTAAGGTCCATAGGATGCTCCATGGGAGTTACAAACCCATGGGTCATGGAAATGAAGAGCCATGTTACATTAGGGTTTACATGGTGTAACCCTAATTATAACACACTATATAAAGAACATGTTATCCACCAAAATTGGCTAGACTAGTGGCACTAGAAGCAAGATTGAGGGCAAGCCGATTTCTAAGTGTGACATTCTCTCTCAAAGTTTATTCCAAGTGCATTTGGTGTTGTGTGAGGCATTTGAGGCATCACACTTGGGGTGCTAGGCTCTCAAGGTTTTCAAGGAATCAAATCAACTACAAGGTATGTAATTCTAGCCATCTTTTATGTTAAAGTTCCCATGTATGCTAGATAGGATTATGAACCTTGGAAAAAGTATTTTGCATGTATTTTTAGACAAACACAGATCCAAGGTTTTCTAGGGTTGCATGTACACGTAGGAGTGTTAGAATGCTCAAAACCCAACAGTGGTATCAGAGCCTAGGCTTGTTTGTTGATACTTGATGCAAAATAGTGAAAAAAGTCTAATTTTTTGCTGTCTGCACAGGGAACTCGCCGAGTCCATGGGGGGACTCGACGAGTCCAAGCATAAACTCATCCTACTCGTCGAGTAGGTTCTTGCACTCGACGAGTAGGAGCCCCAGGGTGCAGATTTTCGACTTTTGTTGTTGGAAATGGACTAGAAACATTACCCTAAACTGTTTTGGTGTTTTAAAACTTGTTTTTTGATGGTGTAATGGTTGTTCTTATCCATTTACAATGGCTAATATCAAAATGACATGATTATATGTGTTCATATGTTCTTGAAATTTTGATACGACTATTCTTGTTCTTATGAGTTCTTGATAGATCATAGGAATTACTTGTTTAATGCTTAATTCATGATCTTTATGTGTTTTAGTAGAGTCCATAACTTGTCCTCAAGTTATGGATTACCAAAAGTCATTATTTTAAAGTCCATTAAAGAAACACATAGGTTACAAAAAATGAAAAGTCACTCATTTTATTAAACCATTAACTCATAAGTTATGAAAGATGAAAAGTTTTGAAAGTTACAAAACTTGCCCTCAAGTTTTGGAACGTGTAAAGTCACATTAAAAAAAATTAGTTCCAACCCCTAGAATTTTAAAAGTTAAAATTCAACCCTTATACTTTATAATATTACAAGTTTAATAATAATTATATATGTATAAGATTAAGTCGTTTTAGCGCAAGTAGGCCTCATTCACGAAGCCGATCTATAAGGGGGGTATAAGGTTGTTGCCTATAAAATGGCAGCTTAATGGGTGTCCACTCTCACCCACCGCTTCCTTGATCGGTGGAGGGTCGTTAGCCGAACGGGTAGGACAAGGACTAGAATTCTCCCCTCATTAAAAGTATTAATGATGAATATAAAGTAACTAAATGTTTTATAATTCCCAATCTTAGTTACTTTAGGAAAAAGTGAATAAGGTGCTAACCCATGAAATTACACTTTGCACTTTGCTTAAGTCGGTTAGTGGAGCGTGTGTGGTTAACCAGCACACTAACTTGGACTTAACAAGGTATGCAAAGGGTGACTTAAGGTTTTTCATAGGTCGATGGAGCGCGTGTGGTTAACCGGCACATCGATTAAGTGAAAAACATTAAGGGTACCAAGTAATTTGCATGGTTACTTCACACCTTGTTTTGTGATCCTCGGTATCCCAGTCACAAAACATGAAGGACACACTCGAGATTGAAACATGCCATTGGAAGATCAATGAATCTCAAAAGATCTAGGAGTTTCAAAGCCAATTAAAACCTAATAATTTATTTCGTTTTTCATGGTGGAAATTGGTGAATCGTCATTCACCTACCTTCAAATATATTATAGCGTGGATTACGGCATCCCTCTTCCAAGTTATAAAATATTGTGTTGGGTCCTAGCCTTAATATTTCATATTGGGTGTTATATTAAGGACTTAAAATCAACTAACTTGAATATCTCCCATTGCAGATGTCTGGTTTAGACAACTGTGATCTTCCCAAATCTCATGGAAATCATATTTCTCTACCTCCACCTCCTCCATTTATTCTCCCTGACCCACAAGCCCCAAGACTTGAAAGGTTTAAGGTCACTCAAGTCCTACTAGAAATGAAACATAAAGATGGAAGACCTGTATGCACTCATGTCTTAAGAATGAAGTCACACATTAATAGGTTGAGAATGTTGGGTGCTGTTATTTCAAGGAAGTTTGCTATTGACTGGGTTCTTCAGTCACTTCCTGAGTCGTATAGTGAGTTTATTAAAGACTACTATATGACAGATCACGACATGACCCTAATAGATCTTTCTTATTTGCTTGTTGCTGCTAAATCAGCAATGATTTGGCGCAAAAGTCAAGCAAATATGGATGGAAGGTCTATTTCTTAAACTTCCATGGACATTGATAATGGTAGCATTGGAAGTCCAGAAAAGCTTTCTCGTCCCAATGGAAAGGGATCGACCTTGGTCAACCCGGTTGACCAAAAGGTAAAGGGAAAAGCTAAGTCTGTGATAGTCCCATGTACCATACCCAAAGAGTCCATATGTTTTCATTGTCAAGAGAAGGGGCATTGGTTGCGAAACTGCCCTAACTACCTGAAAGATCTAAGAGAGAAGAAAAAATCAAGAAGATTTGACTCTACTTCAGGTAAGTCCACTATCTAACTCTATTAAGTTCCTTATTTATGATTCTTAATACAAAATGTGACTCGGTTACATTTTTGTTTGTGTTTAAAGTTGCATTGTAAGGAAAGTTTTTTTTTCCGCATTTATTAAATAAATAAAATTTTGTTTTACTTTATTTTATATCTCCTTGCATTGGCATTTATGGAAAATTGATGTTTGTATGGTTCTAGCAATAATGGAAATATGAATTTGATTCTTTCATTTGTGGTAGTGTCTAAATTTACCAAATAAGGAAAGATTCTCATCAACCAAGTTTCAATTGGATCGAAACTTGGAATCATGCAAGTTGTATATTATGATGAATGAGAACTTTTAGATTTGGAAAATTAAGACTAATTCCTTGTTCACATGTATATGTGAGCCAAGTGAGGGACTAAGGGATCGAGTACACATTCTTGTGCACTAGTCAAGTCCACCACAAAAGATTGATAAGACTATTCGTCATGATTTACAAAGGTTTAGTAAATATGGTTATACTTACAAGATAATTATAATTCTGAAACATTGGAAAAACTTCGATGTATGGCAGAACGAATGAGAAGAATCAAATTAGGCAGAAGGATAAAAGTCTCTCAAATCTGGAAAGATGGGAGAGTACTTTAGTATCATGTTTTGTGATCATCTTAATGATTAAGAAACCATGTCACAATTGATCCTCTAAGGACATCTTAGTGCATTCCTATGGCTAAGAAGAGGAATCAAGAATTGCTGAAATGATTGAATCAAGAAGATGAGTCATACTTCATTCCAAAACAAGTCTTAGAGTCATACTCCAAGACTGTGGTTGAGTGACATATCTTAAAGAAAGGTTTATAACACTTGTCAAATGTAAGAGTAAAAGTGTCCTACTCTTGTACATTTGAAATTGGTAAGTTGTGATGTTTTGGATAAAACAAAGACCAACTAAGGCCAATTGTGCGAAGTGTTTCTCTTGATAAAGAATCCGCACTATCTCTTGAATATTTGACAAGTGAGTCTTATATGTCAAGAGGACAGTGGGAGTCTTAAAGATCTTGGAAAAGCCTTTAGATCTAATCAAGAAGAAAAACCTATAGTTTATCACTAGCACACGACTTGAGGGTTATAACCTATCGTGCTGACATATTCCTACTTCTGTGCCCATTCCAGGAGAAGTTGGCTTTGCATATGAGTTCTGAGAGTTCTCAATTGGTTGCATAACAGCTTGGAAGCAATGGCAGGCCCTTGAGCTGCCAGGTGGCAAGAAGTTAAGACTGCACAAGTTCAATCCATAAGAGTTTGGATTTGTCACTAACCTGGTCTTGTGATTATGGTTTTGACAAATTCACATGGATAAGAACACATACACCATAACATCTAAGTGTCATAAGGTTTCTCTCTGATTCATGAAAATGATGGTGAGGAAACACTTTCACTAAGTAGATTTTAAGTAGATAACAGTTGTGATATTTGCATTCTCAAAGTCGTTAGTGGAGCGTGTGTGGTTAACCGGCACACTAACATGGACTTGTGAGAAATGGCAAAGGTCTAAACAATTGAGACTATGATTACGACATCCCTTTTCATAGTTCTGAAAGTGCTTAGACACACATATGTGCTACCTAAGGAAAGGTGTATGATTTTGATAAAGTTTTATCAAAAGCATCCCGTATCATAAATGTGAACTTTGGTAAGAAGGTCAATAAAGTATTGATTTCTAGAAGTCCAGCTAATTTCTGAGTACATGTCGAAGCTAGTGGGAGCATAAGTATTATGCTAATAATCATCATGCAAGTGGGAGCATGATAATTATGATAAGTGTTGCAAGTTAGCAATGTTAATTATAGAAAACAAAAAGGTTTCAATTGGGAAAAGTGGTTTTGCTATAATTAAGGGAGAGAAAATTATACTTCACTTCAATTCTAAAAGATTAGATTGAGGTTTTAATCATATTTAGTCAAGGATATATATATGAATTTTATGTTGGAATGGCTCGACATAAGGAAATTCTATATATGGGTCCATTACTTGCGTTCTAAAATTCGGTTATGATTACGGCATCCCTCTTCATAATCTGAATTATGAGAACTTGGCAAATAGAAATAGAAATATTATAGCAAAAGACTGGTCTAGTATCATGTCTTTATGAATCGTGTCCCATATGCTTCGGATATAGGATCGATTGCATGTGCTATAATATTCACTTGTTCTAAATTTTTCCAAATGCCCAGAGCATTAAGAAGGGAAAAGTACTAGAACTAGATATGACTAATTTGATTAAGCAATTGTTGAGGACAATCTAAGGTTTACCAAAGATTGGTTGCTCAGGGACAGTTGGAAGTATAGTGTTAATTTTGGAAGGACCATATTGACATATTCTGAAAAGAGGCAACTCTTGTTCAAGAGTAATAGTCAAAAGGGAATATGGAAATGTTCCCATAGGTGGAAGCTATTCATTAAATATGTGTAAGATTAGGAAACTTAATGCAAGAAGAATGTTCAAAGCAATGAACTTTGAATATGAGACTTCGTTTCCATGGAATTGATCTCCATTGGAATACTCTGTAATGTCTGTTGACAAGTATTTGTGACTTTGTGCATAATCATTACAAGAGGACCACTGCATATAAGTTTAGAATCTAACAGATTTAAGTAAATGCCGAGAATCTGGGATTCGTGCATTTGCAGTATGGATTTGGGATTATGAAATGAGAATCATTGGAAGTATGTTCAATCGATCTATTTCACAGAGTAAAGATCATAGACAAACTTAGTGTGCATACTTGATGTATTTCATATCTAATGTTTAGACAAACATAGTGTGCATACTTGGTGTATGGCATGACTAGTGTTTAGAAAACATAGTGTACATGCTCGGGGCATGGGACAGCTATTGTTTTAATTCAAGAATAAAGTTGATAGTTTGAAACAGTATACAATGAATAATGTGCAATCAATATGGTGATAAACAAGAGGTGGTTTTTTATTTATATTCATAAGTTCTGAGACCATAGTTGATTCGATTATTCTTGTGTTTCACTTTGCATATTTTGACTTCCAGAATAACTAAGTCGCTCTTCCTAAATGACTAAGTTATTCAAACCATCCACAGTCGGTCATATGTTGGAAGTAGATATGAATCAGGACTGTCATGGGTTGGATTGTAGAGGTCTAAGATGTTGGACAAAGTGGTGCTACAACACTCATGAGTGCTCATAAGTTCTGAGTATTGGATGTCATAGAAACCCTCCAAAGTCTTACATCGGGTGCCATTGGAACCCCCACGTGGTCTTAACCCATTTCCATGGGAACCCCCACGTGGTCTTAACTACCTGCCATGGGAACCCTTACATGGTATTCACTAACTACCATGGGAACCCCCACATGGTCTTAGCTAACCAAAGAAATATCATGCAAGCTTAAAATACAAACATACTAGGATGTCATGGAAACCCTCCAAGGTCTTACACCAAATGCCATGGGAAATGTCATACTAACATAACACATAATCAACTAACAATACACATATCACATAATGGGCCTACCTTGGTGCCTTCAACCCATTGGTATGGTGAGAAGACTCACCTCTCAAGAAATGATGAACCGGTAAAAATCAAATCCCAACTCACAGCTCCGAACTCAACTGCCTACAACCACCATGTGGCTAACTTCATCAAAATCCCGAAATACCAAAGATACCCTTAAAGTCAAACTTGGTCAACCATGGTCAAAGTCAAGCTCAACAGTCCATGTTGACCCAACTCGTTGAGTACACTTCCTGACTCGCCGAGTTCCTTTAGTTTCAGAAAACCAGGAAAAGCCCTAGTCAATTCACCGAGTTATCCCAGTAACTCGTCGAGTTCAAACAATGTCCAGAAGATCGGGGAAAGCCCATGCCAACTGTAACGACCCAAAAATCAAGGGTAAAAATTTCATTTTTTAATACAGTCAAAACACATATATCTTTTAAATCCAAGCTTTCCAAAAACATTGCTAATTAAAAACATTTATCAGAGTTCACCCCAAAATCAACTATTACGGAAAACACAGGTGTGTGTGTTGCGATCAAGTTGGGCCCTTCCTTTCAACCGATGATACCTGAAACCATAAACAAAATTGTAAACACGAAGCTTAGTGAGTTCCCCAGAGCATACCCCACACAATCCACGTAACCACATAATCCATATTAGCTATAACAGCTACATAAACCATATCAATCACATAAGCCATGCATATAAACATATAAGGATGCTGTGGGCTCCTCCCAGGGTCTTACTCCAGGGTGCCATGGGCTCCCCACATGGTCTTACACCTAAGTTCCATGGGCTCCCCCATGGTCTTTAATTGGAAAGCCATGGGCTCCCCACATGGTCTTATATCCAAGTGTCATGGGCTCCCCCATGGTCTTTAATAGGAAAGCCATGGGCTCCCCATATGGTCTTACATCCAAGTGCCATGGGCTCCCCCCATGGTCTTTAATAGGAAAGCCATGGGCCCCCCACATGGTCTTACATCCAAGTGTCATGGGCTCCCCCATGGTACTTAATAGGAAAGCCATGGGCTCTCCACATGGTCTGACATCCAAGTGTCATGGGCTCCCCCATGGTCTTTCAAACAAGTATACCACATATACAACTAGCATACCTCCTAGCATATAACCAACTAACAAGCCACATAACACTACATCAATTATTGTACCATATATTATAAAATGGGTCGGCCTTGGTGCCTTTGACCCATTGGTATGGTGAGGAGACTCACCTTGAATGCAGAAGCTTCCCGAATGACATCCTTAGCTACTGCCCCGCCGACTTCCCGAGCTGCCAATACCAATCAATATACCCAATTAGCAAGTGGGTTCCATACTCTAATCCTTAATCCATACATGGGGTAAAATGACCATTCTACCCCTAGCCCAGTTGTTGGATTAGGTGTCTAAGTTCATAACTATTTCTGGGTTGTACTTGACCCGACCCGGCATGGTCCATTTGGGTTGCATGGCATCATGCATTTGGATAAACTAAAATGAGAGAAATAACACTTATGGTTTATTAATATATTATAAGTTCTAATATATTAATAATATTATTTAATTAGTATTGATCAAGAATTAATCTAGGATTAATTAAGTGATCAAAAGATGACTAATTAAATATATGGGTTGATTATGTAAATCATCCATAACTTATATAGTGGGCTAAAGGCTCCATGGATTATCAAGTTGGGCTAAGGTCCATAGGATGCTCCATGGATGCTCCATGGGAGTTACAAACCCATGGGTCATGGAAATGAAGAGCCATGTTACATTAGGGTTTACATGGTGTAACCCTAATTGTAACACACTATATAAAGAACATGTTATCTACCAAAATTGGCTAGACTAGTGGCACTAGAAGCAAGATTGAGGGCAAGCCGATTTCTAAGTGTGACATTCTATCTCAAAGTTTATTCCAAGTGCATTTGGTGTTGTGTGAGACATTTGAGGCATCACACTTAGGGTGCTAGGCTCTCAAGGTTTTCAAGGAATCAAATCAACTACAAGGTATGTAATTCTAGCCATCTTTTATGTTAAAGTTCCCATGTATGCTAGATAGGATTATGAACCTTGGAAAAAGTATTTTGCATGTATTTTTAGACAAACACTATAATGTCCATAACTTCATCAATGGAAAAACTGAGTCCCAAGCCCAAAACAAAATCCCAACACTATAATGTCCATAACTTCATCAATGGACCTAATCCGAGAACGCTTAATACCAAAAGGCCTAAAATACTGAATGGTCAACCCTAGTCAACTCCTGGTCAAAGTCAAAGTCAACAGTCAAGGTCAACAGTCCATGTTGACCCAACTCGTCGAGTGCATCTAGCAACTCGTCGAGATCCTCAGTGTTCAGAAACCGGGAAAGAGCCTAGCCAACTCGCCGAGTTATCTCATCGGCACGCCGAGTTTGCTCAGTATCCAGAAAGTGGGAAAACCCTACCCAACTCATCGAGTTGCCAGGGTAACTCGTCGAGTTTCCCCTCTCTCAACATATTCAACCCCTTTCCAGTCGAATCTAAAGCCCCAAACTACAGATCCAACCCCCTAGGGTTAAGATACCACGTAAAGTTGCTAACTTTACATTCATGCAAGGCATCAAAGGCTCAAAACAGTTAATCAAAGCTTGTCAACGGACTTAGAGCATGAAGGAGGGCCAAGACTTGATAAAGTTGGCAACTTTAAGTCCCCAAAGGCCCTGAGATGTCCAGATCTAAAGTCATATCTTCATATCACGCTCAAAACCAAGAATGGTCCCAAACTAGGCTAATAATGGCCATCAATTTTCATAGAAAAAGATCTAAGCAATGGAAGGTCAAGGTTTCGAATTTATACCTTAAAATGGTTGCCATAACAGAGTAAACAACGGATCTACAGCCTCTCCCTTTAGCACTTCAAGTTTCTTCACATAAACACCAAAAAGGCACTCCTTAAGCCCTCACCCACTCAAAATGGGAGATGAGACACAATTTAGGGTTTCTCTGGACAAAGGGGTGATAAGGGAGGCTACAATTTAGGCTTAAGGTCTTTAAATAGGGTACAAACCCTAAAAATTAGGGTTTTCCTTTCCAGTGTCAACTTGTCGAGTTGGGGCCTTCCAACTCGTCGAGTAGACATCAAATGATGCACGACTGAAGAGCTCTCTACACGACGAGTTGGAGCCTACCAAATCATCGAGTTCCCTTCAAAACTCAAAACTTAATATATTTATTCCATACTTGAACCAAGCGTTACACCAACTCGCCGAGTTGGAAAGGCAACTCGTCGAGTTTGCACAGTCTTAACTCATTCAGCCACTTTCCAAACCATGGATCTAATCCCCTAGGGCTGAGATACCACGTAAAGTTGCTGACTTTACGTCCATGCATGGTATTAAGGGGCTAAAACACTCAATCCTAGCTTATTAATGGATTTAGGGCATGAAGGAGGGCCAAGCCTAGATAAAAATGGCAACTTTAAGTCAAAATAGGCCATGAGATGTCCAGATCTGAAGTCATAGCTTCATGACATGCTCAAATATAAGAATGGCCCCAATATAAGCTAAAAATGGCCATATACTTTCATAGGAGAAGATCTAAGCAATAAAAGACCAAGGTATCGACTTTATACCTTAAATTGGTTGCCACAACAGAGTAAACACCAACTCTACAACCTCTCCCTTCAGCTATGCACTAACCACTTCAAGCTTCATCACATAAACACCAAAAAGGCACTCCTTAACCTCTCACACACTGAAAATGGTAGGAAAAACACGAAATAGGGTTTCTCTGGACAAAGGGGGTGATAAGGGAGACTAACAATGATGCTTAAGTCCTTTAAATAGGGTGCAAACCTTGAAAATTAGGATTCCCCTTTCCAGCGTCTACTAGTCGATTTGGGGCTCCCCAACTCGTCGAGTTGAGTCCTTAAACCCGCATCCAAATGAATCTCTACACGATGAGTTGGAGCTCCCCAACTTGTCGAGTTCCAGCCCAAAACCCTAAAATATTGAGAAATAAATAATACGTGGACCAAGCGTTACAAATCTCCCCCACTTGAACTAGACTTCATCCTCGAAGTCTGCTGAGGGAAAAAGGTCTGGATAATACTTCCTCATCTCATCCTCCGGCGCCCATGTCCATTCGGAGCCTCTTCGGTGCTGCCATTGCACCTTAACTAGCCTCACTTCCTTGTTCCGTAGGGCTTTCGTTTTCCGGTCTAAAATCGATATTGGCTTCTCCACATAATTCAGGCTCTCATAAACCTGAATATCATCCAAAGAAATGACTGTGGCCTCATCAGCGACACACTTCCTAAGCTGAGACACGTGGAAGGTGTTGTGGATCTGGCTAAGCTCGACTGGAAGATCCAATCGATAAGCCACCTTGCCAACCCGGGTAGTAATCCTGAATGGGCCAATGAATCAGGGCCCTAAATTTCCCCTCTTCCGAAACCTGATGACTCCCCTCCATGGAGACACTTTCAACAAAACAAAGTCCCCTAGCTGAAACTCGAGATCCGATCGGCGTCGGTCAGCATATGTCACACCCCCGGCCGAGGCGGCGGAAGACGTCGGGCTGTGCGACTTAATTCATGGATCACAAGCAAATTGAATATACATCACAAGTTACAACAATAACAACATAGCAGTTACATTACACTTTAAGATTTGAATACAAAGTTCATAATAATAAATTCATAAAGTTGCCTTAACAGATAGGCCGATTTAACAAAAACTAGATAAACTAGGTCGCCTGAAATCCATGACTAATCTTCTGATTGAGAGCTCGTTTGGTGATACCCTAAGAATACATGAAATTTTGAGGGTCAACACAAGGTTGGTGAGAGTTTACAGGTTTTCTGCTAACCGCAGTAATGATACTTTAAAAGACTAAAAAGTATTCTTTTTGTAGTTTGAACCATGTTTGAAAAAAAGAAATTGTAAGCAAATTCATACTTAAAATATTTGATAGACAGAGAAATCATAAGTAAATCCGTACTTAAAATGTTTGGTAATCAGTGAAACCATGAGTAAATCCATTCTCAAAATGTTTAGTATTCATAGAAACTGTGAGTAAATCCATACTCAAAATGTTTGGTAATCGGAAAAAAACCGTGAGTAAATCTATACTCAAATGTTTGGTGATCAGAGAACCGTAAGTAAATCCATACTCAAAATGTTTAGTAATCAGAGAAACTGTGAGTAAATCCATACGCAAAATGTTTGGTAATTAGAGAAACTGTGAGTAAATCCATACTGAAAATGTTTGGTACTTAGAGAACCGTGCGTAAATCCATACTCAAAATGTTTGATAATCAAAGAAACCGGATCCGTGGTTTCTAGATTATGAGATCTAGTTAACGCTTATAGTGAGTCCTATAACCGAGCTATGTGACTGTACCTACCCCTACGACGCTTCATTGGACGTCGTAAAACTGTTTTAGATATTTATCACCCGCTTCGATTGATCGGTCGAGGTTGTAGCTAGCAACCACGGGTGGGGGTGTCAACCCGTATAGATCTATACATACGTATCTCAGCTCCGAAGATTAACGGTTATAGTGGTGTGGGTCTTCTAAGTGTTTGTTTTCACTTAGGGTAATGAATAATGTCTCACTCATAAGGCCCTTAACTAGAGTTTGTCATGAAAAACCGGTTATACTCGATAGGAAAATCCATAAAAATGTGTAATGCTCGTTTAAACAAGTGGTAAATCTCATGTAGTGTACACAGTACATAAATGATTTCAAGATAAGAGTTTGATAACTCGTACATGTATGTTTTGTATGAACTTGAAATACTACAAAGGTGGTAACTTTTTATGACATAAGTTTTATGACATATTTTGTCATAAAATCATGATATTTTGTATGCAGAAATCATTTGTTATCTCGACTAGTTGTATTATTAAAAAAAAACAATTGTAATGTATTTACATCAAACATATTTATCACTAGTTTATTTGTATATGAAATATTATTTAATAAAATAATATTTATAAACTAGTTTTGAAATCGGTAAGTGTTTGTCAAGATCAATAAATATATATAGCACATGTATTCTCCCCCAAAGCGTAAAAATATTAAAAAGGGGCCGTAAACACTCACCCTTGAAGCATGAACGAGGCTCGAGGGTGAAACTTGTCGTGAAAATCGTTTCGTGACGTCCCGTTCCCTTAAAACGAATCATCGGGTTTATTTATATTACCTAAATAACCAAAAGGGTAGTTTTGGTATTAATTATTAGGTATGGAGTGTTCTTTATTAAAATAAATAAATTCTAGGGATTTATTTTGTTAAAACCATTCAACGAGGGACTGATCTGGTAATATATTTCCTAGGAAGGGACTGAAATTGTACATTCACAGCCTAAGATGCAAATTTCGGACCCATCATGCTAAGATTTTCGATGGGATGGGCTGGAAATGCACATTTAAAACTATTTTAGAGTTTCCAGGACTAAAACTATTAAGGTTTTCGGAGGAAGGGATTGTTCTTGGTCCTCTTAATGGCAGTTTGACTTAAACGATGGATTATTTCTAGGGGAGGGGCCAAATCTGTACAAGTCTGAGAGTTGAGGGTTTATTTTTAATAGAATTAAATAAAGTTTGAACTGGTCATCTTGTCCGTCTGAACTCGTTTACAGGGCGCCAATTTGAGAAACAAGACCCACTTCAAGGTCTACTGATCGATTGATACGAGTGCATAACCGAAGGTGATGATGGTAGAGAATCGAACCTACAGTGGCAGCATAAGGTGAAGGTGTCTGGTCATGCTCTTCTCAACAACAATGGTGGTGGTGGTGGGTTTCTCAGTGGTCACAATAGCAAAACCACCCTCACGGTGGTGGTGGTTCTTGGTAGCAACAAACGAAGGGAAGCAAGGGAGGCAGAGTACCGGAAAGAGTGGTGGTTGTGGGTTTCTGAATTCGCAACAGCAGCAGCCGGCAGCAGTGGTGTCGGACTTTTAACAGTGTTGGCGGCAATGGGGTGGGTCGGCGATGGCAAGAAGGTGGCGGTGGTTGTTGCGTCGGCTCCAACTGCCTCGTCTCTCTTATGTGCGGCAGCACACGGTGGAAAGAAAAATAGAAGGGAAAGCAGCAATGATATCGCAATGGAGGTGGGGTACGACAGGAGGAGGCGAAGGGGCTGCCACCGTTGACTGTGGTGGTCCTCTTCGCCGGAAAAGTAAGAAACGGAGGTGGATAACGAGGGGGAGGGGCGGAAGTAGGCGGTAAGAGGCAGTGTTTGGTGTAAAACGAGAAGAATAATGGAGGTGGTTGTTTAATGGTGGGACTCAAAGCTGAGATCCTCTCTTTATCACCTAGGATTCGAAGTTTTCAGCCCAAGGGGTGGAAAGGGACCTATCAATTTAGTCAAAGGGATCATATTTGACATACTGAGTCCAGTTGCTTTATGTGATTCGTTTTACACCAGTTGCAGAAGGGGGAAAGGAAACCAGTCGATGGAATGAGGAAGAAGACACAACTTTTGATGTTTGACACCTATTGTCCCTACTATTTAGCATTCGAACAAACTCTACCCTAATCTCATAATTTGATATCAAAATAGTTTCTAAAAATTGTAAATCTGCCCCTAGACACATATATATACTAATATGCATTTATTTATTATTATTATTATTATTATTATTATTATTATTATACCAAAGTATAAAATCTCATTAAGTCTTAAAACGGATATCGTTTCACGTGTCAAATTTTCGATGTCAACAAATTTTTCTGATGGTTCCGATCGATAGATTTTAATTCTAGGATTTTAAAAACCCGAACGGATATTTTTTTTTTGAGTTGTATAACTCCGGGAATTTACGTTTAAAGTTTCGCGCATAATTGGTCTGAAACGTCTGATTTTTCTGACTTTTACAAATATTTTTACTATAATATGAATTAAAATTCGATCCGTCGAGATACGAAAAGGTTCGCGGTGATCTGACACTTTACAGATTAAGCCCTAAATTCTGGGATGTCACATTACCTCCCCGTTAAAGGAATTTCGTCCCGAAATTACCTCGTTCCTATAACTATTTCGTTCCACTAGTGGAGGGATCACCATTGAACAGTCGTTGGTACTTCTGCTTCATTTGGTTTTTGTGTTCCCAAGTAAACTTTGGCTCTCTACAAGAGTTCCATCGGGATTTTACTATAGGGGTGCAGCCTTTAACCTTTCCTTGATCTAAACGATCTTCTCTATGATTTCCTTAATGATCTCGGGGCCAATACGTAAAGTATCTCCAACATGCCTTCTAGCCAGTTGGATACCTCCAACTTTTCCTAGCCTAGTGGAGAACGACATTTGCGTCCATACTTGGCCTTAAATGGGGAAGCCTGTATGCTAGGGTAATAACTATTTTTGTATGAAATCGCGACTAGCGGTAAATGAATATCCTATGCATTACCGAAGTCTATCACTCAAGCACTGAACATGACTTCCAGAATTTGTATCATCCTTTCACTCTGTCCATCTCTTTTGAGGATGGTACGCAGTACTCACGTCTGTTTTGTTTCATATAGATCTCGGCAACGTTTTCCAAACCTGGAAGCAAGTATGTTATCTCGGTTTGAGATAACAGATATTGGTACTCCGTGCAGTCTGACTACTTACTTGACGTAGTCCTGGTGAGTTTCTGTAACATCCCAAGTTCGGAAGCAAGAAGTTGAAGGGTGCAAAGTGTAAATTTAGGAAAGGGACTCGACGAGTAGGTCCGCTTACTCGCCGAGTCGGAGCGGGATTCTATCGCGGTTTAAGTGGCCAACTCGTCGAGTCGGCAGCTTGGACTCGACGAGTTGGTGCTGAAGAGAGAAAACCCTAATCCCGGGGGTTGTGCCCTATATAAAGCACATTATAACCCACCCTCAGCCTCTTTGCTACCCTTTTGAGATCCAGAACCCTAGAATCGAGTGAGCTTCCATTAATAGAGAGAATAGAGCTTTGGAGGAGAAGATCTTGGAAAGGAGCTTGAAGATCAAGAGGTTTGCTGCAAAGGAGTGGTGTAGATCCGGGATCTACTTAAGTTGGAGCTTATATTGGAGGTAATAATCTGTTGCTTGGGCTCTTTTGCATCTAGATCTATTATCATTTGAGATTTGGGGCACTTTTGGTATGATTGAGAGCTATTTCGAGCTAGAAGCTTAGATCTGAGGTTGCTACTTCAGATCTAGGCTTGTGATGGTCCTTAATGTCATAAAGCTCCTGTCTAAGAGTTATTGGTGAATCCCCTTTGTCATGAACCCTAGCCCTAGAGTGTTTTGGGCTTATATCTCCTTGGTGTCACGTAAAGTTTGCAACTTTTTGTGAGGGTTAGGCTGCAGAAGAGTGGATCTATGGATTGGAGCCCCTGCATGGCTCGAAAAGCCTCTGTATGGATTAAGAATTGAAGAGACTCGGCGAGTCACATGGGTGTACTCGACGAGTTGTATGAACATGTGCATGGACTCGGCGAGTTGGAAGAACAACTCGGCGAGTCTGTTGAAGATTGCCTTGGACTCGGCGAGTCTGTTCTTGGACTCGGCGAGTCTGGTCGCAGAACCCAACCTCTTGTGGTTAAAGCTTTGGATTAGTGAGTCGGTTGGCGACTCAGTGAGTTGGACAGGATGGGATTCCGAGATCGTTGAACTCGACGAGTCTTGGGGCGACTCGGCGAGTTGAGTCGTGTTATGGGAGCTTTTTGAGTATGAGAACTCGACGAGTCGACGGGTTGACTCGGCGAGTAGAGTCAACCAGGAAGGTTGACTTTGACTGAGGACTTTGACTTTGACCAAGAGTTGACCAGTTTGACTTCCAAGGGTATTTTGGTAATTTTTGGTATTTATGGAATTGGTTCTTTGGTGGTGTGCTGTGGTGAAGTTTGTATCGGTGGTCGGAACAGCTTGGTCGTATCTCTTCAGTCGGCAATTGCAGGTGAGTTATCCTCACTATATCGACAGGGTCTACGGCACCAAGGCCGGCCCTTTATCGGATGGAAATCCGAGTATTGTTTGTTATGTTATTGCCTTGCTAGATCTGCATCCTGGTATTTAGGATGGTGTTATGTTAGTGACCTGGTTAAGGTCGGTACCCGGTATATAGGGTAATGTTATGTTAGTGACCTGGTTAAGGTCGGTACCCGAAATATAGGGTAATGTTATGCTAGTGACCGGTTAGGTCGGAATCCTGGTTAGGATGTTGATATGCTATGTGATCTGTTAGACTGTTTGTCTGGTTAAGGATCTGTTATGTGATTAATTGTTTTATGTGCACATGGTTGTTTGACGGGGGTTGGGTTGAGGCGGGTCCTGCTTTGTGTTGTAGGCCAACATACCCAGGGCGGACCGGATATTCCGAAGGCCCAGCGAGCGGTCCGGATAGGATGAAGGCCCCAAGAGGGCGGACCAGACGTGCTGAGGCTCGGAGAGTGGACCAGGCCGACTGAAGGCCCGGTCTGGGCGGACCAGTCATACTGTAGACTCAGAGAGTGGACCAGGTGGATTGAAGGCCCGGTGCGGGTGGCCCGATCACACTGTAGACTCGATGTACATGGCTAGACTCGGAGGGTGGACCAGGAGGACTGAAGGCCCGGTACGGGCGGACCAGTCACACAGTAGACCCGATGTGCATGGTTGTTCTATTTGTGATATGTTACGAGTATGTATATGTGTGGTTGGTATTTTGGGGGTAACTCACTAAGCTTTCGGGCTTACAGTTTCAGTGTATTGTTTCAGGTACTTCAGGAGATCGTGGCAAGGCGAATGCGTGATCGTACCGCTCCTCATGTTTTATGTTTTATGTGATATGGTTCTGGGGGATACTCTGATGTTTAAACTATTTTGAAAACGAGGTGTATGAACTTAATGGTTTTTGAATGAATTAAAATGTTTTAATTTGGCTTAAATTTTATGGGCGTTACAAGTTGGTATCAGAGCCTTGGTTTGAGTGAATTGGAGGAACATTCGTGTGAATCCAGTCTCAAATCATGGAGAGATTTTCAAAAATAGTTTCAAAAAAAAAGGTTTTCAAAGTAAGTAAAGGAGGACGCAGAGGGTACGATCAGCCGAAGCCAGTAAGTAGACCCCAATATATCATGCAAGTTATTTGATTATGTGATATGTTAGAACAGCATGCTAGTACTAGGCTAGGGATCTTCAGGAATTGCATGATAGAATTGCCTGATTACATGATGCCTGCTAGCCTAGGGTTTTCCTTATATGAGATATTCAGCTTTCCTCTAGGAGTGAGGATTGAGCGTGTGTGTGTATATATAGTTAGAGTGTTGTGGTGATACTTGAGACAAATATGGGTAGGTGTGGAAGGTAGTATGGGCCCGTACTACTGAAAGCACAGGACCCATACGCGTATCAAGGAAGTCACAACTCTCTAGGGTATCGGTTATGAGATAGTTCCCCGGGTGGATATGTGATGTGTCTAAGGGTCTCGTTGGTGTATTGTAGTATGGCGATTACGAGACATGTCGGGGCAGGATCCGGTTCGGGATCGGGATCAGGAGAGGGTGGTCAGGATGGACCAGTACCACCCGAGGTCATTGGTCAGATGAGTACGGACGAGTTGGACGCCAGGATTCGTGAGATCCTGCATGATGAGGTTGCTGCCATGTTCCGGGCTGAGTTGCCAGAGATGTTTGGGTCGATCAAGACCGCCATGGTTGAGTACTTTGATGAGCGCTATGCAGCTCTTGCGGAGACGGCTGCCGCGGCAGCTACAGCGGCTGTAGCAGCGGCAGGAGGAGGAACCGGTCGAGGTTTTCAGTATCGGGACTTCGATAATACGAAGCCCCCTACCTTTGATGGAGTTCAGGATCCTATCATTGCTATGAGATGGTTGTCAGACGTGGAGGGTTGTTTCTTCACGTGTTCATGCCCTGCGGATCAGAGGGTGAGGTGTGCTCTGAACCTTTTGAGGCTCGGGGCGAAGGATTAGTGGAGGTTGACTACGGGATCTTACTCTGATACGCAGCGGGCTGCGGTTACTTGGGATCAGTTCCGAGAGATGTTCAGTACTCGTTATGTTCTGCAGGTTGAGAGAGAGAGGTTGGCTCAGGAGTTCCTGGAGCTGAAGCAGGATTCAGAGTCGGTGACGGAGATCACCAGGATGTTTACTGAGAGGGCGATGTTTTGCCCGGAGTTTGCTTTGGAGCAGGCTCAGATGTCCCGATATCTGAGTATGCTCAAGAGGGATATACGGCAGTTTGTGTCCACACAGAGATGTGATACCCTGTTGGAGTTGCAGGAGGCCGCCAGGCGGTGCGATTTGGAGATTGAGTTGCAGTTGCGAGAGCAGAGGCAGGCCCCGGTGCAGTCGCAGCCGGCGCCGAAACGGTCCAAAACCGTTGACTTTAGGGTTGGAGGTCAGAGCAGCCACACTTGTGAGAAGTGTGGGAAGGGTCATGCCGGAGTTTGTAGGTCCGGTGGTGCGTGTCACAAGTGTGGGAAAGAGGGGCATTATACGAGGGATTGCCGTCAGTCGGTCCCGGCTCAGGATGGGAGGATCTGTTATCATTGTCATCAGGTTGGACACTTGAGGGTCAACTGTCCACAACTTGTTGCAAGACCGGTGCAGGCTCCAGCACCGGCCACTTTGAGGATTACTGGCGGGGGTCAGGGTGGAGCGGAGCCCCCGAGGGCTCAGGGACGCGCATTCCAGCTTACAGCAAAGGAGGTCAGGGCAGAGCCGGATGCAGCTGCGGTATGATTGAGGATCTTAGTAGTTAGGAGTTGCAGTTGGTTAGCATCAAGAGGATAGATGATCGGAAGGTCGGGTATATGATATCTTTGCTGGGTATGGCACCTGCGATGTGAGAAGTGTTCAGCTGAGATTCAACTTCCCTGGAGTTCGGGTGTGCGATGGCGGAAGGGTTATTCGGTGAAGGTTACTCACTCCCGAGGGAGTCAATTCATGGTTAAGAGGGAATATATGGAGTAAGGGCGATTGAGCTATGCCGGTTTTGGGCATCAGTGGTTAGTAGTCGGTGCACTAAGTGGGGGAGAATTGGAAAATTCTCCGGTAAAACAACATGCATCCAAGGATGGTTAGTTGTTTGGATTTCAGCGGTGTTTTGCTGAGGGTGTGGATCGGTGAGAGCAAGTGGTAGACAAGTGGGGCGGAGCACAGACCTGTTGAGTTTTGAGCATTCTAACACTCCTAAGTGTACATGCAACCCTAAATACCTTGGATCTATGTTTTCTCTATTATACATACAATTATGAACATCCAAGGTATTATCCTAATCTAGCATACAAAATAATAAATATAACAAGATAGAATACATACCTCTTTGATGTAGAATGTCTTCATAAAGCTTGAGTGCCTAGTGCCCCAAGTGTGACACCTCAAATGGTTCACACAACACCAAATACACTTGGAATAACTTGAGAGAAACTTAAACACTCCTTGAAATCGTCTAGCCCTCACACTCACACATTAGTGCACGATTTCTTGAGCCATGGGATTCTTTTATATGGTGGCTATTAGGGTTACACCATGTAACTCATAACTTTACCCATTCCTTATTCTCCATGGATTTTAACCTTCATGGAGTATCCATGGGTCACCCCATGGACTTTGTCCAACATAAGGAATCTTGGATCACAAGCCCACATATATAAGAATGAATGATTTACACAATCAACCCATATATTTAATTAGTCTCCTTTTGATCACTTAATTAATTCCAAATTAATTCTTGATCAAAACTAATTAAATAACCTTATTAATATATTAAAATTATGATATATTAACCAACCTTAAGTGTTATTTCTCTCATTATAGTCTATCCAAATGCATGATGCCATGCAACCCAAATGGACCATGCCGGGTCGGGTCAAGTCTTACCAATTATAGTTATGGACTTAGACATTAATCCAACAGTCTCCCACTTGGATAAGTCTAAAACTATTATTGCGTATGACTTCAGGAACCGATCAGCAATCGTAGCTCTCAAAAGCTTCTGTCGAACTCTGACCTTTGTCAATGACTTGTCCATTAGATAAGGGATCATATATTCCTCCATTCTAGATATCATATGGACTGAGACATGGATTATCAATCATTCTCTCTGTCCATTTGTTGTTTCCCGATTTCCGATTCATGATGACTGACTGATTGAACAAATCAAATCAGTCCTGGCTTGGCCAATCACTCACATGTATCATCTTTAAATCATCGAGGGGCCCACAGATATCGCTTTTATCCCGAAGGTAAAAGGAATGGATAAACTTCGACTCATATGGCTTGTTCTACTACTTGTTGAATCATACACAAAGGCACGTTTTATAACATCGAGTTACCAATGCGTTTTCGTGCAATCAATGTATAACCAACTCATAGTAACAACTCATATCTCTAGGTTTTAAGAATATAAGATATTATCGTCTCATGATCACTCGTGATAAAATCCATGAAGTGATTCAAATGAGCATGGGTTGAATCCAATACTCAGAACTTATGAGCACTCATGAGTGTTGTAGCACCACTTTGTCCACCAACTTGGACCTCTACAAACCAACCCATGACAGTCTTGATTCATATCTACTTCCAACATATGACCGACTGTGGATGGTTTGAATAACTTAATCATCCAGGAAGAGCGACTTAGTTATTCTGGAAGTCAAAACATGCAAAGTGAAACACAAGAATAAATGAATCAAATATGGTATCAAACCCTATGAATATAAATAAACACTTTTATTTATCACCATACTGATTACTCATTATTCATTGTTTCGGTTTTATCAACTTTATACTTGAATTAAAAACACTAGTTGTCCCATGCTCCAAGCATGTACACTATGTTTTTCTTAAACAATAGCTTTACCATACACCAAGTATGCACTCTATGTTTGTCTATGATCCTTACTTTGTGAAATAAACCAATTGAACATGATTTCAATGATTCTAATTTCACACTCCCAAATCCTTATCGAAAAATGTGAGAATTTCAAATTCCTATCATTTATCGAAATCTGTTTAGATTTTAAACTTATATGCACTGACCCTCCTGTAATGAATATGTACAAAGTCACAAAGACTTGTCAACAGTCATTATAAGGTATTCCAATGGAGATCAACTCCATGGAAACTAAGTCTCATATTCAAAGTACATTGCTTTGGACATGCTTCTTGCATTAAGTTTTCTAATCTTACACAGATAACTTCCACCTATGGAGACAACTCCATATTCTCATTTTGACTATCACTTCTGAATAAGAGATGCCTCTTTTCAGAATATGTCAATATGGTCCTTCCAAAATTAGCACTATACTTCCAACTGTCCCTGAGCAACCAATCTTTGGTAAACCTCAGATTGTTCTCGACAATTGCTTAATCATTTTAGTCATATCCAATTCTAGACCTTTTCCCTTCTTAATGCCTCTGGGCATTTGGAAAAATTTAGAAATGACAAATATTATAGCACATGCAATCGATCCTGTACCCAAAGCAAATGGTACACGATTCATGATGTCTCACATAAAGACATGATTCTAGACCAGTCTTTTGCTACAATATTTTTATTTGCCATGTTTTCAAAATTTGACTATGAAGAGGGATGCCGTAATCATATAGAATTTCCTTAAGTTTAACCAATCCAACATGAAATTCATATATATATTCTTGACTAAAGATGATTAAGGTCTCAATCTAAGCCTTTAGAACTGAAATGAAGTATATCCTCTCCCTTAATTATAGCAAAACAACTTTTTCAATTCCTGCAGCCTCACGAATTGAAACTTTTGTTTTCTATAATTAACATTGCTAACTTGCAACACTAACAATAATTATCATGCTCCCACTAACATGATGATTATTAGCATAACACTTATGCTCCCACTAGCTTTGACATGTACTCAGAAATCAACTAGACTTCTAGAAATCAATACTTTATTGACTTTCTTACCAAAGTTCAGATTTCTGATACGAGATGCTTTGATAAAACTTTATCAAAATCATACACCTTTCCTTAGATAGCATGCATGTGTGTCTAAACAATTTCAGAACTATGAAAAGGGATGCCGTAATCATAGTCTCAATTGTTTAGACCTTTTGCCATCTGCTTCAAATCTACTTGGTGGAAGTGTTTCCTCACCATCATTTTCATGAATCGGAGAGAAACCTTATGACCCTTAGATTTTATGGTGTATGTGTTCTTATCCATGTGAATCTTCAAAACCATAGTCACAAGACAAGGATAATGACAAATCCAAACTCATATTGATTAAATTTGTGCAATCTTAAATTCTTGCCATTTGGCAGCTCAGGTGCCTGCCATTGCTTCCAAGTAGTTGTGCAACCAATTGAGAACTCTCAGAACTCCTATGCAAACCCAACTTGAATAGGCACAAAAATTTCAACACGATAGGTTATAAACCTCAAGTCGTGTGCTAGTGAAGGACTTTAGGTTTTATTCTTGATTAAGTCTTGAAACTTTCAAGAGCTTTAAGACTCCCACTGTCCTCTTGACATATAAGACTCCCTTGTCAAATATTCAAGAGATAGTGCAGATTCTTTATCAAGACTAACACTTTACACAATTGGCCTAAGTTGGTCTCTGTTTTATCCAAAACATCACAACTTACCAATTTCAAATGTACAAGAGTAGATAACCTTTTACTCTTACATTTGACTAGTGTTAACAAACCCTCTTTAAGATATGTCACTCAAGTTACAATCTTGGAGTATGACTCTAAGAATTGTTTTGGAACGAAGTATGACTCATCTTTTTTATTTAACCATTTCAACAATTCATGACTCCTCTTCTTAGTCATAAGAATGCACTAAGATGACTTTAGAGGACCAATTGTGATATGGTATCTTAACCATTAAGATGATCATAAACATGATACTAAAGCACTCTCCCATCTTTTCAGATTTGAGAAACTTTTATCTTTCTGCCATACGTTGATTCTTCTTATTCGTTCTGTCTCACATTGAAACTTATCCAATGCTACAGACTTATACTTAAACTTATAAGTATAACCATATTTACTGAACTTAAGTAAATCATGACGAATAGTCTTCTTGATCTTTTGTGGTTGACTTGACCAGTGCACAAGAATGTGTACTCGATCCCTTAGTCCTTTCCTTATTCACATAAGGAATTAGTCTTAATTTTCCAAGCTGAAAGTTCTCATTCATCATACTATACAACTTGCATGATTCCAAGTATCGGTCCAATTGAACCTTGGGTGATGAGAATCTTTCCTTATTTGGTAATATTAGACACTACCACAACCGAAAGAATCAAATCCATTTTTCCAATATTGCTATCAATGGAATCTTATAAGCAACAACTTTTCACAAATGCCATTGTAAGGATACTTAAAATAAATAAAATCAAAACCTTTTTCTTTTATTTTAAAACTTTGCGGAAAAACTTATCCTTACAATCCATATGAAAACCTTGTTGTTATCTATTCCTAATCAATATAAATATCATAACTCTTAAGTAATAGCCCAAAATTCTGATCACCGAACCATGTGATTGAAATCCATCTTCGCGATCAGAATCAGCATGTACTTAATAGAGTTAGACAATGGACTTTACCTGAAGTAGAGCCAAACTTATTGACTTTAACATCCTTAGGTAAATTTTGCAGCTTCGTAACCAATGCCCCTTCCTTTGGCAATAGTTACCTATGGACCCTTGATAATGGGACTATCTCAGACTTCGCCTCTCTCTTTACCATTGGGTCAACCGAGTTGACTATGGCCGATCCCTTTCCATTGGGAAGAGAGCGCTATACTGGATATCCAATGTCATCATTGTCAATGTCCATAGCGTTTTAGGAAGTTGATCTTAGCAAATAGATAAGATCATTAAGGGTCTTGTCATAGTCTGTTTCATAGGATTCCCAAAAGAACTCACTATGTGACTTAGAAAGTAGTTGAGCCACCAACTTTCTCAAGACTTTGACACCCAACTCTCCCGGCTTGTCAATATGTGACTACATCTCCAAGATGTGATCACACCTAGACCTTGCCTTGACAATAGGGCTTGAGTGACCTTAAACTTTTTAGGAACTTGTGGGTTAGGGAGAATAATTGGAGGAGGTGAAAGAAGTATGGTATCCATGGGACATCATCTTCATTTAGGAAAGCTTGTTTCAAGAGATTTGGGAAGATCATAAATGTCTAGACCAGACATCTTTTTGGGAGATATTCAAGATAGTTGATTTAAAGTCCTTAATATGACACCCAATATGAAATATTAAGGCTAGGACCCAACAAACTATTTTATAACTTAGAAGAGGGATGCCGTAATCCAAGCTATAAAATATTTGAAGGTAGGTGAATGACGATTCACCAATTTCCACCATGAAAAACGAAATAATTTATTAGGTTTTAATTGGATTTGAAAGTCCTAGATCTTTGAGATTCATTGAACTGTTCAAAGGCATGTTTCAATCTCGAGTGTGCCCTTCAGGTTTTGTGACTGGGATGCCGAGGATCACAAAACAAGGTGTGAATAACCATGCAAATATACTTGGTACCCTTAATATTTACCCCTTAATCAGTGTGCCGGTTAACCACACACGCTCCACCGATACTATGATAAATATTAAGTTACCCTTTGCCTACCTTGTTAAGTCCAGGTTAGTGTGCCGGTTAACCACACACGCTCCACTAACGACTTAAGCAAAGTGCAAAGTGTAATTTCATGGGTTAGCACCAAATTCACATTTTCCTAAGTAACTAAGATTAGGTATTAATAAGAGTTTAGTTACTTAGTATTTATCACTAATACTTTTAATTAAAGGAGAATTATAGTCCTTGTCCTACCCGTTCGGCTAACGACCCTCCACCAGTCAAGGAAGCGGTGGGTGAGAGTGGACACCCATTAAACTGTCATTTTATAGGCAGTAACCTTATACCCCCCTTATAGACCGGCTTCGTGAATGAGGCCTACTAATGGTAAGACTGACTTTACTCTTATACATATATATAAATATTATTAACTTATAGTATTATAAAGTATAAGGGTTGAATTTTAACTTTTAAAATTCTAAGGGCTAACTTGGAATTAAAGTATTCATAAGTGAAAACTTTTCAAATTCCAAAACTTGAGGGCAAGTTTTGAAACTATTCAAAACTAATTAATTCCATAACTTATGAGTTTAAAGTAGTTTTAATTAAAAAAAAAAACTCTTCAAGTTCCATAACTTGAGGACAAGTTATGGAAGACTTTAAACTAATTAATAAAAAAAAATAACTTTTTTTTATTGTAACTTATGGAACTAATTAAGGTTACACTTTTTTTTTAATTTAATGAAGAGACTCTTGAACCTCCATAACTTGAGGACAAGTTATTGAGTCATAAAACCATTTAATTAGAACTAGACTCTTCATTTTGTAACCTTTGCCAACTTTTATGAGTTTTATGATTCTTAAATGTGACTTTTCATATAACTTGAGGACAAGTTACAAAAACACACTTTGGAATCAACTCTTAGATTAAAATGGATTGAAAACAACTATTTCACACAACTTTTCTATTAATCTAAGAACCTCATAAGAACAAGATAATTCAAATCATCAATCTTCAAGAAATTAGCATGAACATACAAACTAATACAAATCTTGAAATTATGACAATTATCTTAGAAATTGGATTAGCATGAACATTACCACATCAAAAACAAGTTTATAAGTCCAAAAACATCTTAGGGTAATGTTCCTAGTCCAATTCCAGCCAAAACAATTGAATATATGCATCCAACTCGATTTTTCAGCTACTTTTGCAAGTATAACAAGAAAACAACCAGTCTCTGATACCACTGTTGAGTTTTGAGCATTCTAACACTCCTAAGTGTACATGCAACCCTAAATACCTTGGATCTATGTTTTCTCTATTATACATACAATTATGAACATCCAAGGTATTATCCTAATCTAGCATACAAAATAATAAATATAACAAGATAGAATACATACCTCTTTGATGTAGAATGTCTTCATAAAGCTTGAGTGCCTAGTGCCCCAAGTGTGACACCTCAAATGGTTCACACAACACCAAATACACTTGGAATAACTTGAGAGAAACTTGAACACTCCTTGAAATCGTCTAGCCCTCACACTCACACATTAGTGCACGATTTCTTGAGCCATGTGATTCTTTTATATGGTAGCTATTAGGGTTACACCATGTAACTCATAACTTTACCCATTCCTTATGCTCCATGGATTTTAACCTCCATGGAGTATCCATGGGTCACCCCATGGACTTAGTCCAACATAAGGAATCTTGGATCATAAGCCCACATATATAAGAATGAATGATTTACACAATCAATCCATATATTTAATTAGTCTCCTTTTGATCACTTAATTAATTCCAAATTAATTCTTGATCAATACTAATTAAATAACCTTATTAATATATTAGAACTTATAATATATTAACCAACCTTAAGTGTTATTTCTCTCATTATAGTCTATCCAAATGCATGATGCCATGCAACCCAAATGGACCATGCCGGGTCGGGTCAAGTCTTACCAATTATAGTTATGGACTTAGACATTAATCCAACAAGACCATGGTTTTCGGAAAAGGTGACTGATTGTTGTAAGGCCTAGGGTTAGGCCGGGAATTGAGTATATGGAATGGAGCTGGAGTTCGGAACCCCAAGAGGGCTAGAACAGACTGCATGGGAGAGATTCCCGGGAAGGATGGTTTAGGGTGACGTACGACAGTTTTGAGCGGTCCGAATAGACTGAAGGCCAGAAGGCGTACCAGTCAGACCGAAGGCTCGGGGAACGGTCCAGACAGGCTGAAGGCCCAGGAGGGCGGTCCAGACATGCTGAAGGTTCTGAGAGTGGTCCAGATAGGCTGAAGGCCTGGTAAGGCGGTCCAGTCATGCTGAAGACTCTGTATGTGTTAGTAGATCTGTATGCGGAGAATGAGTAACTGTGTCGCCATGCAATAGTAATTGATATGGTCTGGCCCCAAGTATTGATCATGATGATGAAGTTGGTTGGAGGCCGTGCGTGGGCCTTGTTAGTTATGTGATCGGATTCGGAGTATATGGGAGTTCGAGAATAGCAGTTGCTCTACATGGATAGTGTAGAGTGGAGTTTAGCTCTGTGGCACTTATAGGTGCGGTAAGGGTTGTTGAGTAGACTTCCTGGAAAGGGAAGGTATGTAGCTCCGTAAGGAGTTTGGGTCCTCTGAAAGGAAGGCAGTGGAGTAGATGGATGATCGAAAGTGCTTGGTAGTAAGCACTGGGATTGTACCAGCTATATGGAAGCACATACGGGTTGGATGCCCATTGAGGTTGGGGCAATGTTGGATGATGCACAGGCATGTTTTTAGTCTCCTTGGAAGAGGATGAGGAAAGTGGTTCCAGATTGGAGATTGGGACAGAGGAAGGTGAGACAGCAGGTTAACAAACTCGGGAGTAGTCTGGACCGGTGCTGAGGACTGTATAAGGATATTACAGTCGAAGGTCAAGGACCTAGAGATCGTGATAGGGAGGTGTGAGTGGGTTGCACTCTGTTGTGTCGAACCGAAGGGTTCAAGGGTGACGCAAGGACAAGGTCCTTAGTTCCGAGTATGGTTGTAGGCTTGAGTTATATATGTGGAGGTATTCCAATCTGGGGTATTCCATCATGAGGATTCGTTCCAGGTTGCAAGTTATCAGGGTTATCGCCAATCTTGGGCGAAGAAAGATGGATTAGTGTCTTGGCGGAGCTCAGTGGGTGTTGTGGTATCCAGTTTTCGGGCTTACAGTTTCAGTGTATTGTTTCAGGTACTTCAGGAGATCATGGCAAGGCGAATGCGTGATCGTACCGCTCCTCATGTTTTATGATTTATGTGATATGGTTCTGGGGGATACTCTGATGTTTAAACTATTTTGAAAACGAGGTATATGAACTTAATGGTTTTTGAATGAATTAAAATGTTTTAATTTGGCTTAAATTTTATGGGCGTTACAGTTCTCCAACTTGTCGGTTTCGTTAATGGCTGGGAAATGGGCGGACCTGGTCAAACGGTCAACCACTACCCAAATGGTATCATAACCGTTAGAAGTCTCCGACAACTCCGTTATGAAGTCTATAGCTATCTGTTCCCATTTCCATTCCAGAACCGATGGTTGTTGTAGTAGTCCTGATGGCTGTTGGTACTTTGGTTTGACTTTAGAGTAAGTCAAGCATTTACTGGCATATGTGACAATCTTTGCCTTAATGTTGGGCCACCAATAGTGCTTCTTAAGATCGAGGTACATCTTTTCTGATCCGGTATGTATCGAATATCTCGACTTATAAGTTTCGTTTAAAGCTATGTTCCTGACTTCACCAAACCTCGGGGTCCAAATTCGGCTCATCAAATGTTGTGTTCCGTCTTTCTTGGCTTCGAACTACTTGTCCATTCCTCGTAGGTTCTCTTCCACTATGTTTTCGGGTTTGAGGGCTTCCAGCTGGGTGGCTCGAATTTGGGTGGTGAGATTAGAGTGGATTGTTAGGGTTAGAGCCTTTATGTGAAGTGGTTTTGCTCGTTCATTCCTATTCAAAGCATGTGCTTCAACCTTTGCTTTACCGAGATGACGACGAATTTTGCATTCGTAATCATTTAGCAATTCAAACCACCTTCGCTGTCTCTTGGTGAGCTCCTTCCGATCAAAGGTGTGTTGGAGGCTTTCGTGATTGGTGAACATGACACACCTCGTTCCATATAGGTAGAGCCTCCAATTCTTTAAGGAAAACACTACCGCTCCTAGCCCCAAGTTGTGGTAAGTGTAGTTCATCTCGTTTGACTTAAATCGTCTGGATGTGTATACAATGGCTTCATTCCTTTGCATCAGCATGCATCTTAATCCTTGGTGAGAGGCATCGCAGAATGCTACCAAGTCTTTTGGTTCCTCTGGGGAAAGGAAGGATCGGCGCACTGCACAACGATTGTTTCAATCTCTGGTAGGCAGACCCTTGATTGTCCACCCAATCGGATTTCTTGTCTTTCTGGGTTAGAGAAGTTGGAGGCTTGGCTATTTTAGAGAAATTCTCGATGAATATCTGGTAATAGCCCACAAGCCTTAATAATTAGCGTACTCGGTTGGTGTCGTTGGTGCTTTCTAATCCGTATTTGCTTCAATCCTTGCAGGTTCACTATGAATTCCTTTGCTATTAACCACATGATCAAGGAAATGTTCCTCGTTGATCCATAATTCGCATTCTGAGAACCTTGCATAAGGTTTCTCCTTCTTTAGTAGTTCCAGAATCAAACGCAAGTGCTGGCCATATTATTCCTTGGTTTGTGAGTTTGTTATAATATCATCGATAAAGACGACCTCAAACTTGTACAAACGGGGTTTGCACACTCGGTTCATAAGATCCATGAATATTATCGGTGCATGGGTCAACCCGAAGGGCATAACCAAGAACTCGTAGTGACCGTACCAGGTCCTGAATGTCGTATTGGGAGTGACTTCTTCTTGAACTCTGAGTTGTTGAATATCGGATCTTAGTTCGATCTTCGAGTGGTAGCGGGGTCCTTGTAACTGGTCGAACAGGTCATCGATCCTCGGGAGTGGGTATTGGTTTAACTCTCGATAGTCGATGCATATCCTGAACGTTCCATGCTTCTCTTTGACAAGCAACACCGGAGCTCCCAAGGTGAGAAGCTTGGCCGGATAGAGCCTTTGTCAATTAGTTCTTGGAGTTGACCGGATAGTTCTTGCATTTCCGATGGTGCCAGGCGATAAGGAGATCTTGCCACTAGCGCTACACCAGAGATTAAGTCGATTTGGAATTCAACCTACTTGACTGGGGGTAGTCCAGGTAGATCCTCTGAGAATATGTCCGGGCAATTGCATACTTGTGGAATATCTTTGATTTCCTTACCCTTGCCTTGCTTATCCATCTTGTGGGCCAAGAAAGCGAAGCATCTTTTCTGTAATCACTTTCTTGCCTTTATGCAAGAAATGATTCTTATATTTTTCATTATTTTATCTTCGTAAATCACAAGGGTTTTGTCATTGGGTAGGGGTAGTCGGATGGCTTTCTCATAGCATAGATCTTCGGTTTGATGAGGCGATAACCAATCCATTCCGATGCTCACATCAAAAATTCCAATGGTCATGGGTATTATGTCGACGTGAAAGACGTGGTTATTTAGGATGAGAAGGAAATTGGTAAGTATTTCTAAGGTGCATTCTACTTGGCCGATTGTCATTCCTACCGTGTAAGTTTTATTAAGTGTGTAGAATTTATGTTTTATCGTGTTTCTAAACCTACGATCATTAAAGTTTCTATCGGTATCAAGGTTTACTAATACTGAAAACATAAATATTGTTGGCAGTAAACGCACCAGTAATCTCAGTTGGGTCATGACGAGCATCTCCTGTCCCAGTCATAAGTGTTCTTCCTTTTCCACCCCGATTCTTCAGTTTCGGGTAGTCCTTCTTAAAATTCCTTGATTGGTTGCATCCATAGCGATTTCGGCTTCCTCCTGCTGTAGTGGTTGAGGGTTTTCTACAATACCTCGAGAAGTGACCTTTCTTGTTACAATTTTTGCAGATTACATCCCTGCAATTCCCGACATGATGGAAATTGCATTTAGTGCATTGGGGAAGTGTCCCATTGTAGGACTTTGATAGGGTGGGAGTGTTTGGGATTGTGACGTTGATAGTCATAGGTTCTGATTTGGGCCTTAGGAGTTTGAAGTTTCCTTTGGACTTCTCAGGGTATTTCCTCTTCTTACTCTTTGCATGGTTCTGTCCTGTTTGTTGGGTCGTGGTACTCGGATGAAGATCATGTTCAGTCAAATGATATGCCAATTGCTTAGCGCCATCAAAGGTAGTGGGCCTGGACGCAGCAACTTGACCTCGAATCGTGGGACATAGTCCCCAGATGTATCTTTCAATCTTTTTGTATTCTGGGTTTACTATTCCCGGACAGAGGTTAGCGAGCTCATTGAAACAGGATGTATAGGCAGTCACATCTGACTCTTTCATAGTAAGGTTCCACAATTCTTGTTCTAGGGCTTGGATTTCTTGTTGAGAACAATATTCCTTGATTAGCATCTGCTTCAAGTCTTCCCAAGTGATGGCATAGGCCACGTCGACCCCTACGGACTTGATATGGTCATTCCACCAAGCTAGGGCGAAATCCATTAACGCGTATGTAGCATACTTAACTCGACAGTCATCAGTGCAAGAGCTGAGGTGGAACACTGCCTCCATCGACTCTATCCAGCGGGATAGACCAACGACTCCTTCCGTACCACAAAAGGATTGAGGTTGGTAAGCTAAGAAATCCTTGTATGAACAAGTCCTTGGATTGTTTTGGTTAATCACTAGAGTGTCGCCACCATTTCTATTGTTTCCGGAGTTTTCGCCTCGGGCAACCTCATATGAAACTAAGGCTGTGGAGATTCCTTGCGCAATCAGGGTCTGTACTAGTGTTGAATCCATTTGAAATGATGCTGACGGGTGAACTTGTGGATTCCTCCGAGGGGCTTTATCCTAAATGTTTAGAAAAGACACACTTAAGTTACTTAGTCATAAACAAGTATCGTAAAATAGGGTATTAGTAAAATTTGTTTCCTAGAATCTCATAGATTCCCAGATTATAGGGTAAGATTTATTATTGAAATCATATTGATTTTCCAAATGATAGGTTGGTCGATTCAGAATTTCTCTAGGTTTCCAAACGCTAGAGATTGGATCTTAACCGATAGTGATTTCATATTGAGTAATGATAAGTTTCTAAATGAATAAGTGTTTTAGGTTTGACATAAGGATTCTGCAACGAATCTTGAGAACATCCTTCAATCTCTAAAACTCTCAACCATTGTAGTCTGTCAAACTCGTCGCTCAAGGTTAGTTGTTCACTAGCCCGACCATAAATAACATAGGCGCGCGTTCCAGGTTTATTTATGGTATGGCCTATGTACGATACTAACCTTAGTTGAGGCTTTTGACCTAAAGGGTTAAGTTGGTAGCTTCAGTTGAAGGCATGTCAGAATTTTTATTAAGTGTTCCCATCGCGGGTCAGAGTATATATATAACTCTTATATATTATTGTTGGTGAGGTTTATAGTATTATTAAATTTTGTTTTGTACTCCAAGACTACCAATCACAGACGAGGGCCAGACATGAAACACCGGGGGCAGGACCATTGTGGCAATCAAGTCGTTTTGAAGTCCAGCAAACCTAGCGGCCCTTCAAACCAGTTGCCTCTCACGTGAGTAGTCGAGAAGTAGTATATTTGTTAATAATACTTTTATTAGGAGCCTGTAGCTATAGTTGTATTTCCTCTTTCGAGGATACGAGTTCTCTATAGCAAATTTAGCTTTGATACCAATCTGTCACACCCCCGGCCGAGGCGGCGGAATACGTCGGGCTGTGCGACTTAATTCATGGATCACAAGCAAATTGAATATACATCACAAGTTGCAACAATAACAACATAGCAGTTACATTACACTTTAAGATTTGAATACAAAGTTCATAATAATAAATTCATAAAGTTGCCTTAACATATAGGCCGATTTAACAAAAACTAGATAAACTAGGTCGCCTGAAATCCATGACTAATCTTCTGACTGAGAGCTCGTTTGGTGATACCCTAAGAATACATGAAATTTTGAGGGTCAACACAAGGTTGGTGAGAGTTTACAGGTTTTCTGCTAACCGCAGTAATGATACTTTAAAAGACTAAAAAGTATTCTTTTTGTAGTTTGAACCATGTTTGAAAAAAAGAAATTGTAAGCAAATTCATACTTAAAATATTTGATAGACAGAGAAATCATAAGTAAATCCGTACTTAAAATGTTTGGTAATCAGTGAAACCATGAGTAAATCCATTCTCAAAATGTTTAGTATTCAGAGAAACTGTGAGTAAATCCATACTCAAAATGTTTGGTAATCGGAAAAAAACCGTGAGTAAATCTATACTCAAATGTTTGGTGATCAGAGAACCGTAAGTAAATCCATACTCAAAATGTTTAGTAATCAGAGAAACTGTGAGTAAATCCATACGCAAAATGTTTGGTAATCAGAGAAACTGTGAGTAAATCCATACTGAAAATGTTTGGTACTTAGAGAACCGTGAGTAAATCCATACTCAAAATGTTTGATAATCAGAGAAACCGGATCCGTGGTTTCTAGAGTATGAGATCTAGTTAACGCTTATAGTGAGTCCTATAACCGAGCTATGTGACTGTACCTACCCCTACGACGCCTCATTGGACGTCGTAAAACTGTTTTAGATATTTATCACCCACTTCGATTGATCGGTCGAGGTTGTAGCTAGCAACCACAGGTGGGGGTGTCAGCCCGTATAGATCTATACATACGTATCTCAGCTCCGAAGATTAACGGTTATAGTGGTGTGGGTCTTCTAAGTGTTTGTTTTCACTTAGGGTAATGAATAATGTCTCACTCATAAGGCCCTTAACTAGAGTTTGTCATGAAAAACCGGTTATACTCGATAGGAAAATCCATAAAAATGTGTAATGCTCGTTTAAACAAGTGGTAAATCTCATGTAGTGTACACAGTACATAAATGATTTCAAGATAAGAGTTTGATAACTCGTACATGTATGTTTGGTATGAACTTGAAATACTACAAAGGTGGTAACTTTTTATGACATATTTTGTCATAAAATCATGATATTTTGTATGCAGAAATCATTTGTTATCTCGACTAGTTGTATTATTAAAAAAAACAATTGTAATGTATTTACATCAAACATATTTATCACTAGTTTATTTGTATATGAAATATTATTTAATAAAATAATATTTATAAACTAGTTTTGAAATCGGTAAGTGTTTGTCAAGATCAATAAATATATATATAGCACATGTATTCTCCCCCAAAGCGTAAAAATATTAAAAAGGGGCCGTAAACACTCACCCTTGAAGCGTGAACGAGGCTCGAGGGTGAAACTTGTCGTGAAAATCGTTTCGTGACTTCCCGTTCCCTTAAAACGAATCATCGGGTTTATTTATATTACCTAAATAACCAAAAGGGTAGTTTTGGTATTAATTATTAGGTATGGAGTGGTCTTTATTAAAATAAATAAATTCTAGGGATTTATTTTGTTAAAACCATTCAACGAGGGACTGATCTGGTAATATATTTCCTAGGAAGGGACTGAAATTGTACATTCACAGCCTAAGATGCAAATTTCGGACCCATCTTGCTAAGATTTAAAATGGGATGGGCTGGAAATGCACATTTAAAACTATTTTAGAGTTTCCAGGACTAAAACTGTTAAGGTTTTCGGAGGAAGGGACTGTTCTTGGTCCTCTTAATGGCAGTTTAACTTAAACGATGGATTATTTCTAGGGGAGGGGCCAAATCTGTACAAGTCTGAGAGTTGAGGGTTTATTTTTAATAGAATTAAATAAAGTTTGAACTGGTCATCTTGTCCGTCTGAACTCGTTTACAGGGCGCCAATTTGAGAAACAAGACCCACTTCAAGGTCTACTGATCGATTGATACGAGTGCATAACCGAAGGTGATGATGGTAGAGAATCGAACCTACAGTGGCAGCATAAGGTGAAGGTGTCTGGTCAAGCTCTTCTCAACAGCAATGGTGGTGGTGGTGGGTTTCTCAGTGGTCACGATAGCAACACCACCCTCACGGTGGTGGTGGTTCTTGGTAGCAACAAACGAAGGGAAGCAAGGGAGGCAGAGTACTGGAAAGAGTGGTGGTTGTGGGTTTCTAAATTCGCAACAGCAGCAGACGGCAGCGGTGGTGTCGGACTTTCAATGGTGTTGGCGGCAATGGGGTGGGTCGGCAATGGAAAGAAGGTGGCGGTGGTTGTTGCGTCGGCTCCAACTGCCTCGTCTCTCTTCTGTTCGGCAGCACACGGTGGAAAGAAAAATAGAAGGGAAAGCAGCAATGATATCGCAATGGAGGTGGGGTACAACAGGAGGAGGCGAAGGGGCTGCCACCGTTGACTGTGGTGGTCCTCTTCGCCGGAGAAGTAAGAAACGGAGGTGGGTAACGAGGGGGAGGGGCGGAAGTAGGCGGTAAGAGGCAGTGGTTGGTGTAAAACGAGAAGAATAATGGAGGTGGTTGTTTAATGGTGGGACTCAAAGCCGAGATCCTCTCTTTATCACCTAGGATTCGAAGTTTTCAGCCCAAGGGATGGAAAGGGACCTATCAATTTAGTCAAAGGGATCATATTTGAGATACTGAGTCCAGTTGCTTTATGTGATTCATTTTACACCAGTTGCGGAAGGGGGAAAGGAAACCAGTCGATGGACTGAGGAAGAAGACACAACTTTTGATGTTTGACACCTATTGTCCGTACTATTTGGCACTCGAACAAACTCTACCCTAATCTCATAATTTGATATCAAAATAGTTTCTAAAAATTGTAAATCTTGCCGTGAGGCCTCTAATGTTCGACCTTGACCTTCCTACAGGTCAAGAACTGCTCTACAAACCACGTGACCTCCCGCTTCATGCAGGGACACCAATAACTCAACCTCAGATACCTATACATCTTTGTGGCCCCCGGATGATTAGAGAACTTGGAATTATGCGCCTCCTCCAAGATCTTCTGCCTCACACTCCTTAATGTCGGCACCCATATGTTGGATAAGGTGTCTAAGTCCATAACTATTTCTGGTATGTACTTGACCCGACCCGGCATGGTACATTTGGGTTGCATGGCATCATGCATTTGGATAGACTAAATGAGAGAAATAACACTTGTGGTTTATTAATATATTATAAGTTCTAATACATTAATAGTATTATTTAACTAGTATTGATCAAGAATTAATCTGGGATTAATTAAGTGATCAAAAGATGACTAATTAAATATATGGGTTGATCATGTAAATCATCCATAACTTGTATAGTGGGCTAAAAGGCTCCATGGATAATCAAGTTGGGTTAAACCCATTGAATGCTCCATGGAGGCTCCATGGGAGTTACAAACCCATGGGTCATGGAAATGAAGAGTCATGCCACATTAGGGTTTACATGGTGTAACCCTAGATGTGACACACTATATAAGCAACATGTTCTCCACCAAAATCGGCGACACTAAGAAACAAGAGGGCTAGAGCCGATTTTGCAAGTGTAAGATTCTCTCAAAGTTTACTCCTTTGCATTTGGTGTTGTGTGAAGCATTTGAGGCATCACACTTGGGGTGCTAGGCTCACAAGGTTTCAAGGATCATAATCAACAACAAGGTAAGTTATTCTATCTTTCATTCAAGTTAAAAATGTTCCCCATGTATGCTAGATAGGAATATAACCTTGGAATTCAACTTTGCATGATTATTAGACAAACATAGATCCAAGGTTATTAGGGTTGCATGTACACTTAGGAAGTGTTGGAATGCTCAAAACCCATCAGTGGTGTCAGAGCCAGGTTCGTTTGTTTTTTTTTTTTTGTGTGCAAACAGCTTAAAAAAAATCGTTTTTCTGTTTTCTGTTCGTATGAAAGTTTGCACATTTGTTGCTGGAAATGGACTAGAAACATTACCCTAAACTGTTTTGATGTTTTAAAGCTTGTTTTAGATGGTGTAATGTTTATGCTAATCCATTTACAATGGCAATTATTAAAATTACAAGTTTTTTTTTAAGTGTAATTTTTGATTCTTGAAAGTGTTCATATTCATGTTCTTGAACTTATGAAGATTAGATGATCACAGGAATTGTTTGTAACCTTCATGGTAGTTTAATTCATGATCATAATGTGTTTTAATGGAGTCCATAACTTGTCCTCAAGTTATGGAAAACCAAAAATCTCACTTTTATTAAAGCCATTAAAAGAACACAAGAGTTATAAAAATGAAGAGTCTTCATTTTTAATACTCAATTAATTCATAAGTTATAAGAAATGAAAAGTTTTGGAAGTTTACAAAACTTGCCCTCAAGTTTTGGAACATGTAAAGTCTTGATTAAAACTTTAGTTCCAACCCTTAGAATTTTAAAAGTTAAAACTCAACCCTTATACTTTATAATATTATAAGTTACTAATATATATATGTATAACGTCAAGTCATCTTACCGCTAGTACGCCTCATTCACGAAGCCGGTCTATAAGGGGGGTATAAGGTTGTTGCCTATAAAATGGCAACTTAATGGGTGTCCACTCTCACCCACCGCTTCCTTGATCGGTGGAGGGTCGTTAGCCGAACGGGTAAGACAAGGACTTATAAATTCTCATTAAAAGTATGATGAATATTATAGAGTAACTAAATGCTTTTATTAAATTCTCAATCTTAGTTACTTTAGGAAAATGTGAATAAGGTGCTAATCCATGAAATTACACTTTACACTTTGTTTAAGTCGTTGGTGGAGCGTGTGTGGTTAACCGGCACACTAACTTGGACTTAACAAGGTAGGTAAAGGGCGACTTAAGGTTTACCATAGCATCGGTGGAGCGTGTGTGGTTTACCGGCACATCGATTGAGTGATAAACCTTGAGGGTACCAAGTGATTTGCATGGTTACTTCACACCTCGTTTTGTGATCCTCGGTATCCCAGTCACAAAACTTGGAGGGCACACTCGAGATTGAAACATGCCTTTGAAAAGTTCATTGAATCTCAAAAGAATCTAGGAATTTCTAAGAACCAATTAAAAACCTAATATTTATATTTCGTTTTTCATGGTGGAAATTGGTGAATCGTCATTCACCTACCTTTCAAATATGTTATAGCTTGGATTACGGCATACCTCTTCTAAGTTATAATATATTCTGATTGGATCCTAGCCTTAATATTACATTTGGGTGTTTTATTAAGGACTCTCTTAATATCTAAACTAATCTTGTTCTCTTCTTTCAGATGTCTTCAAACAATGCTGCTTCTGACTCTAATCCTAATGGCTCCTTTACCCTTATGAACTTGTGTGGGAAAGTCACTTTTGATGGATCCAACTTCAATGAATGGATCAGAAACATCAGGATGATTACCCGCTACGAGGACAAAGAATATGTCCTTGACAAGGAGCTTAAGGAGATTGATGAGACCACTGTAACTCCCCAGGAGATCGCTGACTTCCGGGGACATGAAAGGGATGCTACAAAAGTGGCATACATCATGTTGGCCACCATGACAGCGGAACTCCAAAAGTCCTATGAGGACTTCTACCCTTTTGAAATGCACCAAGATCTGATGGAAAGATACCATCAAAGTGCACGACAAGAGAGGTATGAAATCATATGCTCTATCATAACAACCATGATGAAGGACGGGGAATCCGTCACGAGCCACATGCAGAAAATGCAAAGGTATGTGGATCGGTTGCTGAAGCTTAATGTGAACTTCCCTGAGGAGCTTGCAATAGATATCATTTTGCACTCCTTACCATCGTGCTATGATCAATTCCGCATGACATATCACATGAATAAGGAAGAGGTCACACTCAGCAAACTTCAGGGACTCCTCAAGACCGCAGAAACAGGTCTTAAGGGTAAGTCAGTTGTTAACACTCCTACTCCAAACTCCGCCCCGGTTTTGGCAACCGGGAAAGGTAGAGGGAAGAAGAGAAAGAGCTCTTCGAAGGGTACCAAGGCTAGGACCCTTGATGGCTCTTCTTCAAGTGGAACCAAGAAAGGTTTTGTCACTCCTTCTTCTGACCCTAAAGAGGCTGAATGCTTCTATTGCCATGAAAAGTCACATTGGAAGCGGAACTGCCCAAAGTACCAGCAAGATGTGAAGGATGGGAAAGTTAAACCCAACCATGCAGATATTTACACTATCTTATCTAATAACTCACCCCATTCTAACTCTTGGGTCCTTGATACCGGTTGTGGTATTCATATATGTTCTGATTTGCAGGGACTAAGAAGAAGTGAGAATGTGGAGCATGGAAGAATAAACTTAATCATGGGGAATAGGAAAGCTTTACCTGTCACCAAGATTGGAGTTTATACTTTATCGCTAAGTAGTGGGTTTAGTTTAGATTTGAATAAATGTTGTTATTCGCCAGAAATGGCAAGAAATATTATTTCCTTTCATGCATTGTATAAACAAGGTTTCACCTTTTCATTTGATAATGAAGTTGGTTCAATTAATGCTTTATTTAATAATGTTCTTTATTTTAAAGCATTACCTTGTGATGGTGTGTATGAAACTGTATATGTGGTTGATAACTCAGGAAATAATGTATTGTGTATTGATTCTGTTAATGATAATAACTTGGATAAAGCATCATTATGGCATTGTCGTCTTGGACATATAAGCAAGAAACGCATAGGCCAACTCCAAAAGGATGGAGTATTGGAGTCATTTGACCTAAAGTCAGATGATAGTTGCGAATCATGCTTACTTGGAAAAATGACAAAGTCACCCTTCACAGGTTCTTGTTAGAGGGGTGAAGGTTTGTTGGATCTTATACACACGGATGTGTGTGGGCCCTTCAAACATGCCACAAGGGATGCTAATCGTTATTATTTGACTTTTACTGATGATTATAGTAGATATGGATATGTCTACTTAATCAAGCATAAGTCAGAGACTTTTGAAAGGTTTAAAGAGTTTAAACAGGAAGTCGAGAATCAATTGGGCAGGAACATTAAGATGCTTCGATCCGATCGAGGTGGTGAGTATCTTAGTTCAGAGTTCCTCAACTATCTTAGGGAATGTGGGATTGTCTCACAATTGACACCTCCCAGGACACCGCAGTTGAATGGTGTAGCTGAGAGGCGTAATCGAACCTTGTTGGATATGGTTCGTTCCATGATGAGTCGAGCTTCGCTACCAATCTCATTTTGGGGGTATGCCTTAGAGACTGCCGCCCATATCCTTAATCTAGTTCCCACAAAGAAAGTTGCCAAAACTCCTCATGAGATGTGGACTGGTAAAGTACCCAAACTAGACCACATTAAGATTTGGGGTTGCGAGGCTTTCGTGAGACGCGAGACTCATGATAAGCTCGAACCTCGAAGTGAGAGGTGTATTTTCATCGGCTACCCACAGAAATCCTTTGGTTACCTCTTCTACAGACCTAGTGAGAATGTGGTCTTTGTAGCTAGGAGGGCTTTCTTTCGAGAGAGAGAGTTCATAAGCCAAGGAGACAGTGGGAGGCAAGTTGACCTTGAAGAAATTCAAGAGTCAAGTGGTGAAGGAACTTCAAACCCTAGCACTCAACTTGAGGAGGAAACTTCTGTTGAGCCAATTGACAAGTCTGTACCTCTGAGGCGTTCCACAAGGGTTAGGAATGCACCTGAGCATTACTATGGATTCCATATTACTGCGGAAGGTGATACACTTATCAGTGATGAGACACTGATAGGTCTAGATGAACCTAACAGTTACGCGGAAGCCATGGCAGGCCCTGAGTCAGCCAAGTGGAAAGAGGCAACGGACAGCGAGATACAGTCCATGTATGACAATCAAGTTTGGAACTTGGTTGAGAATGTACCAGGTCGTAAGACTGTAGGGTGCAAATGGATCTTCAAGAAGAAGACCGACATGGATGGTAATGTACACACTTATAAGGCACGACTGGTTGCAAAGGGTTTCTCACAAACTCCGGGAGTTGATTATGATGAGACCTTTTCTCCAGTGGCCAAGATTAAGTCTATTAGGGTTCTGTTAGCCATAGCCGCATTTCATGACTATGAAATATGGCAAATGGATGTCAAAACCGCTTTCCTTAATGGAAAGTTGGCTGAGGATGTTTACATGAGTCAGCCAGAGGGTTTTGTCAACACAGAGTACCCTAATAGAGTGTGTAAGCTTGAGAAATCCATTTATGGGTTAAAGCAAGCACCTCGCAGATGGAATCTTTGCTTTGATGAGAAAGTCAAGGAATTTGGCTTTTCTAGGAGTGAAGATGAATCTTGTGTATATGTCAAGGCTGGGAGTATAGTTAGCTTTTTGGTATTGTATGTGGATGACATACTACTCATAGGAAATGACATCCCAACTCTGTAGGAAGTTAAGTCCTGGCTTGGGAGTGTTTCTCTATGAAGGACCTAGGAGAAGCTGCCTATATTCTAGGGATAAGGATCTTGAGAGACCGGAGTAAAAGACTAATTGGACTTAGTCAGAGTACCTACTTGGATAAGGTGCTGAAGAGATTCGGCATGCAGGACTCCAAGAAAGGAGAGTTACCCATCCAGAGTAACGCCAGATTGAGTAAGACACTAAGCCCTAGTACTGAGGTTGAGATAGCAGAAATGAGTCGAATACCTTATGCTTCGGCTGTAGGATCGATCATGTATGCTATAACGTGTACTCGACCTGATGTAGCCTTTTCTTTGAGCATGGTTAGAAGGTATCAGGGGAACCTTGGCAAGGCACACTGGACTGAGGTAAAGAATATCCTCAAGTACCTACGGAGGACTAAGGACAGGGTCCTTACCCTCGGTGGGAGTGAATACTTGAGAGTTGTAGGGTGTAGTGATGCTAGCTTTCAGACTGATAGGGATAATTTCCGCTCTCAGTCAGGCTGGGTCTTTACCTTAAATGGAGGAGCAATTTCTTGGAAGAGTTCCAAGCAAGAGACAGTGGCTGATTCAACTTGCGAATCAGAGTATATAGCAGCTAGCGAGGCAGCAAAGGAGGCGATATGGCTGAAGAACTTCATTGGAGACCTTGGAGTTGTACCAGCTATTAAAGAGCCAATGGAAATTTTCTGTGATAGTGAAAGTGTAGTTGCCTTAGCCAAGGAACCAAGGGATCACGGGAGATCCAGACACATCGACAGAAAATACCATTTCATCAGACATCGAATAGAAGAAGGACTCCTCGTGGCAAAGAGGGTATCATCGGATGAGAATCCAGCAGATCCCCTCACGAAGGGACTGACTCGGGTTAAGCATCTCCAGCATGCTCGGAGCATAGGGCTGAAGGATGATATTAGATTTAGTAGTTAGATAACCTTGAAATTTGTAAAGTGTAATTGACATTAGATGATGAATAAAAGGTGTTTTATTTATGAGTAAAGTGTTGCTATCTCTTGTCGATCGTTTACTATATTTCTTTTGCATGTTTTGACTTCCAGAATAATTATGTTTGGTATATCATATTATTCGAACCTCCACAGTCGGTCATATGTCGGAAGTAGGTATGAATCAAGACTGTCATGATTGGTTGCAGAGGTCTAAGTTGTTGGACATGGCTACAACACTCATGAGTGCTCATAAGTTCTGAGCATTGGACTCAACCCATGCTCACTGGAATCACTTCATGGAATTTATCTCGAGTGATCGTGAGACGGTAATATCATATAAGTCTTCAAACCTAGAGATATGATTTGTTACTTATGAGTTGGTTATGCATTGATTGTACGTTAACACATTGGTAACTCGATGTTATAAAACGTGCTTTTGTGTATAATTCAATGAGTGGTAGAACAAACATATGAGTCGAAGTTTATCTGTTCCTTCTTGGATTAGAAGCTGATATCTGGGCCCCTCGATGATTTTGTTTTGACCTATGTACCGGGCCCGGTCAGAACTAAGTTGATGTGTTCAATTAAGTTCTTTGTCAAACAAATCGGAAATCGGGAAACAAACTGCTGGACAATAAGTAAGACATTGTTCCATGTATTTGTCTGGCTGATATCTAGAACAGAGGATTATATGATCACTTATCTTAAATGGCGTATCATCATCTTCTCAGTTCCGAGAGACCTTGAAAGAGCTACGATTGCCGATCGGTTCCTGAAGTATTGCAGTTATAGTTATTAGACTTATCCAAGTGGGAGACTGTTGGATAAGGTGTATAAGTCCATAACTATTTCTGGTATGTACTTGACCCGACCCGGCATGGTCCATTTGGGTTGCATGGCACCATGCAATTGGATAAACTAAAATGAGAGAAATAACACTTATGGTTTATTAATATATTATAAGTTCTAATATATTAATAATATTATTTAATTAGTTTGATCAAGAATTAATTTAGAATTAATTAAATGATCAAAAGATAACTAATTAAATATATGGGTAGATTATGTAAATCTTCCATATCTTATATAGTGGGCTAAGAGGCTCCATGGATTATCAAGTTGGGTTCCACCCATAGGATGTTCCATGGATGCTCCATGGGAGTTACAAACCCATGGGTCATGGAAATGAAGAGTCATGACACATTAGGGTTTACATGGTGTAACCCTAGATGTGTCAACACTATATAAGAAACCCATTCTCCACCAAAATCGACGACACTAAGAAACAAGAGGGCTAGAGCCGATTTTGCAAGTGTAAGATTCTCTCAAAGTTTACTCCTTTGCATTTGGTGTTGTGTGAAGCATTTAAGGCATCACACTTGGGGTGCTAGGCTCACAAGGTTTCAAGGATCATAATCAACAACAAGGTAAGTTATTCTATCTTTCATTCAAGTTAAAAATGTTCCCCATGTATGCTAGATAGGAATATAACCTTGGAATTCAACTTTGCATGATTATTAGACAAAACATAGATCCAAGGTTATTAGGGTTGCATGTACACTTAGGAAGTGTTAGAATGCTCAAAACCCATCAGGTTCAGGCACCTGTGGGTCAGGCTAAGAAGCCTAAGACCTCCGATCCTCCCAGCAGGGGCCAGCAACACCGTGACCGATGTGCCAAGTGCGGTAAGCCGCACAGTGGAGCTTGTCGCGTTGCAGGCTTGATAGTTTATTTTATTTACTTCTTTTTATAGTTTATTTTAGCATATTTCATCCATAATTTAGTTAATTTCCATGCATATTTTCCTTTTTGTTATTTTATGACCATTTCGGGTATTTTCTAGTTTCGTGAGCTTCATTGCAGATTTCATGGAGATTAGTGGAGCGGGAATGTTCGGGACGTATGGAAACCGATTGGAATAAGAGGACGTCGAGGATTTTGGGCTTGATGGATAGTGGAGATGATGCATGGAGCGAGCTTGATGATTATTTGAAGGCTTGGAGAGAAATAAACTTTAAATTTGCAAGATGCGGGAGAATATTCAAGCGTGCGTAGATTATTAATCGGGCGAGTTTACGAGCTATGGAGGATTTGGAGAAGCCAAATTGGGCTTAAAATAAAGAAAACTTGAAGAAAAATGGGCTAGGAGCTGATTGGACTCGAATTGGGCCAAGTGGGCTAAGCTATGGAGGCCCAAACCTCAAAGAGGCCACATTCAGGAACCACCCGCGCAACAGCACGCGGGTCGCGCACAACACTGCAGGGGCAAATTCGGAATTTCATTTGGAAGGCTATTTGAGGAAGGTTGGTGCCCATATTTTGGAGACTTTTGCATATCCGATTTTGGAGTTTTTCCTCTGGAGTTTTGAAGACTTTTGAAGGCTAAGAACACCTTAAGAACATCATCTTTTCATCTCTAAATCTTGTTGAATGTTTGGTACAATCTTTTCTAACTTTGTTTTCTTAAGTTTAGCCATGCTTGGCTAAACTAAAATTGGTTGACTTTTGTTGAATCCTTTGAACTTTTGTTGAATGTTGAAGACTCCATGAACTTGTTCTTGAATCTTTATGAGAATGTTTTGTGTTTTAACATCTTATCACTACTTGTATGTTTTTATTCATGAGTTTAAATGTGTTTGTGGTGATTAGTTGGCTAATTTCTTGATTAAGTAAATGATCCTCAAATTAGCAAGCAACAAATGATTTTTGTGTTGTTTTTGCTTCACACAATCATAAAAACATTTTCTCCAACATGGTAGTGAAAGCATTTGACTCCTCTTGGATTTGGTGACTTTTTGGTTCTTAATGCTAGTTGACTTTCACTAATCACATGCTTAATGGAGATTGTGACTTTGACTAAGGAAATTGTTATGAGCTTCTCTAACCATTTTAACAACTAAGAAAGGTCTAGGTAATCTCAAGCTTCTTGGATTACTATAGCCAAATTGAGGATTTAAAACAAGTATTGCACCATTGGATTCTAATGATGTGTTCATCAAAAGTCAAAGCGAGGAAACCTTAAGTCAACCATCCTTTCCTTATTGATTTTACATCAAACTCTTATTTTTATTGAAATTGTCTATTTAAATCTGAGTTAATTCTAGTTTATTTCAAGTATTTTAAAAGACCAAAACCCCCATTTTTAATTTATCGTCATTTTACAAGTATTTTTACAAAGAGATTTTTCATAGAGTTAAAAAATTGAACAAATCTCCATGGATACGATCCCTTTACCACTATACACTATTTTAGTGTGTAATATTTAGGGTTATTAATTTTGTTGGCCTCGACAACTATCAAATTTTGGCGCCGTTGCCGGGGATTGGTTTATATTTAATTAGTTTGTTTCTCTATGCCTAGATCTCATTGTGCAGGTACTCTAGTTTAATACTCAAAAATTGAAAAAAATAGTATGGCTTGGAAATGAACACTCCTTGCATTGAAGACCAACTTTCTGAGCTAGCTTAGTTAGTTATGATGATTGAAAGTGACCAAAATGTGCAGCCCACACCTTTTTTTTTGCGATTTTTGTGCCCAAAATGGACATCATTCCGACAAGTGTCCATATTTACAAGGAGAATGGGAAGAAGTGCAAGATAAGGGAAGCTACTACCGGTCAAACCAATGGAGTTATGATCAGCCTCAACATGATCAATGGTGGGACAACAACCAAGCTTGGGGAAATAACCAATACCAACCAACTTCACAGTTCCAACAACCTTATCCATACCCTCCTCAACAAACTGAAAGGCCAAGCATGTCCTTAGGGGACATTGTGAAAAGCATTGCAACTTCTACCCAAATTTTCCAGGAAACAACCCAAGCTAGCCTCAAAAGCTTAGAGCAACAAATAAGACAAATTGCTCAATCAATGAGTCTACTGGAAGCTCAATACAAATTACCATCCGAAGAGAGCCCATCGCATAGCGCATGTTCCATTCCTTTGAAAGATGATAAAAGTTTTGATGGAAGAGTGTTATATGAAGAAGAGGAAGAAGAAGGAGAAGTGGAAGAGGTTGTCAAAGAGGAGGAAGAAATTGATAAAGTTGTCAATGAAACTATAGAGGAAGTAATAGGGGTTAACGAAAGAGAGGTTGAGCCACCCACTATCATTGAGAAAGTAACTCCATTGGTAGAACAACCTCAAGAGCCGGACACGATAAATCTGTCAGACCCTTCAAAGGATACGTATCCCGAGAAAGAAGACGCCCAAACGGCCACCTACTCAACCACCATGTCAAAAAGGGAAGAGTTGGTCACCTTACTGAATAAGTACAAGAAATAATATGGTTGGATGATTGCTATTATCAAAGGTGTAAGTCCGGTATGGTTCTCCCGTAAAAAGAAAGTCAAATATAAGAAAAGAGTCCCAATGGAGGTGTGGAAATTAAAAAATGTCGACACAAGGCAAATTTTCAAGGTTACTGGACATCGATTGAATCCATTCAATGAAGATTTTGATTCAAATGTCCAATATGTCGTCCATTTGGACGCCCCAAAGAGTTAAAGTGAAGTTTGGAGGTGTCTCGCCAAAGACGTAAAGAAGGGCATTTTTGGAAAGCATTGTGCTTTCGTGTTTTTAAATTCGAATAAAGAAGTTTGAAGATGTTTTTGGGATCCTCAAGGAGTTGTCTTTGAAGGAATTAAGTGTTTCCATATGTTCGGCCCCTTCCAATCCAAGAAAATGCGAAGAAACAAAGAAAAAGAAACAAAAATGAAGATCAGGATCAGGAGGTTGCGCGACCCGCGTGATGTTGCGCGGGTGGCCTGCGCGGCCGGACTCAAGCATGCAACATTAGCCCAAGACTTAAATGCAAGGTCTGCGCGACCCGCGTGCATCTCTGCGCGACCCGCGCACCGAGCTGGGCCATTTATGACGATTTTTTACCATCTTTGACCAGATCTTTAAGTGGGTTGACTTGTTGACTTCCGTTGACCATATGACTTATGAATGCAACCTTCTCCTTTATTTATCCCATGTGTTCATCATGTTCTTCCCTCATACTCCATTCCTCTCAAGAACATAACCTTCCAACACCCACCTCGCCGGAAAATTCAAGATTGTCGGAGTTCTACCGGTCGTAATTTCATGAAACCACCACCACATACATCTCTCGTCACCCGATCCTCCGATTTAGGTCATTTCTGCCCTTACCTTAAGCATTGAGGACAATGCTTGTTCTTAAGCTTGGGGTGGGGCATTTCCCTTTCTTTTTACTCTTTCATACATTTTTAGGTAGGTTGCATATCATATTAGTTTAAGGTAATTTGCATTCATTTTAATTTTTTTATAAAATTCCAAAAAGATTTTATTTTCTTCTTTTCTACTTTCTAGTTTTGCATAACATTTAGCTTAGGGCATTAGCATTCATGGATTTTTGTTGTCCGTTTATTCTCGCCCCCCTTGGATGCCATGGAACAAACTCTACCCTAATCTCATAATTTGATATCAAAATAGTTTCTAAAAATTGTAAATCTTGCCGTGAGGCCTCTAATGTTCGACCTTGACCTTCCTACAGGTCAAGAACCGCTCCACAAACCACGTGACCTCCCGCTTCATGCAGGGACACCAATAACTCAACCTCAGATACCTATACATCTTTGTGGCCCCCGGATGATTAGAGAACTTGGAATTATGCGCCTCCTCCAAGATCTTCTGCCTCACACTCCTTAATGTCGGCACCCATATGTTGGATAAGGTGTCTAAGTCCATAACTATTTCTGGTATGTACTTGACCCGACCCGGCATGATACATTTGGGTTGCATGGCATCATGCATTTGGATAGACTAAATGAGAGAAATAACACTTGTGGTTTATTAATATATTATAAGTTCTAATATATTAATAGTATTATTTAATTAGTATTGATCAAGAATTAATCTAGGATTAATTAAGTGATCAAAAGATGACTAATTAAATATATGGGTTGATCATGTAAATCATTCGTAACTTGTATAGTGGGCTAAAAGGCTCCATGGATAATCAAGTTGGGTTAAACCCATTGAATGCTCCATGGAGGCTCCATGGGAGTTACAAACCCATGGGTCATGGAAATGAAGAGTCATGCCACATTAGGGTTTACATGGTGTAACCCTAGATGTGACACACTATATAAGCAACATGCTCTCCACCAAAATCGGCGACACTAAGAAACAAGAGGGCTAGAGCCGATTTTGCAAGTGTAAGATTCTCTCAAAGTTTACTCCTTTGCATTTGGTGTTGTGTGAAGCATTTGAGGCATCACACTTGGGGTGTTAGGCTCACAAGGTTTCAAGGATCATAATCAACAACAAGGTAAGTTATTCTATCTTTCATTCAAGTTAAAAATGTTCCCCATGTATGCTAGATAGGAATATAACCTTGGAATTCAACTTTGCATGATTATTAGACAAACATAGATCCAAGGTTATTAGGGTTGCATGTACACTTAGAAGTGTTAGAATGCTCAAAACCCATCACCATACCCGGCCACACTGTGTCAAAAGTCCCCGACTATCCCGAACAAACAAGGGAATCTGACCCCGAATCCGCTCTATATTCCAGTTCGCTTTCCTCAATCCCTCCACCTGAGCCTCCTTGATCATATCCAACAAGGGGGAAATCACCGTCATCCTCAAACAAATATCCCTAATCGGAGTACTTGTCGCCTTTCGGCTCAAGGCATCAGCCACTACATTGATCTTCCCTGGGTGGTACAAAATCTCGCAATCGTAATCCTTCAGTACATACAACCACCTCCTATGCCGCATGTTAATGTTCTGCTGATCCATCAAATACTTCAAACTTTTGTGGTCAGTAAAGATGGTGCACCGGACTCCATACACGTAATGCCTCCAGATTTTGAGGGCAAACACAACCGCCCCCAATTCCAGGTCGTGAGTAGGGTAGTTCGCCTCATGAGGCTTCAGCTGCCTCAGGGCGTACGCGATCACATGCCCCCTCTGCATCAAAACTGCCCCTAACCCCAAGATAGACGTATCAAAATACACCACCAAATCATCCAATCCCTTGGGTAGCGCTAAAATCGGGGCCTCACATAATCTCTTCCTCAATGTATCGAAAGCCAACTGTTGGTCCGGGCCCCACCGAAAGGTCACATTCTTCGTGGTCAAGCGAGTCAAAGGTACGACGATCTTGGAGAAATCCTAAATAAATATCCGATAGTACCCCACTAGAGCCAAGAAGCTACGCATCTCAGATGCATTCTTCGGTATTTCCCACCGCATCACTGCCTCAATCTTGGCTGGATCAACCAAAATACCCTCTTGGTTGATAATTTTCCCCAAAAACTACACCTCACGCAACCAAAAATCGCACTTTGAGAACTTAGCATAAAGCCTTTCCGCCCTTAATGTCTCCAATACCTCCCTCAAATGCTGCTCGTGCTGCTTCTTGGTCTTAGAATAGACCAAGATATCATCGATAAAGACTATCACAGACCGATCCAACATCGGCCTACACATCCTGTTCATGAGGTCCATGAACATTGCTGGGTCATTAGTGAGCCCAAATGGCATCACCACAAACTCATAGTGACCGTACCGAGTCTTGAAAGATGTCTTCGGTATATCCTCATCTGATGGTACCCCGACCGAAGATCAATCTTTGAAAACCAAGATGCATCCTGCAGCTGATTGAACAAGTCATCGATCCTCAAAAGCGGATAACGGTTTTTCACCGTTAGCTTGTTCAGCTCCCGATAATCGATGCACACCCTGTGTGACTCGTCCTTCTTCTTCACGAATAGGATTGGTGCTCCCTACGGGGAACTACTCAGACGCATAAACCCTCGGTCTAGCAGCTCCTGAAGCTGCGTAGACAGTTCCTGCATCTCGTGCAGAGCTAGCCGATACGGTGCCTTAGCTATCGGAGCTGCGCCCGGCACCAAATAAATGTGAAACTTTACTTGCCTCCTCGGAGGCACCCCAGGCAACTCTTCAGGAAAGACATCCCAAAAATCCCGTACAGATGGTAAATCTATCGTGGTCTCAATCCTCGTATCCGAGATATATGCCAAAAATCCCGAATAAGCCTGATAGAGCAGTCTCCTCGCCCTCGCAGCCGAACAGAGGGTTGGCCCCTATGAGGCCCTCTCCCCATGAATAACCAGTTCTCCCCCACTTGGGGCTCAAACTCTCATCAGCTGACGCTCGTAGTCTATCATGGCCCCCATTGGCCCCCAACCAGTCTATTCCAACGATCACCTTCAGCCCTCGCAACGTTATGAGAACCAGGTCGACACGGAACCTCTCCCCAAACACATTCAAGACACAGTCCCGATATACCCTCACAGTACTCACGGTGCGGTCATCCGCAATCTCAACCTCAAGCGGGGAATCCAAAGTCCCCGGAGCATCCCAAAACTTCTTGATAAGCGCAAGAGATACAAATGATCGGGTAGCTCCCGAATCTAAAAGAACATGAGCCGACATACCATTGACAAAAAAGGTCCCTATATAAGAGCACATACATACATAAGCATAATAAATTAATATCGAGCGGGAAAATAAATTACATACTAGCCATGACGTCTGGTGCTGCTCGAGCCTCCTCTGTGGTCAACTGAAATGCACGGTCATCAGTGATACTCATTGTAGTGGGCGCATGCGTCGCAACCGCTCCTATCCTTCCCTGCAACCTCGGACAAGCAGCCTTTTTATGGCCGGTCTGGTTGCAGTTGAAACAAATCAAGCCCTTCTTGGGGAAGTCCCTGCTCACGTGGCCTGGCTGATCACCAGTATAACATACCGGGGCCGTCACCCGGCAAACTCCATTGTGCGATCTCCCACATTTGGCACACCGGCCACGGTCCTGCTGGCCCCTACCAGAAGAATCAGAGGTCTTAGGATTTTTAGCCTGTCCTACAACTGTCTGAACCTGCTCTGGCTTCCGCTTGGTGCAGAACTCCAACTCCATCTCCTTCTCCCGGGCTTTCTCCACCATCTCATTCAGGGTTTTGCACCCTGAAAAGCTCACGAACTCACGGATATCATCCCTCAGCATGGAATGATACCTCATCCTCCTCATATCCTCATCCACAGCATACTGTGGAATCAATAGTGCTCGTTCCCGGAACTTGGCGGTGATCTCCGCCACAGTCTCGGTAGTCTGTTGTAGCTCCTGAAACTCCCTCACTAACTGTTACACATCAATGGATGGTGCAAAATCCAAGTCAAAACGCCTGACAAACTCCTCCCATGATATCTCAGCCACTCTAGCTGATCCCACCTGGTGGGTCACCTCCTCCCACCAGTCCCTGGCTCGGTCCCTCAACATGCACGAAGCAAACCCCACTTTTTCCGCCTCGGGGCAAGAGCTCGTGCGCTGGGCATTCTTCATATCTGCCACCCAGTGTCGACTAACTATGGGGTCCCAGACCCCAAAGAACTCAGGTGCTCCACACGCCTTGAACTCCCAGAACGAGGGAGTTCGGGCCCCGACCTGACCTACAACAATCTCGACTCGGAAAGACCTGAGCCGCTCCTCCATGATCTCCATCATCCCTTCCTTGACGGTCCCAGAAATCACTAGGGTAGCGTCAAGAATGCCCCTCGTAACCTTGGATGCGATAAGCTCGCACAACCTCTCGTCAATGGGCTCTATAGCGTAGCCCGACCCAGATCCGGATCCTGATCCTGATCCCCCTGCTCCATGACGTGTCACCACCATTCTGATCTGAAATACCATAAGATAGAATGATCAAGATATCCAAAAAGGGGATCCTTCCACACCGGTTCTCCTTAGAGCATCCAGATCTAACATTAGTTCGGGTACAAGTCCTGTGCTTTTAGTACAACAGACCCAATACTACCTTCCACACCTACCTGTACCTTCCCCAAGGCTCTACTTGATAACTCTAATTCTTCCCGGAACAAAACATATCTCACAAACTACCGCATAACTCAAATCCTATCCTATCCTAAGATTTGCTCCATCCCCATCAAACCAGAACTCAAATCAATAATAACAGGTTGCCCTATGCATGCATATTATACACAGAACAAGATCAAATAGACTTTCGAATAACGGACTTTATCCTAGGACCACAACCAGACAAGGGAGCCACTGACTATCATATTCCAAATATTAGTATAGCATGGCTAACATATTAGGGAGCCACTTACTTGAGCTCGGCCGATTACGTTCATTGTGTAACGCCCGTGTTTATGGGCAAGGCATTAATGATGATGTGATAGTCTAGGTTAACCTTTGTAACCCATTTTGAAATAATAGAAGTGTATTATTTGAGTATTGCGTGTTTTGTGCTTAATTGTGTGTCTTAATTTAATTAAGGTTAAGAATAAGCGTCAAAATGAAATGTTAGAAAAACCCAATATTGATACATGAAGACGTAGTGGTCGTGACGAGGTTTCCGAATATATAAAGAACGCCGAAATCCGAGTTATAACGAAGAAGTTATGACATGTCGAAGTTTCGCGACAGAACCGGCACAACACTGTATGACGTAAAATACGAATGTAAGATAGAGCGATATCTAGCCTTAGTAATCTAAACGAAAGTCGCAGAATACGTTAAACCGAGAGCGTGCATAAAAAGAATGCCCAAATCTGGCTTCGTATGAGGAAGTTATGATTTTTCTAAGTTTCAGCTTAGCAGTATGCAGCCCGAATACTCGAATTTGAGATCGAGTGGTTTCTAGCCGAAACTTTCTAAATGAGAATTGAAGATCTCATCGATAGTAGTCCAACGGTAAAAAGACAGACGAAAACGGACGTCAGACGAAGAAGTTATGGATTTCTAACGGAGTTTTCCTGTCCCGACCTTCAAAAAAATAATATAATAAAAATAAATTCAAGATTAGCCAACGGAGTCTAAACGAGAGTTGTAGAGCATAATCTCACCTACGCGTGGATATAAAGAACGTCGAAACCGGAGATCCTATGCGAAAGTTATGAGTTTCTGAATTTCGAGGCACGCATCCCAAAGTGGGAACGCCCCGCGTTCAATTGGGGAACGCACCGCGTTCAGTGCGTGGCTCCGGATTGGCCACGTCGATGTTGACTCAACGGATAACAGATAGGATCGGAACCCCGCTCCTACGCACCGCGTTCGAAGGGAACGCCCTGCGTTCGCGGCAGACTTCACCCTATAAATAGATCACAAAGGGCAGCCGTTTGTGGTTGCCAAATCTCTTCTCTCTCACCCTTATTTCATCGATATACGTGCAAATTATACCCCCGAAGCCCCGGTATCATCCCGAGACCCAAAGCCCCGGAAATCCCGAGAAGTAAAGTTTCCGAGCCGAAACTCTGCCCGCGAGAAGCCTGGTGTGTGAAGATCTCCCGGTTTCATCGAAGAATACTACTTTTAGAGCCGTAGTGTTGTCCGATCATCTTCTTATCAAGTGAGTGTATATTCGTTTTCTTCTAACGCATAGATATGAAGTATTCTTTATAAAATACATGCTAGGTGTTTATATATTATTTGTATATTTGAACTAGTTGTTGAACGGATGTTTTGTACAGGTTTTAAGATGTATGTAAATGTATATACTTTATCTACTAATATGTTGGGTAGAACATGGGTAGACAGTTGTTGTGTGATGAAATAAAATGATGAGAGGCCTCGTTGTTGTTGCTGATTCAGTCATCTAGCGGAGTTTAGATGACGGGCACAGACTTTTCTAGACAGTCCAGTGGAACGCTAGCAGGCTCATTACCTGTAGGTGTTAATGAACTTGGTTGTTCATTTGCCGTACTCCATCCCCCTCATGGTGCCTTTAGGACATCTATTGTTAAGGAAACCCCTTTGCAGTAATGTCTGTCCCGATGAAAATCCTAGATTAGGTCCCTTGTAATAGTTGTTGTTTTAGGGACATAAAGTGAGGATAACGGGAATGGGTAATCGGGTTATTGTTGGTTGATGAACTAAATATATTTATTTATTGTGGGTTGAAAACCCTATATGCTCACCAGGCTCCCAAGCCTGACCCACTCAGTTTCTTTGTATTACAGGTAGTGGCACGAGAGCATAAGTTGGAGGCCATTGTCAATATATTTTTGGATTATAGACCAGTAGTTATATGTAACTGTTGTAAGGTCTATATTGTATTGTTTATGCTTTTGGTCTGTATCGGAACATGACATCCCGAGTTTTGATATATATACTGAAAATACATTTCTTTAAGAAATGCTTTGATAAACTTTATTTTATCATGTTTTGTTTTGGGGACAAATTTCCGCAACTCTTTTAAATCAATGGATTTACTCTGAAATTATTTTAAAAGCATAAATGAAACCGGTATTTTCTGGCCGTGATTTTGAGGATGTCACAGTTGGTATCAGAGCATTAGTTTAAGCGAACTAGGAACTTGTAGGATTTCTAGACTTAAACTTAGAATGCTAAGTGAAGATTTTGAGATAGTGTCTGTTATACTTTAGACACGAGCACTAGTTTATTTTAGGAAAGTTGCCTAAAATTCTTTTATGTGCTAAATGTTATATGTTTGCCATATATGATATTATTTGTTCGGATCTATGGTTTGTTGCCAACCGGATCTGGAAACCTTACGTGTTTAGGATTCTAAGCGTATGATTACGGTATTAGAACTAGCATGTAAACGTTTCGGAGTAATAAGGATGATTTGATTTCTATCGTAATTGAGGATCTAAATTCACCTTATTCGGTGTATAGATCAAGAATGGCAAGAACAAGAAGCAGAGCATTCCTGTCGTGTGTGATTATCCGGAAGTATTTCCCGAAGATCTTCCCGGATTACCGCCTGATAGACAAGTGGAGTTTAGAATAGACTTGTTACCAAGGACGACACCAATAGCAAAGGCACCTTACCGATTAGCACTGACGGAGATGAAGGATCTAATGATGCAACTTCAGGAGTTATTGGACGAAGGTTTCATTAGACCTAGTTCATCACCCTGGGGAGCTCCGGTGTTATTCGTGTAGAAGAAAGATGGAAGTATGAGAATGTGCATCGATTACAGAGAGCTGAACAAGGCAACAATAAAGAATAGATATCCGTTGCCGAGGATTGATGACCTGTTCGATCAACTACAAGGTTCAAGTTATTTTTCAAAGATTGACCTAAGGTCAGGATATCATCAGCTGAAGGTGAAAGAGCAGGATATAGAGAAGACTGCATTCAGAACACGATATGGACACTACGAGTTTTTGGTTATGTCGTTTGGACTAACCAATGCTCCAGCAACATTCATGGACTTAATGAACAGTGTTTGTAATCCGTTCCTTGATAAATCTGTGATAGTGTTCATAGATGACATTCTGATTTACTCGAAAAGCCAAGAGGAGCATGGCAGACACTTGCGAGAAGTGTTAGAAGTCTTGAAGAAGGAGAAGCTGTATGCCAAGTTCTCCAAATGTGATTTTTGGATTCGAGAAGTCCAATTCTTGGGTCACGTGGTCAACCAAGAAGGAATAATGGTTGATCCATCAAAGATTGAAGCTGTGACGAAGTGGGAACAACCAAAAAGTCCCATGGAGATCCGAAGCTTTTTAGGATTAACCGGATACTACCAAAGGTTTATCCAAGGCTTTTCTTCGATCGCTACTCCACTAACAGCTTTGACCCACAAAGGAGCTACTTATGATTGGAGTGATAAGCACAAAGAAGCATTCGAGTTACTAAAGAAGAAGCTATGTGAGGCACCGATTTTATCTCTACCCGATGGAGTTGAAGACTTCGCTGTTTATAGCGATGCGTCTGGGGTTGGATTGGGTTGTGTTTTGACCCAAAGAGATAAGGTGATCACGTATGCATCTCGACAGCTGAAAGAGCATGAAAGGAACTACCCCACTCATGATTTGGAGTTGGCAGCGGTAGTTTTCGCTCTAAAGATATGGAGGCATTACCTCTATGGCACGCAGTGCAAACTTTTCACTGATCATAAGAGTCTCCAATATCTCTTTAATCAGAAAGAATTGAATATGAGGCAGCGACGCTGGCTGGAGTTACTCAAGGACTACGACTGTGAGATACTTTACCACCCCGGTAAAGCAAATGTTGTTGTTGATGCTCTCAGTCGGAAAGTCAATATTGAAAGAAAAAGGCCAAGAGCGTTGAGAATAGAAGTTGTCTCGACAATTGTGGAAAGTATAAGGAAAGCTCAAGAAGAAGCTTTAGAGAAGAATGACCGAAAGGAGGAACGTTTGGGCAAAACGTTGGTGTTCGGTACAAACGGTCATGGACTGAAGGTATTCCAAGATCGTATTTGGGTACCTAAGTCAGGAGGAATAAGAGATCTTCTTATGGAAGAAGCTCACAAAACCATGTACTCGATTCATCCTGGTAGCACTAAAATGTATAGGGACCTAAAACCCTATTACTGGTGGCCGACGATGAAGCTCGATATTGCAAAGTATGTGGCTGAGTGTGTGACATGTGCAAGAGTGAAGGCACAACATCAGAAACCATACGGGAGTCTAGAACCTTTACCTGTACCGATGAGTAAATGGGAAGACATTGCTATGGATTTTGTCACTAAACTGCCCAGAACAAAGAATGGTCACGACATGATTTGGGTGGTTGTTGATCGATTCACTAAGAGTGCGCATTTCATAGCAGCCAATGAGAAATGGTCTATGGACAAGCTTGCGAATTCTTACGTGAAGGAAATTATGAGGCTTCACGGTGTTCCGTTAACGATTGTATCGGATCGTGACAGCCGTTTCACCTCAAGATTTTGGAAAAGTCTACAAGAGGAATTACGTACCAAGTTGTGTTTAAGTACAGCTTACCATCCACAGACTGATGGTCAGAGCGAAAGGACGATACAAATGCTTGAAGATATGCTGAGAGCATGTACCCTGGAATTCCCAGGAAAATGGGATGAGCATTTACCTTTGGCGGAATTTTCCTACAATAATAGTTTCCATTCGAGCATCAAGATGGCACCTTATCAAGCTTTGTACGGACAGAAGTGTCGTACGCCGTCTTGTTGGCTTGAGGCTGGAGAAAAGCAGTTTATGGGACCGGAGATAGTCCATCAGACTGCTGAAAAGTTGAAAATAATCAGGGAGAGAATGTTAGCAGCTCAGGATCGTCAAAAGAGCTATGCTGACAACAAGCGAAGACCGATGACTTTTGAAGTTGGAGATTCGGTTTTGCTTAAAGTCTCACCGTGGAAGGGACTTATACGATTTGGTAAAAGGGGAAAGTTAAGTCCAAGGTTTATTGGACCGTTTAAAGTTCTTCAGAGGGTTGGGAACCAAGCTTACAAGCTCGGATTACCCGAAGAACTGAATGGAATTCATAACACTTTTCATGTGTGTTACTTGAGGAAATTCGCGGGAGAAGTTCCCGACATGATTCCACTTTCGGAACTGAGAATTGATGAGAACAAAAGGTTAATTGAAGAACCAGAGGCAATCGTTGACCGAAAGACTAAGAAGTTACGACGCAAGATGGTCGAGTTAGTGCTTGTCCGTTGGAAACATACGAATGGGACAAATCTCACCTGGGAGACGGAGAGTGACATGATGAGTCGCTATCCGCATGTGTTTGTTGATGGGTGATTCCGGGGACGGAATCATTCTAAGGAGGAGAGAGTTGTAACGCCCGTGTTTCTGGGCAAGGCATTAATGATGATGTGATAGTCTAGGTTAACCTCTGTAACCCATTTTTGAAATAATAGAAGTGTATTATTTGAGTATTATGTGTTTTGTGCTTAATTGTGTGTCTTAATTTAATTAAGGTTAAGAATAAGCGTCAAAATGAAATGTTATAAAAACCCAATATTGATACATGAAGACGTAGTGGTCGTGACGAGGTTTCCGAATATATAAAGAATGCCGAAATCCGAGTTATAACGAAGAAGTTATGACCTGTCGAAGTTTCGCGACAGAACCGGCACGACACTGTATGACGTAAAATACGAATTTAAGATAGAGCGATATCTAGCCTTAGTAATCTAAACGAAAGTCGTAGAATACGTTAAACCGAGAGCGTGCATAAAAAGAATGCCCAAATCTGACTTCGTATGAGGAAGTTATGATTTTTCTAAGTTTCAGCTTAGCAGTATGCAGCCCGAATACTCGAATTTGAGATCGAGTGGTTTCTAGCCGAAAAATTCTAAATGAGAATTGAATATCTCATCGATAGTAGTCCAACGGTAAAAAGACAGACGAAAACGGACGTTAGACGAAGAAGTTATGGATTTCTAACGGAGTTTTCCTGTCTCGGCCTACAAAAAAATAATATAATAAAAATATAATAAAAATAAATTCAAAATTAGCCAACGGAGTCTAAACGAGAGTTGTAGAGCATAATCTCACCTACGCGTGGATATAAAGAACGTCGAAAACGAAGATCGTATGCGAAAGTTATGAATTTCTGAATTTCGAGGCACGCATCCCAAAGTGGGAACGCCCCGCGTTCAATTGGGGAACGCACCGCGTTCAGTGCATGGCTTCGGATTGGCCACGTTGATGCTGACTCAACGGATAACAGATAGGATCGGAACCCCGCTCCTACGCACCGCGTTCGAAGTGAACGCCCTGCGTTCGCGGCAGACTTCACCCTATAAATAGATCACAAAGGGCAGCCGTTTGTGGTTGCCAAATCTCTTCTCTCTCACCCTTATTTCATCGATATACATGCAAATTATACCCCCGAAGCCCCGGTATCATCCCGAGACCCGAAGCGAGTCCCGAAGCCCCGGAAATCCCGAGAAGTAAAGTTTCCGAGCCGAAACTCTGCCCGCGAGAAGCCTGGTGTGTGAAGATCTCCCGGTTTCACCGAAGAATACTACTTTTAGAGCCGTAGTGTTGTCCGATCATCTTCTTATCAAGTGAGTGTATATTCGTTTTCTTCTAACACATAGATATGAAGTATTCTTTATAAAATACGTGCTAGGTGTTTATATATTATTTGTATATTTGAACTAGTTGTTGAACGGATGTTTTGTACAGGTTTTAAGATGTATGTAAATGTATATACTTTATCTACTAATATGTTGGGTAGAACATGGGTAGACAGTTGTTGTGTGATGAAATAAAATGATGAGAGGCCTCGTTGTTGTTGCTGATTCAGTCATCTAGCGGAGTTTAGATGACGACCACAGACTTTTCTAGACAGTCCAGTGGAACGCTAGCAGGCTCATTACCTGTAGGTGTTAATGAACTTGGTTGTTCATTTGCCGTACTCCATCCCCCTCATGGTTGCCTTTAGGACATCTATTGTTAAGGAAACCCCTTTGCAGTAATGTTCGTCCCGATGAAAATCCTAGATTAGGTCCCTTGTAATAGTTGTTGTTTTAGGGACATAAAGTGAGGATAACGGGAATGGGTAATCGGGTTATTGTTGGTTGATGAACTAAATATATTTATTTATTGTGGGTTGAAAACCCTATATGCTCACCAGGCTCCCAAGCCTGAACCACTCAGTTTCTTTGTATTACATGTAGTGGCGCGAGAGCATAAGTTGGATGACATTGTCAATATATTTTTGGATTATAGACCAGTAGTTATATGTAACTGTTGTAAGGTCTATATTGTATTGTTTATGCTTTTGGTCTGTATCGGAACATGACATCCCAAGTTTTGATATATATATATATATAATGAAAATACATTTCTTTAAGAAATGCTTTGATAAACTTTATTTTATCATGTTTTGTTTTGGGGACAAATTTCCGCAACTCTTTTAAATCAATGGATTTACTCTGAAATTGTTTTAAAAGCATAAATGAAACCGGTCTTTTCTGGCCATGATTTTGGGGATGTCACACATTGCACTCTCCCTTTTCCGGTTTTAAGAAGTTTTAACTTTGATTTTTGAAAATAATTTTACCATTTCCTTAGTTTGAATCCTGACACACCCGAGAGTGTGCCCGAATCCCTCAAACCAAGGCTCTGATACCAACTTGTAACAACCCAAATTTCCAATTTTTTTTTCATTTTAACTAACCAAAACATTTCCAAAAAATATAAAATTCCAAACACATTTGTTTTCAAAATCCATAACATCAGATAAACTATTCATAAAATCAGAGTGTCCCAAATGAAACGCTAGAGAGTGCATGCCACGCCATCAAGCCGGGCCCTTGCCCTAGATCCTGAAGTACCTGAAACAACCAACAAACTGTAAGCTAATGCTTAGTGAGTTCCCCAGAGCATACCCCACACAATCCACATACTAAGATAAACCATATCTGCCATAATAGCTACATAAACAATATAAGCCATGCATACAAACATATAAGGATGTCATGGAAACCCTCCAAGGTCGTACACTGGATGCCACTGGAACCCCCACGTGGTCTTAACCCACTGCCATGGGAACCCCCACATGGTCTTAACTACCTGCTATGGGAACCCCCACATGGTCTTAACTACCTGCCATGGAAACCTCACATGGTCTTCACTAACTGCCATGGGAACCCCCACATGGTCTTAGCTAACCAAATAAATATCATGCAAATTTCATCTTATCGCCATAAGAAAGATTTACATAGACGTAGTGGGTAAACGAGCAAAAAATGGTCTTAATTCACTGCCACGGGAACCCCCCAAGGTCTTCCATGCAAATGTCATACTAACATAACACATAATCAACTAACAATCCACATATCACATAATGGGCCGGCCTTGGTGCCTTCGACCCATTGGTATGGTGAGAAGACTCACCTCTCAAGAAATGCTGAACCGGTAAAAATCAAATCCCAACTCACAGCTCCGAACTCAACTTCATACAACCACCATGTGACTAACTTCATCAAAATCCTGAAATACCAAAGATACCCTTAAAGTCAAACTTGGTCAACCATGGTCAACAGTCAAGGTCAACAGTCAAGGTCAACAGTCCATGTTGACCCAACTCGTTTAGTACACTTGTTGACTCGTCGAGTTCTTTCAGTTCTCAGAAAACCGGGAAAAGCCCTAGTCAACTTGCGGAGTTATCCTAGTAACTCGTCGAGTTCAAACAATGTCCAGAAGATCGGGGAAACCCCGGGCCAAATCGCCGATTTGGAAAGGCAACTCGTCGAGTTTGCACAGTCTTAACTCATTCAGCCACTTTCTAAGTGAGTCTAACGCTCCAAACCATAGATCTAATCACATAGGGCTGAGATACCACGTAAAGTTGTTGACTTTACGTCCATGCATGGTATTAAGGGGCTAAAACACTCAATCCTAGTTTATTAAGGGATTTGGGGCATGAAGGAGGGCCAAGACTAGATAAAGATGACAACTTTAAGTCAAAATAGGTCATGAGATGTCCATATCTGAATTCATAGCTTCATGACATGCTCAAATCCAAGAATGACCCCAATATAAGCTAAAAATGACCATATACTTTCATAGGAGAAGATCTAAGCAACAAAAGGCCAAGGTATCGACTTTATACCTTAAAATGGTTACCACAATAGAGTAAACACCGGATCTACAACCTCTCCCTTCAGCTATGCACCAACCGCTTCAAGCGTCTTCACATAAACACCAAAAAGGCACTCCTTAAGCTCTCATACACTCAAAATGGTAGGAAAAACACGAACTAGGGTTTCTCTGGACAAAGGGGGCGATAAGGGAGGCTAACAATGAGGCTTAAGGCCTTTAAATAGGGTGCAAACCCTGAAAATTAGGGTTTTCCTTTCCAGCGTCTACTCGTTGAGTTAGGGCTCCCCAACTCGTCGAGTTGAGTCCTTAAACCTGCGTCCAAATGAATCTCTACACGACGAGTTGGAGCTTCCCAACTCGTCGAGTTCCAGCCCAAAACCCTAAAATATTGAGAAATAAATAATATCTGGACCAAGCGTTACAAAATCCCAAAATAGTAAAAATACAAGAATTTTATTGCCTAATGTATGCAAATACACTAAATAAACCAACTAAAATATGCATAAAATCTATCTATTAGTCACAAAATTTTGAGTTGCAATCACTAAAGTTTAAAAAAAATGGTTTATATATCTGGAAAAAAAATTATTTAATAAAATATTTGATTTTTTTTAAATAAAATCACCTTAATTAGATACATATGGGGTTTTTCCGATTATATTGATTATATGACAAATCATGTTGGTATGGGTGATCATAAAAACTTTTTATATGTGGTTAAAGTTGTTTTTTTTTTTAATAATTTTTTTGATTAAATCATAAAAATAAAAAATAAAAAATTATTTTAGGCTGTTAAAACGAAAAAATCAAATGAATAAAATAAAATATAGTTGAATTAAACAAATATTATTCAGGTTGTTAAAACAAAAAGATCACAAAGTACACAAAGATCTCTTACACTTGCTTCATCTTTTATCTTATTCTTTCTCCATTTTGGAGATAAGAAAATTGATTGTGAAAGTAAAAGTAAAATTAACTAAATCTGATTTTTATCTTATTTCATGAAATCACTATAAAAAAACTTTTAATTATATTTTAAATCAGGCATAGGATTTATATTGTTAACAAATATATTTATTTTGTGTCCATATAATTCACCAACAATAATGCTTTAATGAATTTTAAAATAATTCAAATAATGTTGTAAAATAAAACCCAATCTGCCATCGGCACGTGACGGAGTTATTTGCCTAATTTTTATATACAAAATAAAACTATTATTCTAAACCCAGTATCTCAATCAATTATCGCCATAATTAATATCTGCATGAAAGTCGATCATGATTTTTTATTTTTTTTATTTTTTTTGCTTCAGTCGTTAATTATTACGATTCTCAGGTGTTTAGATTCATATCTCAAGCATGTTATAATATTAAAGTTCTTATTTTACTTTGGAATTTTGGATTATAATAATTTATTTAATGGACTATGTATTTATATATGACTTAAAATGGGATAAGGTTAAGAACAACTGACTAATTATAATTTTATTCTTACTAACAAAATTAAATAAATAAAGACAAATTTATTTATTTTTCTAGAGGATTGTGAAAATAACTTGGGTTAATGTCATAAAAGTCATATTTTTTCGGATTAAGACTATGTTTGGCGTACTAGTTGAAAAGCTAGCTGGTAGCTGAAAAACTAGCTGTTAAATAAAAAGCTAGCTGATAGCTGAAAAGCTAGCTGATAGCTGAAAAGCTAGCTGATAAAAAATAACGTTTGGTAAAACTAGCTGAAAAGCTAGCTAAAATATATAAAATTACATAAAAAGACATGTAGGAGTATGTGTTTCTATAATTAATTAAGGGGTGTATTTGGAAAATTTTTAAAAAAGCTAGTCTAAGTAGCTTTTCAAAAAGCTAGCTTATAAGCTAGTTTAAAAGTTATTTTTTGGCTTACCAAACACGACAACATAAAAAAGCTCGAAAAATAAGCTAGCTGTGGCGCGTCAAACACAGCCTAAATATCAATTTTATTATTTTCTAAAAAACACTGTTTTTTATATTTTTTTTTTTCAAAAAAAAAACCCCACCTTTAAAAAAAGCCCTTAACTTTTTATATTTTTCCAGAAAAAACTCAAATTTAACAATTTTTTTGGAAAAATAAACTGCTAAAAAGACTAAATCGGAAAAATGAAAAAAAAAATTCTATGCTCTTTTAAAAAAATTATATTTAATCCGAAAAAATACAACATATAAAGTTTTTTTTTTCGTAATATTAACCAATATGATTTTGATAAAATGAATGGTTCACCCATAATCACTCTCTTTTTGTAAATTGTAAAGTTTTACAAATAATAATAGTATAAGGATTAATTCCCTTGATTTATTATTGATAATAATCATGTACATATATAGGTATAAGATACAACAACTAGCCCTCTAATAAAAGAATTTAAAAATACAAGATTATATATTGCTAATCTTATTACTAATACCCCCGTCAAGCTAAGCGGTGGTGGTCCAACTCGTAGCTTGGTGCGAAAATGTTCAAACGTTGGTCTTGGAAGACTTTTAGTGAATATGTCGGCTAGTTGTAGATGAGTAGGAATGAACTTGGCGTGAAGTTGGCTGGAAGCAACAAGTTCACGAACAAAATGATAGTCGATGACAATGTGTTTTGCTCATTTATGAGAGATCATATTTTGACTTAGAAAAAAAAGCACTTTTATTGTCAAATAGGACAGTAGGAACCGTGGGTGGCAATGCATGCAATTCTCGCAACAGATGTGTGACCTAGATAATTTCAGAAGCAATGTTTGTTATGGCTCTATACTCGGATTCACAACTAGAACGTGACCGGTTGGTTGCTTTTTGGCACTCCAAGAAACTAGGTTGCCCCCAAGAAAAATGGAATAACCATAGGTAAATCGTCTTGTTTCGATGCATCTTGCCCAAACGGCATCAGAGTAACCAAGAATAGATGAGGATGGAGGACGAGTGAAGTGTACCCTATAGGAAATGATACATTTAACATATCAAAGAATAAACTTCACTGCTTGAAAGTGATCATTTGTTGGAGAGTGCAGGAACTGATTAACTTGATTGACTACAAAGGAAAGGTCAGGTCATGTAATGGTAAGATACTGAAGTGCTCCAACAAGTGAATGATATAGTGTCCGAGAATGACATTCCGATGGTGACTAAGTAATTTGTGGTAGAAAGAGGAGTAGAGATAGGCTTGGCATCTAATAATCTGGCTCGAGTGAGGATGGGTGAGCATACTTGGCTTGTGTGAGAAACAAACCATCACTTGTATAGGTAACTTCAAGACCAAGGAAATAATTCAACTTCTTAAGATCCTTAGTAGCAAATTCCTTATTTAAACGAGTAATGAAGGAGCTAATAAGGTGTGGATGGTTACCTGTAAGTATAATGTCATCAACATATACTAGAAGGTATAATAAAGTGGTGTCTCGATGGAAAACAAATAAGGATGTATCAGCTCTACTACAAACAAAACCGAGGCTGACGAGAAAGGTGCAAAGGCGTTGAAACCATGCACATGGAGCTTGCTTGAGACCGTATAGGGATTTTTTTTGACGGAAAACATGTAATGTAAATTGTTCATCAATGAAACCCGATGGTTGCTCCATAAAGACCGTATCGGAAAGTTCACCATTTAAGAAGGCATTTTTGAACATCAATTTTGTGAAGTGAACATTGTTGCATAACCGCAAGAGATAGAACAATCCAAACAATGGAAGCTTTAACAACCGGACTAAAAGTATGAGAGTAATCGATGCTCGATATTTGGGTGAAGCCTTGAGCTACAAGACGTGCTTTGTAGCGATCAATCGTGCCATTGGAAGGGAATTTAGTGCGAAAATCCATTTGGTACCAACCACATTTGTGTTTTTGGGACGAGGGAGAAGTTCCCAAGTGTCCTTAGCACACAAAGCAACCATTTCTTCTTCCATTTCCATCAACCATTAGGGATGTTTGGCAGCAGACTTAAAGCCTTTAGAATTCATGGTGGTGAGAAAGGCATGGAAGAGTTTTGAGGTACCCAAGAGATGCGAAAACTGCCCCATGTTTTGGCTTAAAGATTCTTGCACGAGCTCGAGTGACCATAAGGTGAGTAGAGGTGACTGGAGGGGGCGATTGTCGAGGCAGTGATGGATGCAAAAGTGGTGGTGATGGAGGTGCATCGTCAGCAATTAAGGTGACAGTGGGTTGATCGATAACGTGTTGTTGTTGGTCCGATGCAGAGATGGCAGATCCGGAAATGGTACAGACATGACATGTGTCAATTGTCGAGTGAGGTTGGATGTCGGATGAGATGGAGGATTTTTCTACCACATGTTGAGAAGGTTTTGATGGAGTAACAACTTCATTAAAAGTGGTAATGTCAAGAGTGGCAAGATTAGATCCATTATTGGAACCAGCGAAAAGAAATAGAGTCTCGTCAAATTGGGCATGTCGTGTGGTGTAGATACGATTGGTGGAAGGATCAAGACATCTATATCCTTTATAGATGGTGCTTTATCCACTGAATATGCATGGTGTACTTCGAGGTGCTAGTTTGTGAGGAGCATAATCTCTTAAATACGGAAAAACCCGACATGCAAATACCCGAAAAAGATCATAGTTTGGTACCGTGGATTATAAAAGCTCAAACGGACTCTTGTACTGTAGAACTTTGGAGGGCAACCGATTTATAATAAAAACAACAGAAACAAATGCATCCACCCATAGGGAGGCCGGGGCTTGAGCATTGAAAAGCATAGCAAGTCTAGTTTCGATGATGTGGTGATGTTTTCTTTCAACCCGACCATTTTGTTGCATGGTATAAGAGTAAGAGACTCGATGATGTATACCATTTGCAAGGAGAAAATGAGCAAACCGATGATTAATAAATTCAGTACCCCCATCACTTTGAAAGATCTTAACTTTGCAAGAGAATTGAGTCTGCAAAAAGATGAGAAAGTTGCTAAGGATTTGAGAGAAATCTGATTTGTTCTTCCTTAGATATAACCAAGTGAACCTGGAGAAATCATCAAAAAATGATGCATAGTAAAGGAAACCATTTGTAGATGGGATGAGAGATGGTCCCCATAAGTCACAACGAACAAGATCAAGCACATGTAAAGATCGTTTCATTTTATCATAAAAAAGGTAAGCGTTTGCTTTTTGAAAGTTGACAAGAAAAACAAATGTCCGGTTTGGGTAAAACACAAGTAAGAGATAAAGACCCCAATTTTTGCAATAAAGTAATAATGTCAAATGCAACATGCCCTAATCTACTATTCCAAACTTCAAATGAAGCACTATTTACATCTACCTATAGCAATGATTTTCCTTTTGCAATTGATGCAATGAGTCGCGAAGGGACTGAAATCGTTCCATGGGGTCGTGGCGATAGGTTTTCTCCAGTAACAATATCAATACAAGATTATCTATTGCTAATCTTATTGCTAATACCCCCTGTCAAGCTGAGCGGTGGTGGTCCAACCCGTATCTTGGTGAGAAAACGTTAAAACGTTGGTCTTGGAAGACTTTTAGTGAATATGTCGGCTAGTTGTAAATGAGTAGGAATGAACTTGGTGTGAAGTTGGCCGGAAGCAACAAGTTCACGAACAAAATGATAGTCGATGTCAATGTATTTTTGTAGCATCTGAATCCTTGAGGTACTTAAATTATTGAATTCTTACATTTTGGGAGGAGGTCTCACGACGTGAGCCATAGTGGTCACGACGTGAGTGAGCATTGACCATTTGACCCATATTCTTGAACCTCACGACGTGAGCATGAGGTCTCACGACGTGAGCAAGGCCTGGTGATCCAAAACCCTAATTTTCAAGTATTTAATGGAATGAGAGAGCTAGGGTTGCCTATACTCAACCTCTCTCACTCTCTAGCCTCCTGAAAACCCTAGATTCAACCTCCTTGGGACCCTTGGCCATTGTTGGTGACCTTGAAGAGCTTATTTGGTGATTTTTGGTCCATTGAAGTGCAAGAGGACTCTTATGGTGCTTCATTTTGGCAATCTAGCTTCTACATCTTGGTCTTGTTGAGTGTTTGGACCTCTGTAAGTCATAAAGCTCTTACCTTTTTGCCTCTGGCATGCTAGATCTAGATTTTGGGAGCTTTCCTTGCATGGTTAGGTGGTGTAGCATGCATGGGATCCCCAAAGTTGGCAACTTTACGGATCATTGAGACATCTTCTGTATATGAGGCTTTGGATTTGAGTTTTGGTGTTGGTGTTAGACTCCAATCATGAGTCTTGATCTTATTACCTTTCTTTTGACCAAGATAGTATCTAAGTCATGCATTGGACATGCATGACTGAAAATCTATGATATTTATAGTCCTTGGAGTCGAGGAAGGTCCTCTGGAAGGTCCCAATGTAACATCCCATTTTTTAAGAGATTAATTAAATAATAAATCAGGAACCCCGGGAAGTAATTATTATTATTTTATATTGTTAGAGCTCAGAAATTAAATAATAATTAGTGGGGTGTTGGTTTCGGGGAGCCAAATGACAAGATTTGAATCTCTAGGGGTTAAAGTGTGATTGTGGGACTTAATTTGTAAAGATTTTCATAAGTCAAGGGTTGAAAGGGTAAATTAAGGAGTGTTTTGATAAATAATAGAGGAGGAGGTACCATTCTTGTTATCATGGGAAAAAGGCTAAGAGAGGTGGGGGCATATAAACCCGCTACCATCATTCAAACCCTAACCCTAAAGCATTATGTTCAGCCGCCGTGAGTAGCTTCTAGCCACCGTCGAGTTGCTGCTGTGAACCACCGAGGCAGCCACCTCCTCCCTTGCTACACCGAGTTATCGAGCAATTGCGGCTACCTTCCTTCCGGCGAACTCGAGTGACCATCCATTCATGTTACCTTTTTCCTCCCTCTCCTTCTCCAACCTCTATATTAGCGCATTAGCCGCCGCTGCTGGCAAGTCATACTCCGGTGGAGGCGCAGCCTACCTTCCCCCGCTGCAGCGACCTCCTTCTACGACTTCTACTGCCATTGTAAAGCCATAAAAATCACCAATAAGTCGTCGTGTTGTCTCACCGCACCACCATGGTCGTTGCTGCCGCCAGAAACGCCGCCATCGCTGTTTTACGCCGCCAGATGGGGTAGCTGGGCTCGTTTTCGATCAGAAGGGTGCGTGTATGTGTTCTGGTGGCTGGTGTGTGTAGCTGCGTATTTGGGGAAAACAAAAGAGACCACTGCCACCACCGTGAGGTGGTGGCTACCATCATGAGACAGACACTGTCGCCGCCAAACGCCGCCAGGAGGGCGGCTGAATCCATTGCAAGCAATAAATGTGTGGGTGTTTGTTTCTGTTGTATTGTGTGTGTGTTGTATTGTGTGGGTAGGAAAACCTTGGCCGGAATCTATAAAAAAGCCACCACCACCACCGTGAGGTGGTGGCTGCCGCCACGTGCCACCACCGGCCACCACGAGGTGGTTGGGTGTGTGTGTGTGCTATTAGTGAGTATGTATGTGTTATTAGTGTGTTTGTGTGTGTTGGTTAATTGGGGTTTAGCATTGTAATTGTAACAAAAGAGGAATAATGAAAAGAACCCAAATCACCACCATAGGGTGGTGGCTGCCGCCACCTGCCGCCACCGGCCGCCGTGTCGGGTGGCGGTGTGCTTGTCTTATTGTGTTTGACTCGTTTGGGGGATGTTTGAACAATGTGGAATCAAGGAAACCCTAGTGGGCCCAAAGAGACCCCAATGGACCTAATAAAACCCTAATGGGCCCAATAAGGCTCAAAGTGACCTAAAAGCCCAACCAATGGACTAATGGGCTAATATTGGGTTGGAAAACCCTAATTAGGGTTTGGAAAACCCTAAGAGCATAAAACCCTAAATGTGGGAATTGTTTGGGACACACACAAGAATTAATTATTAAACCTAAAATAATAATTAATAATCTTTGGCAAACTAACGTAAGACAATAATGGACTTAATGGATTAAGTCCTTAATGGATTAAGTCATTAAGGGGTTAAGTAAGAAACACTTAACCCTAATCATCATTTCATGAGAAAGCCCTAATCTCACTCGGGCCTTGAATTGGGCCTTTCTATTGAGCTTTGGTAATTGGATTATTAATGGGCCATCCAAGAATAATCATAAGGACTAGAATATGTTGATGGGCTTAGGGTAAGGCCCATATGAGGGTGTGGGCCCAATTTGGAAAATTGGGCCATATGTTGGGCTTTGGCCCATTACTTGACTATTGAGCCTTTAGTGTGTGAGTTGGACTTTGGGCTTGGAACCCAGTTATTAATTGGGTATTGTTTGATGTTGACAGTTCGAAAATCTGTCAATCAGCAGCTGGAGTGCACCTGTGGGACTTCAGCAGTGCCAGGTGAGTTCTCCTCACTATATCAACAGGGTCTAAGGCACCAAGGCTGACCCTTTATGGATTGTATTCGGATTATTGCATGTTATGCTTACTGATTTATATCCTGGTAGTAGGATGGTGATATGCTATGCTTTAGTGACCCGGTTGGGTCGGTATCCTGGTATATTGGATGATGCTATGTTAGTGACCTGTTAGGTCGATATCCTGGTTATAGGATTGTTGCAATGCTTTGTGATCTGTTAGATCGGTTTGACTGTTATATATATACATGCTAGTGTTATATGATGTTTATGTGCACATGATTGTCCTGGTTATAGGATGATGCTATGTTAGTGACCGGTTAGGTCTGTATCCCGGTTATTGGGATGTTGCTATGATTGGTGATCTGTTAGATCGGTTTGACTGTTATATGAAATGAGCTAGCGTATGATATTTATGTACACATGTTTGTTTGATTGAGGGTTGGGTTGAGGCGGTCATGCTTTGTGCTGTAGGCCAACATACCCGGCGAGCGGTCCGGATAGGCTGTAGGCCCTGCATGGCGGTCCAGACGTGCCGAAGGCTCGAAGAGCAGTCCAGATAGACTGAAGGCCTGTGAGGCGGTCCAGTCAGGCTGATGACTCATTATGCATGTTGTTCTGTATTTGTTATATGATATGGTTATATTTGTATGCCGTTGGTATTTTGGGGAAACTCACTAAGCTTCGGGCTTACAGTTGTTGATTTTATTTCAGGTATTTCTGATGATCGCGGGAAGGCGAAGGCGTGATCGTGCACCTCCTCTTATTTTCATGATTGATTCTGGGGATACTCTGATGTCTGAACTATTTTGAAAACAAACTGTAATAACTTAATGGTTTTAAAATGTATTAAAAAGTTTAAATTTGGCTTGAATTTTATGGGTGTTACAAGTTGGTATCAGAGCCTTGGTTTGAGTGAATTGGAGGAACACTCGTGTGAATCCAGTCTCAAATCAAGGAAAGGATTTTAAAATGAATTTTTAAATGGTTTTCAAAATAAGTAAAGGAGGATGCAAGGTGTACGATCAGCCAGAGCTAGTAAGTAGACCCGAAAATACCATACAGTTATTTGATTATGTGATGTGTTAGAACAGCATGCTAGTACTAGTCTAGGGATCTTCAGGATTTGCATGATAGAATTGCCTGATTACATGATGACTGCTAGCCTAGGGTTTCCTTATATGAGATTGACATCATTACTGTAGTTACTTGTGTATGCATCACGGCTGTATATAATTAAGATCTCATAGCCTGAGAATGTTTGATTTGGCCTTATGTTCTATTCTTATTGATTAGGGCTTAGGGTAGGATCGAATATTCAAAAGTCTATGGGGTCCAGCGTTATGTATGGCTAGCATACACTAGTGCTGCAGGGTTGATGGAAGTTTCATGGATGAGTGGGTTGTGTGAGGCCAGTAGGCCAGTTACGAGATATTTAGCATTCCTCTAGGAGTGAGGATTGAGCGCTCGCCATGATTATGTATATTGATTAGGGCGTTGTGATGACACTTGAGATAAATATGGGTAGGTGTGGAAGGTAGTATGGGGCCGTACTACTGAAAGCACAGGACCCATACGCGTAGCAAGGAAGTCACAACCCCTAGGGTTTGGTTGGGAGTAGGTTCCCTGTTATTGTATGGATTATCAGAGATCTCTCTGGTGTATTATCAGAATGATGGTTACGAGACGTCTTGAGACCGGATCCGGGTCAGGATCGGGAGCTGGCAGCCGGGATAGGCCAGCATTGTCAGAGGACCGTGTTAGTAAGATCATCCTGGAGGAGGTGATCGGGGTCGTCAGGGAACAATTATCGGAGATGTGTGGGTCTATCAAGACCGTCATGGTTGAGTATTTCAATGAGCGCTATGCAGCCATTGCCGAGACGGTTGCCGCAGCAGCTATAGCAGCTGTAACGACGGTAAGGGGAGGAGCTGGTCGAGCTTTCCAGTATCGGGACTTGTTACTGGGACATATTCTCCAGAGGGCTACAGTTATCTGGGATCAGGAAGACGATTTGTACTCGTTATATTTCTGCGGGTGAGCGGGAGAGGATAACACCTTAGTTTCTAGATTTGAGGCTCGGGGGTTTTGCTCGGGGGTTTTGCTCGAGGCCGGATGTGATTCGCAGGGACTCCGGAAAGGAGTAATGATTGTGTTCAGCTGGAGTTATGCATCTGGAATTAAAAATGGTTTATTGATAGGATTTGAATGTCGTTTTCTAGGGCAAGGATTGTGCCCTTTCAGTTTACGAGCTCGAAGGATTAAGCAGGCTTGTGACCCCAGGATCAGGTTGTATTCTAACTCGGGGTTAGTTGGTCGCCGGGATTGGCGACCATGGTTTAGCGCGGGTAAGCGCAGGTGGGTCGATGTGGCATAAGTATTTTGGAGGTCCATTTCGCCTTGGATCTCTTGTATCAGACGGTAAGGACTGATTGTGTGATCTATTGCACTTTCGGGATTGTAGACTATGTCTTAGGAGTGGTTGTAGCCTGGTTTAGGGCAAAGTTTGTTTCAGATACTATAGTTCAGCTGTGGATGATTGAGCTGATGAGTGAGTCAGGGTGCGAGGCCCTGAATGATATGATTTCTAGAGCCGAGAGCGGGAGATTTGTTGGAGCACCTTGGGAAGAAGGGTATTATATGGGAGGTCTGCGGACAGGGTCCCACATGATGGTTATTCAACATTGTCAGGATTCAGTGGTTTTAGTAAGCGTTATTGATTGGCGGAGGAAAGCACCAAGGGAAGTAGCTCGTTGTTGAGACATTAGTTGGAGTATCTATCTTTGGACTTTAAGATTTGGGAGTGGGATCATTCGAGCATTAGGGACTGTTGGTGTCCCTGGGATTCAGAAAGTGTTCAGCTAGTTGTTAGAAGTGTGTGATCACTGGGGATTGGCTGGTAATGGAGCACTAATTGGTAAGAGTTGGTTGTATTTGGATCGATCGTTGGTAGTGAGAAAGATTGGAAATTCTCCAATTTTCATGTATTGTGAAGACTTAGTCGAATCTAAGTGGGGGAGAATTGTCCCGTGATATAGAGGCAGGATTGGTTTTGGAAATAGGATAAGTTTTGCATCATTGTCATGAAGGAAGACAACCTAAGTGGCTGTTTGGTTTGTGGGTTGTGTGACTTGGGAGTTCGGTAAAACTCCTGAGCATGTGTATCACGTTTTCCTGGTGATTGATAGCAGAAGTCGGGAAACCAGGTTGGAGTTCTAGTCATGAATTGTGTTCAGTTCGAGTATTCGGTCGAGGGTGTGCTCAACTCTGAAAGTTTTGGATTGAGAGGTTGATGGTTTTGATAGCTGCGAGGACTCGGCAGTACATTCAGCACAGGTGTGCGGGTTATTAGCCTATGCGGTAGACACGCAGGTCAGGGAACAGACCACAGATTTCCGAGGGGACGGACGATCGACATGAGGCCTAGGGTTAGGCTGGGCTTAGAGTCCACGAAATGGATTAGGAGTTCGGAACCCTAAGTGGGTGAGAACAGTCTGCATGGGAAAGATCACCAGGGGGTGTTCCAAGGAGATGTTCAATAGTTTAGAGTGGTCCAGATGACTGAAGGCCTAGTGAGGCGGTCCAGTCATACTGAAGACTCTGTATGTGTTTGTAGATGTATGTGCGGGTATTGAGTATGTTGCTATGCTATATCAATCAGTATGTCTGTTCCCAAGTATCGAACGTGTTGTTGGAGTAGGCTGAAGACTCCGGTATATTTTGGGTTGATCGGGAGTTGTTATTAGAAATCGGATAGAGTACAGTAGATCTTGGTGATCTCATCAGTTCGGAGTGTCTCATGGGATTAATCTGTTTGGATCAGGTAATACTCCAGTTAGGTGACCGGGAGTAGATCTGAATGGGTATCCGTCAGTTTTAGGAAGGCTTGGGATTAGAATGTTCTGCCGTTCAGGCTCTGGGAACCGGATTAGACCTGGTTAAGCTAGTGATAAGACTGTAGGAACGTCACTACAGTTATGAGGTTAAGGAAGCAATAGATTGCTTAAGATTGCTTGTGATGTAAGGCTACCATTAGTCATGTAGCAATTCCTTTTTAACTGTGGATTTGGTAACGACGGGATTTGACGCATGGATCCGATCGGTTGGATCAGGAGGTTGTTAGAGACGCAGTGGCATGATAACTAGTGGCAATTAGTTCCAGGGAAGGATTTCGTTCGGAAGTCGTGTGAGGCAACTATGTGGGAGTCCTTTAGCTCCGCAGCCGGGCTGGAGCCCGGTATTTCAGATGAGTGTTACTCGGTTGTGACGAATCAGAGGATCTTGGATGAGATGCAAGGATAGGTCATTGGATTTCAAGTTATGGGTTAGACTGAGTTATGTATATAGTGGTATTCCAATCTAGGGTATTCCATCGTGAGGATGACCGGACCCTACGATTGAGTGCACCTGACGTGTTTGGTATTCCAACCCGAGGGTTGATTGGACCAAACATGTTTGTGATACGAGGGTATTCCATCCTAGGGATGATTGGACCCGTCGTAGGCATACCCGGTATTCCAGCCCGAGGTTGATTGGGCCAGGTATGAGTATTTGTGCTTATGAGCCGGTTATTATATGTATGTGGTTCGGGAACTAAAGGATCATAGTTAGCAGTGTGGGATTTGTGATTTTGTTTTCTAGTGGGAACCCCAGGTTATTAGCGGTTGAGTAGCCTGTTGGGAGATAAGTGCAATAAATTCAACAACAATGACCCAGTGTGGGCAGTCTGTCAGGAAACCAGACCATCTCGAGACTTCAGAATTCGGTTTAAGTAAATGCGATCTTATTGCAAAGGATTTGTTTAATTTTCTGGTTTTAGAACCCTGCGATGGTTGGATATGGTTGCCTTGGAAAGGCTAGAGTTATGCTCGGGATTGTAGCCAAGTAGCTCAAGATGTTTGGCGTGTAAGGAATGAGGAGAACGATTTCGAGGACGAAATCAAATTTAAGTGGGGGAGAGTTGTAACATCCCATTTTTTTTAAGAGATTAATTAAATAATAAATCAGGAACCCCAGGAAGTAATTATTATTATTTTATATTGTTAGAGCTCAGAAATTAAATAATAATTAGTGAGGTGTTGGTTTCGGGGAGCCAAATGACAAGATTTAAATCTCTAGGGGTTAAAGTGTGATTGTGGGACTTAATTTGTAAAGATTTTCATAAGTCAAGGGTTGAAAGGGTAAATTAAGGAGTGTTTTGATAAATAATAGAGGAGGAGGGACCATTCTTGTTATCATGGGAAAAAGGCTAAGAGAGCTGGGGGCATATAAACCCGCTACCATCATTCAAACCCTAACCCTAAAGCATTATGTTCAGCCGCCGTGAGTAGCTTCTAGCCGCCGTCGAGTTGCTGCTGTGAACCACCGAGGCAACCACCTCCTCCCTTGCTACACCGAGTTATCGAGCAATTGCGGCTACCTTCCTTCCGGCGAACTCGAGTGACCATCCATTCATGTTACCTTTTCCTCCCTCTCCTTCTCCAACCTATATATTAGCGCCTTAGCCGCCGCTGCTGGCAAGTCATACTCCGGTGGAGGCGCAGCCTACCTTCCCTCGCTGCATCGACCTCCTTCTACGACTTCTACTGCCACTGTAAAGCCATAAAAATCACCAATAAGTCTTCGTGTTGTCTCACCGCACCACCATGGTCGTTGCTGCCGCCAGAAACGCCGTCGTCGCTGTTTTACGCCGCCAGATGGGGTGGCTGGGCTTGTTTTCGATCAGAAGGGTGCGTGTATGTGTTCCGGTGGCTGGTGTGTGTAGCTGCGTATTTGGGGAAAACAAAAGAGACCACTGCCACCACCGTGAGGTGGTGGCTGCCATCGTGTGACAGACGATGTCGCTGCCAAACGCCGCTAGGAGGGCGGCTGAATCCATTGCAACCAATAAATGTGTGGGTGTTTGTTTCTGTTGTATTGTGTATGTGTGTTGTATTTGTGTGGGTGGGAAAACCTTGGTCGGAATCTGGAAAGAAGCCACCACCACCACCGTGATGTGGTGGCTGCCGCCACGTGCCACCACCGGCCACCACGAGGTGGTTGGGTGTGTGTGTGTGCTATTAGTGAGTGTGTATGTGTTATTAGTGTGTTTGTGTGTGTTGGTTAATTGGGGTTTAGCATTGTAATTGTAACAAAAGAGGAATAAGGAAAAGAACCCAAATCACCACCATAGGGTGGTGGCTGCCGCCACAGGCCGCCGTGTCGGGTGGCGGTGTGCTTGTCTTGTTGTGTTTGACTCGTTTGGGGGATGTTTGGACAATATGGAATCAAGGAAACCCTAGTGGGCCCAAAGAGACCCCAATGGACCTAATAAAACCCTAATGGGCCCAATAAGGCCCAAAGTGACCTAAAAGCCCAACCAATGGACTAATGGGCTAGTATTGGGTTGGAAAACCCTAATTAGGGTTTGGAAAACCCTAAGAGCATAAAACCCTAAATGTGGGAATTGTTTGGGACACACACAAGAATTAATTATTAAACCTAAAATAATAATTAATAATCTTTGGCAAACTAACGTAAGACAATAATGGACTTAATGGATTAAGTCCTTAATGGATTAAGTCATTAAGGGGTTAAGTAAGAAACACTTAACCCTAATCATCATTTCATGAGAAAGCCCTAATCTCACTCGGGCCTTGAATTGGGCCCTTCTATTGGGCTTTGGTAATTGGATTATTAATGGGCCATCCAAGAATAATCATAAGGACTAGAATATGTTGATGGGCTTAGGGTAAGGCCCATATGAGGGTGTGGGCCCAATTTGGAAAATTGGGCCATATGTTGGGCTTTGGCCCATTACTTGACTATTGAGCCTTTAGTGTGTGAGTTGGACTTTGGGCTTGGAACCCAGTTATTAATTGGGTATTGTTTGATGTTGACAGTTCGGAAATCTGTCAATCAGCAGCTGGAGTGCACCTGTGGGACTTCAGCAGTGTCAGGTGAGTTCTCCTCACTATATCAACAGGGTCTAAGGTACCACGGCTGACCCTTTATGGATTTTATTCGGATTATTGCATGTTATGCTTACTGATTTATATCCTGGTAGTAGGATGGTGATATGCTATGCTTTAGTGACCCGGTTAGGTCGGTATCCTGGTATATAGGATGATGCTATGTTAGTGACCTGTTAGGTCGATATCCTGGTTATAGGATTGTTGCAATGATTTGTGATCTGTTAGATCGGTTTGACTGTTATATATATACATGCTAGTGTTATATGATGTCTATGTGCACATGATTGTCCTGGTTATAGGATGATGTTATGTTAGTGACCGGTTAGGTCTGTATCCCGGTTATTGGGATGTTGCTATGATTGGTGATCTGTTAGATCGGTTTGACTATTATATGAAATGAGCTAGCGTATGATATTTATGTACATATGTTTGTTTGATTGAGGGTTGGGTTGAGGCGGTCATGCTTTGTGCTGTAGGCCAACGTACCCGGCGAGCGGTCCGGATAGGCTGTAGGCCCTGCGTGGCGGTCCAGACGTGCCGAAGGCTCGAAGAGCAGTCCAGATAGACTGAAGGCCTGTGAGGCGGTCCAGTCAGGCTGATGACTCATTATGCATGTTGTTCTATATTTGTTATATGATATGGTTATATTTGTATGGCGTTGGTATTTTGGGGAAACTCACTAAGCTTCGGGCTTACAGTTATTGATTTTATTTCAGGTATTTCTGATGATCGCGGGAAGGTGAAGGCGTGATCGTGAACCTCCTCATATTTTCATGATTGATTCTGGGGATACTCTGATGTCTGAACTATTTTAAAAACAAACTGTAATAACTTAATGGTTTTAAAATGTATTAAAAAGTTTAAATTTGGCTTGAATTTTATGGGTGTTACACCGAATGAATGTCTTAAAGGATTAAGAGCTTAATGATCAAAGTTGGTAAGAACATATCTCACGACGTGAGAAATGGGAATATCGCGACGTGAGAAACAAGGTTGTCCTGATATGAGGAATCTGGTTGAATGAGTTGTGACTGAGTCGAATCACTGAGTGGGGTCGGGTCAAGTCCATTCTCACGATGTGACCAGAGAATATGTCACAACGTGAGGGCGAACTAATGGGAATGTGGACCGTTGACCTTAGGCGTTGACTTTTGATCAGAGTTGACTTTTGGTCAACTCTTGGTTTTGAAGGGTAGACTAAAGGTTTGCCTTGTATGATTATCTAGGTATAGTGTAGCACCGGTGTAGCTGACCGTGAGAATAGCAGTAGTTGAGTATCGATCGAGAGGTGAGTTTCTTTCTCTGTACTCGTGGGTCAAAGGCACGAATGTCGTCCCACTAGATTATGTTTGTAGGATGATGATTGTCTTCGTGACAATTACCTGTTATTCCTGTATATGCTTGATGTCTCTGTGACTCTTACTGTTATGATTATATGCTAGCTGTGGGGGGTGAAATAGACCCGATACCAGTTGAAAGAGACCGAAGGGGTTGAAATATACCCAATACCAGTTGAAAGAGACCGAAGGGGTTGAAATATACCCAATACCGGTTGAAAGACACCAAAGGAGTTGAAATATACCCAATACCGGTTGAAAGAGACCGAAGGGATTGAAATAGACCCAATACCTATTGAAAGAGACCGAAGGGAATGAAATATATATATATATATATATATATATATATATATATATATATATATATATATATATATATATATATATATATATATATATATATATATATATGGTATGGGGTATTTTGGGGGAGCTCACTAAGTTGTGTGCTTACAGTATTCAGTTTAAGTTTTAGGTACTGCCAGCTCGAAAGGGAAGGGTCCGGCTTGATCGCACTGCATCCGCCCATGTTTTCCGCATTATGTGATTTTGGGATTTGTACTTTGATATTATTTCACTATGATACATTTTTGGTTGTTTTGACATGATTACTAAATGTTCTGAAATGAATCAAAAATGAAATTTTTGTTAGGAATTTTGGGGATGTTACAAGTTGGTATCAAAGCCTTGGTTTGAGGGATTCGGGCATACTCTTGGGTGTGCCTGGACTCAAATCGAGGGTTTGGTAGGTTTTTCAATAAAAATAAATATTTTAATTAAGGGATTTTAATAAAATAAAGGGGTGCGATGCATGTAATCAGCCGATCAAGTAAGTCTTCCCAAAATACCCATACATGTTACATGTTTTACATTATGATATGAGAATTACATGCTAGATTAGGGCTAAGGATCTGCTCAGGATTGCGTGATAGAATTCTAGGAGAGATGCCTTTATTTGCCTATTGTATGAGCTTATAGATCTGCATGCTAGTATGAGATCAGTTATCTGATAGGATGGTATGTTTAGGTTGTGTTCTGATTTGAATTGCTTGAGGCTCGAATGCTGCATGCTTTGTGCTTTTAGGAATTTTATTAATACCAGCTGACTAGTGGAAAAATGTGTTTGGTTACATATTATTGAGATTATATAATTTTATAAGGATAGGTTTAACTCTATTGCGCATCTCTTGTCTGAGTCCAACCGTTGTAGTGTGGGACCCTTCATTCAAAGAATTATCAAGTACCGATAATATGTCATTGTATTCGTGTGGTAGTTAGATGGTATTAGTGAGATTTGCTTCTGCAACTGATAGCATAGAGTGGTGAGGAAAGGAACCCTAGGAAGTTTCTGGAATATGTATTGGCGAGTAGGACGCCTTATAGTATAAGGAGAGTATTAGATAGGAAGGAGTGACTTGGAGGAGTCGGGGTAGTCCTTGAGAAGGGTATAGATAGGTGTGGAAGGTAGTATTGGTCCCGTACTACGGGAAACACAAGATTTATACCCGAGACCAGGAAGACCACGATGAATCTAGGAAGCTTGAGAGTGTGAACCTCTTCGTGTTTTTATTAATTGTTTACGTGGTTATGTTTCAGCATGGTGGTGACACATAATGGAGCAGGGGGTTTAGGATCTGGATTTGGTTTGGGCATGGGTACCTAACCAATTGATGAGGGATTACGTGATTTCATTGCGTCAGAGGTTACTAGAGGCATCCTAGATGTGACCCCGCTGATGTTTGGGTCGAACAAGGAGGGTATCATAAAGTTGATGGAGGATCGCCTTCAGATCTTCAAAGCCGATCTGGCCGCTAGCTAGTCTGGGGCCCGCACTCTCTCCTTCAAGGATTTTAGGGGATGTGGGGCACCAAAATTCTTTGGGGTGAAGGACCATATTGCCGCCAAGCATTGGATAGCAGATATTTAGTGTGCCTAGATGATGAGCTTGTGCCCCGATGGATCGAAGGTGAGGTTCGTTGTAGGATATCTGAGGGAGCGAACCTCACCTAAATCGTATGAGCTAAGTTATTTTCTGTCTCATGCAAAAATTTATTACCTATAAAACCCATCAGCTAAATCTTAGACAATCATTAGAAAGGAAGTCATACACCATAGTGTATAGTTCCTTAATAGTCTATTTTTTCTACTACTTAGTGAAAATATCTTTTAGGAATCTTTTATATATAAATAAAATTTACATATGTCAAATAAACTACATTATTTTCCTTTAGAGATCCCTTTCTTGAAGTTGGAATATGTGAATCTTATTCATATAATAAAGATAACAATGTCAAAGATGAGTATGATTCAAAACAGATTTAATTCAAAAGGTACTTTGCATATAGAACTTGTTATTTATAAAACATTGATATTTACTTTATAATTCCTATTAAGAGATCTAGTCTCATAAAAAGAATTAATCATTTCCGAGTATGAAGGTGATCATTATGAAAAACGATTTAAGTAAATAGTCAATCATTCATAAATTAAATTGAGACATTTATTTAGACACGCTGAATTAAAACATAAATCGTTCCAAAAACAAACATTGTTTTATATTATAAGTACATTATGTTCATAGCAAAATTAATAAACTAAACTCTGAGTATGTAGTTCCAACTTGATTGTGCTCAGCTGGTTACTCTTCTATAAATATCTGCAAGCCATTTAAAAATATTAGATTAACATTTAAGTATCAAGTACCTAAGTGTTATATAAAAAGTACGAATTCTATCTAGTAGATACCTGAAGTACTAGTATATTCTAGACTTTCTTTCCAAATAAGAGGAGCAGATCCTCTTCCACTGTCCAGTTTCTCCACAAAAGAAATAAGATCCATCTATATGAACCTTATTGGATTTCTTAGGCTTAAAGGTGTCTAGTCCATAAAACATGGGCCTCTTAGATCACACAAGGCGACTCTTTTAGCCTTGCATTATTCCAAATGTTTGAACTAGTTTAAAACAAAATATCAGTGTATTTATTGGAATATTGTTTAACCTGTTATATCATATATATATATATATATATATATATATATATATATATATATATATATATATATATATATATATAAATTACTCAAGACTTCCTGGAAGTTAGAAATAACTATTCCTAGTTTGATGTTAGAAACATCTTTAGCATCACAATGATGCCTTTACCAGGTGTTATGTTCAGGTCAGTAGCTCAAAACAAATAGTTTAGGACTAGGACTTTTAAGAGTATAAAACTTCATATCTCTCACGATATTATCACTTAAGAGATGAACTCATTCATTGACGTTATATCTATTGAATGCTATTGTTTCATTAAGTCATTAAAGAAAATGACAATTTCATGGTAATGAGAATGGAATATTTAACTACAAAATTTTAACAAAATTCATTTAGTATTTTCAATATTTAATCTCTTTAATAATTAATACCCTTTTAGTTTCCAAAAACATTAATTATCAAAGTTTAGGATCCAAGCTGCAAAACCAATTAATGGTTAGGTGACATTTATCTCATTTATTTGAATCCAACCCGATAGATATCGATTATTAATTATATCATACTATATAATTCCTAGATTTATGGGATCGTAAATAATAAATTTAATTAAACATGTTTGATGCCATATATGCCTCAGAACTCTCTTGCTTATGTGTCATTTATCACAAAAGATTTCCGATCAAATCATCCAATTTGAAAAATATGTGTAATCGGCCTATAATTTGGTTATAGAAATTGCGAAGACATCCCGACCATCAAAAGATAACACTAAGCGGTTAGGTGATCTTTATCCCACTAGTTTATACAAAAGATGTGCGAGTGTTCTTCAAGATGGATTGTATAGATTTGAGGTTTGAAAATGTCTTTTATATGTTTTATAATCCTAGTTTTAAAAACATATGATATCATAATAATTGGATGCATCTAATTAGTCATGGTATCGATTTTCCAAAAAATCACATTTAAGGTTCAAATATAAAATACGGTTTTATATTTTGACGCGGTTCAATTTTAACGATAATATACAATATTAAGTTTGAGTTTGAGCCATATAGAACCTTATTTATTACTTAATTAAACTTCATTTTATTATTAATATTTTGGAGTTTAAATAAGTTATAAAATCACCATTTTAGACTTATAATTTTACAATTTCAAAATTTGCCGTTATTAACGTTTTAATAAAACTGGTTTTTATTTTAAAGTTATAACTTGTTACATCTTATGTTCTCATTTTGTAAATTGAAAACTAAACTTCATGTGACGTTTATTTTGTCCAAAAAATAGTTTGAGTTTGTGAAAATCTAATTAATCAACCACACAAAATATTTGCAAAAAAATAAAACTCACAAACATGCATTATAGTGTAAAACAAGCCAAGTTCTAGTGACACTTTTATGAGTCAACATAAAAGTGTCAAGTCCTTTTCTAAAGGACCAAATGGACAAAAATATTCAAGTTGTTCCTCATGTTGACTTCAAGCTCTCACTTTCATTGACAATCTACTTTGTTGCAATTTTATAAAACTTTTATAAAAGTTATAAACTTTTATTAAAATGTTAGAAAACTGTGGGCACCTCGAAGGTCTTCAAAAATAGCTTCCATCTTCATCTTGTTATATATTTTATAAAATAAATTCAGTCTAAAACTAATCTATTACATAAAATATAACAAGAATAATAACTAGCTACTTTTATTACATACTTTATGAATAAAAGAATATTACAAGTTTTTGTCACAAAAAACAACAATTAAAAAGTTGTCAAAGAAAATATGTATGAACTTATTTTTATACAAAACAAGTTATCCATATTCTCCAAAAAACTAAGATTTCCAAAAACCAAAAACAATCTAACCGAACTTGTAAGGTGACTCTTGATACCAATTTTTGAGTTTTATTTCAAAATTAGTTTCATAAACTAGAAAATTTGGCAAACGGAAGACTTGAGATTTCGAAATAACATAAGCAAATTTATAACCCACTAATGATCTTGGTCTAAAGTTTGGAAAGAAAACAACAACCAAAGAGGAATAAGAGTATAACAACCTTTGTAGACTTTGAATTTTGAAGGGGGGCCTTGGAAGTTGATGAAGAATGTATGGACCTTAAGACACCAACAATAATCCAACTTGATGATGATGCTAGTATTTAAACTCTTAAGCTTTATGTTCATAACCAAAGTATGAACTTAAAGAGAGCAATATACAAAGGTTCTTTCAAGTGTAAAAGCAAAAACAAGAGAGAGTGAGTATGCCAAACATACTCATGGTTTTGGCTAGTAAAAATGTAAAAAATGAAAGCCTTTCATGCATTCTTTTAAAGCTAAAACAATACACATGAGTCCTTAACCAATTAAGCACTCATGTCATAAAAGGAACTTGTCCCCCATGCCTTTAAGAACTAACCATGTTTTTTATTAAACAAATCAAAAGCTCGTGCTTCTTTTATTCTTTCTTATAAAGATAAAAAAGAAGACAAAAGTTATAACTTTTGAAAACTTCTTTTATAAAATATCAACTTTGGCTTTTTGCTAAAAGACAAAAATATTTCTAGTCTAAAATAATGTACATGACTTAATAAATCATAATATATGATATATTATGTTACTTGCCATTGAAAATCAATAATTTCATGAAATAAATAATTTCCAATTAATTATAAGAGTTTATTGAATATTTATTAAAATCAATTTATAATAAATAATCAATAGTATCAAGTTGTTGTTAGTGTGACCAATTAATATCATATGTTAATTAGTTATATCACTTTAATATGACTCTTGAGCATACTAGATATTTCATGGTAACGGTGTGGTTACGCAACATCTTAAAGGGTGTTAAGCCCTTTATTCTCATCATTTAACACCTACAAGCCCATAGGAGCGGAGCTCTGACAATTTTGAGGATATAAGTCGATCAACAGGCTATCAAGGGTCTTTATGGATTGGATTGAAGGTGGAATGTGTTGGATTAGTGTCTAAGCCCGTAACTATATTTGGTATGTACTTGACCCGGTTGTGCATGGTCCTTTTGGGTTGCCTTCACCAATGCAACTTGACAGGATGATTTATAGAGAGAGAGAGAGAGAGAGAGAGTTTATTATGGTTTATTAATATATTATATGAATAATATATTAAAGGAGAAATCATATTATTTAACTAATATTAGTCATGAAGTAATTAAGAATTAATTTGGTGGCTAAAAGAGATTAATTAAATAAATGGGACTGGAACTGTCAGTTGTGTGATATTTAGTTATTGGGCTGAGAATCCTTATGGATTAAGGCATGAACGAAATTAAGATAGAGTCCATCTTGAATTCATCCAAGGAGGCCTTATTCCAGAAGGTTCCTTGGACTGCTTAAGGCCTAAGCTGTCCATTAGGGTTTTGACTGAAACCCTAACAACACAAGTATACATAGAACCCTAAGGGCATCAGATTTCGGAGACTGGAAACCCTAGAGAGTTCATAGCCGAAATTGTGCCTCCTTCCCTCTCTCCAGTATCATCCTCTTGCTTGTGGTATTTGTAAGCCATTAGAGGTGTGACATTTGTGACACTAAGCTCCAAGAGTTGAAGATTCAAGCCATTCAAGAAAGGTAATCATCTAGATCTGATCTATTAGGTTAATTTCGAAATATGTATGCTAGATCTAGGGTTCATAAGTCTTGGATGAACTGAATGTACAATAGAGAAGCCTAGATCCAAGCTTTAGGGTTTTTCATGTGCATATAGGATGTTCTTTTGCTCAAAACCCATCAGTGGTATCAGAGCCTTGCTTGGTTTCTATTGTATTTGATCCATTGCATGATTGCTTATTGCTTGAATTCGATTTTTGGCCTTCTGTCTTACAAACTCGTTGAGTCCCAAAGAGTACTCGCCGAGTAGGATGAACTCAACGAGTCCAGTAAGAGACTCGGCGAGTCGGGCAGTCAGACAGAGGAAATTTCGGGATTTTATGCCTATTTTGCTGTGAGATAATTACCAAAAGGTTTTCAATTGATAAAATACGAATTTTATTGATATTATGTAACTATCCTTGCCAAAATAAAAGATAATGTCAAATTAATTGAATAATTATTTCCTTATATGATAAATGTTAATTATTTAAATTATTTGGTCAATTATCTTGCATGAATTTGGATTAGGTCAAAATTAGATAATCACCAAATTTAATTGTTTAATTATTTATTTGAATTTTGATCTAGTTAGTTTTGAAATGTTTCAAAACTTGCCCTCAAGTTTTGAATTTGAATATTTGTATTAAAAGTTTAACTTTGAAATATTTAAATTCTAAACCCTAGAATTTTACAAGTTTAAAATTCACCCTATACTATTATAATATTATAAGAATAATTATTATATATGTATAACATAAATGCTAGTCTTACCGTTTGTAGGTCTCATTCACGAAGCCGATCTATAAGGGGGGTATAAGGTTATGGCCTATAAAATGGTCGTTTAATGGGTGTCCACTCTCACCCACCGCTTCCTTGATTGGTGTAGGGTCGTTAGCCGAACGGGTAGGATAGGGCAACCCTTTCCTCATTAAAAGTATAATGACTTAAAAGGTAACTAAATGTTTTTACAAAATTCTCAATCTTAGTTACATTAGGCAAAATGTGAATTTGATGCTATTCCATAAAATTACACTTTGTACCCTTGCTAAGACGTTAGTGGAGCGTGTGTGGTTAACCGACACACTAATTTGGCTCTAAGAAAAGGTGGCAAAGGGTGACTCGATGTTTGTCATAGATCGATGGAGCGTGTGTGGTTAACCGGCACATCGATTAGGTAATTGTAACATTGGGGGCACCATGTATATTTGCATGGTTATTCACACCCTGTTTGTGATCCTCGGTATCCCAGTCACAAACTTGAGGGGCATATCAAGATTTAAACATGCCATTGAAAAGTTCAATGAATCTCAAAAGATCTAGGAGTTTTCAATACATTTAAAACTTAGTTCTCTTTTGTTTTTCATGGTGGAAATTAGTGAATCGTCGTTCACTTATCTTCAAATTATTTGCAATTTAAATTACGGCATCCCTCTTTTAAGTTGTAAATAATGTTGTTGGATCCTAGTCCTAATTTCTCATTTAGGTGTTTAATTGGGGATTCTTATCTAATAAAACTTTGTCTCTTTTCTTTACAGATGTCTAACTCGAACAACAACAACACTTCAGGATCAACCTCTTCAGGCTCATTCTCACTCATGAATTTGTGTGGGAGGGTGATCTTCGATGGGACCAATTTCAATGATTGGATCCGCAACATTCGAATGGTTACCCGCTACGAGGACAAAAAATATGTCCTCGACAAGGAGCTGAAGGAGGTGAATGTCAACACTGCTACTCCAGAGGAGATCGCTGCCTTTGAGGCCCATGAGTGTGATGCCATGAAAGTCCATTGCATCATGCTAACGACCATGACTGCTGAACTCAAAAAGTCCTACGAGGACTACTATCCCTATGAGATGCACCAGGATTTACTGGACATGTACCACCAGAGTGCCACGCAGGAAAGATATGAGATCATCACTTCGATAATCACGACGAAGATGAGAGATGGAGAGTCTGTCACTGCTCATCTGCAGAAAATGCAGAGATATGTTGACCGCCTGCTGAAGTTAAATGTTAACTTCGATGAAGAGCTGGCAATTGACATCATTCTTCATTCACTGCCACCCTGCTTCAACCAGTTTCGCATGACCTACCACATGAACAAAGAGGAGGTCAGCTTGAGCAAGCTTCAAGGCTTGTTGAGGACTGCTGAGAGCAACCTCAAGGACAAATCTGTTGCACCAACTCCTACTCCTAATGCTGCCCCAGTCTTGGCTATTGGGCAAGGAAAGGGTAAGAAGAGGAAGGCTCCTTCAAAGACCCACCATAAGAGAAAGTCTTAAAATGGCACCTCTTCTAGTGGAACCAAAGCTGGTACCACTACACCCTCCTCCAACCCTAAGGATGCAGAGTGCTATCACTGCCACGACAAAGGGCACTGGAAATGAAGTTGCCCGAAGTATCTGCAGGACATCAAGGATGGAAAGATCAAACCATCCTTTGCAGGTATATACTATTTAATCTAATGACTCATCGCATATTATTTCTTGGGTTCTTGATACAGGATGTGGTTTTCACATTTGTTCTGATTTGCAGGGCCTAAGAAGAAATAGGGATGTGGAGCATGGGAAGATAAACCTGATCATGGGAAACAGAAGATCGTCACCTGTCACCAAGATTGGAGTTTACTCTTTAGTGCTTAGTAGTGGGTTACGACTAGAGTTGAATAATTGTTGCTATTTGCCAGAAATGGCTAGAAACATCATTTCTTTTCATGGTTTGTATAGACAAGGATTTAGATATTCATTTGATAATGAAAAGGGTTCTATTAATGCTTATCTTAATGGTGGTTTCTATTTTGAAGCATTGCCTTGTAATGGAATATATGCAACTGTGATGGTTGTAGACAATTTAGGAAATGATGTATTGCATATCGATTCTTCCAATGATTTGGATAAAGCATGCTTGTGGCATTGTCATCTTGGACATGTCAACAAGAAACACATAGCCCAGCTCCAAAAGGATGGAGTGTTGGAGTCATTCAACCTTAGGGATGATGACGTGTGCGAGTCTTGTTTACTTGGAAAGATGACCAAGTCACCCTTCACTGGTTCTTGTGAAAGGGGTGAGGGTTTATTGGATCTCATACATACAGATGTATGTGGACCCTTTAGATCCACCACAAGGGATGCAAGCCGCTTCTACATGACTTTTACCGATGATTATAATAGATATGGCTATATCTACTTAATCAGGCATAAGTCAGAAACCTTTGAAAAGTTCAAAGAGTTCAAACAAGAAGTGGAGAATAAGTTGGGCAGGAAAATCAAGACGCTTCGATCAGATCGAGGTGGAGAATACCTTAGTCTTGAATTCCATGACTACCTCAAGGAATGCGAAATTGTTTCGCAATTGACACCTCCCAGTACACCGCAGTTGAATGGTGTAGCTGAGAGGCGTAATCGAACCTTGCTAGACATGGTTTGTTCCATGATGATTCGTGCTTCGCTACCTATCTCATTCTGGGGGTATGCCTTAGAGACTGCCACCCATATCCTTAACTTAGTCCCTATGAAGAAGGTTGCCAAAACACCTCACGAGATGTGGACAGGGAAAGCTCCCTCGTTGGCACACATCAAGGTTTGGGGTTGCGAGGCTTTCGTAAGATGAGAGACTCAAGAAAAGCTTGAACCTCGTAGTGAGCGATGTATTTTCATCGGCTACCCGCAGAAGTCCTTTGGATATCTCTTCTACAGACCGAGTGACAATGTTGTCTTCGTTGCGAGGATAGGGGTTTTACGAGAGCGAGAACTCATAAGCCAAGGAGACAGTGGTAGGCAAATCGATCTTGAAGAGCTTCAAGAATCGAACGATGAAGGAACCTCTAACACTGGCGCTCAACCTGAGGAGGAAACTCCTGTTGAACCGATTGACGAGTTCTTACCTCTTAGACGTTCCAGTAGAGTTAGTGTTCCACCTGTGTTATATGGTTTTCATATAAAAAGTGAAGGTGATACGTTTAGTAGTGACAGTACACTAATAAATTTGGATGAACCTAACAACTACAAGGAAGCCATGACAGGCCCGGAGTCTGCAAAATGGAAAGAGGCTATGGACAACGAGATTCAGTCCATGTATGACAACCAAGTTTGGAATTTGGTTGACAATGTGCCAGGTCGTAAGACGGTCGGGTGCAAGTGGATCTTCAAGAAGAAGACCGACATGGATGGGAAGGTACACACTTATAAAGCGCGATTGGTTGTGAAGGGATTTACTCAAACTCCAGGAGTTGACTATGATGAGACCTTCTCACCGGTTGCAAAGATAATGTCTATTAGGGTGATGCTAGCCATTGCTGCATTTCATGACTATGAAATATGGCAAATGGATGTCAAAACCGCTTTCCTTAATGGGAAGTTAGCTGAGGATGTTTACATGAGTCAGCTAGAGGGTTTTGTCGATGAAAAGCATCCTAATAGAGTGTGTAAGCTTGAGAAATCCATTTATGGATTGAAACAGGCATCTCGCAGATGGAATCTTTGTTTCGATGAGAAAGTCAAAGAATTTGGTTTTCTGCGAAGCGAGGATGAATCATGTGTATATGTCAAAGCCAGTGGGAGTATAGTTAGCTTCCTCGTATTGTATGTCGATGACATACTACTCATAGGAAACGACATCCCGACCCTGTAGGAAGTTAAGTCCTGGCTTGGGAAGTGTTTCGTTATGAAGGACCTCGGAGAGGCTGCCTATATTTTAGGAATAAGGATAGTGAGAAATAGGAGTAAGAGACTAATATGACTTAGTCAGAATACTTACTTAGATAAAGTACTAAAACGCTTTAGTATGGAGAATTCTAAGAAAGGGGAGTTACCAATCCAAAGCAACGCCAAACTGAGTAAGACTCAGGGCCCGAGTACAGAGACCGAGATAATAGAGATGAGCCGAATACCCTAAGCTTTCACGGTTGGCTCAATCATGTATGCTATGACTTGTACTCGCCCTGATGTGGCCTTTGCTTTGAGCATGGTCAGCAGATATCAGGGGAACCCTGGCAGAGCACATTGGACCGCAGTCAAGAATATTCTTAAGTACCTTCGGAGGACCAAGGAATGGTTTCTAATCCTCGGAGGGAGTGATGACTTAAGGGTGCGAGGGTATAGTGACGCCAGTTTTCAGACCGACCGAGACAACTACCGGTCTCAGTCAGGCTGGGTCTTTACCCTAAATGGAGGAGCAGTGACTTGGAAAAGTTCCAAGCAGGAGATCGTAGCTGATTCAACGTGTGAATCAGAATACATAGCGGCGAGCGAAGCGTCAAAGGTGGTGATATGGTTGAAGAACTTCATTGGAGACCTTGGAGTTGTACTAGCCATAAAGGAGCCTATGGAGATATTCTGCGATAATGAAGGAGCGGTTGCCTTGACCAAGGAACCGAGGGATCATGGCAGATCTCGACATATCGACAGGAAATATTACTTTATTATACATCGGGTAGAAGAGGGACTCCTCGTAGTGAAGAGGGTATCGTCAAAGGTTAACCCAGCAGATCCCCTTACGAAGGGATTGAGTAGGGTTAAGCACTTGCAGCACGCTAGGAGCATTGGGCTGAAGGACGATATTAGTCTAGATTAGATAGCTTCGAAACGTGTAATAGATAAATTGTAATTAACATTTGATGATTAAATAAAGGCGTATTATTTATAAGTAAAGTTATTGTCTTGTGTTAATTGTTTACCTATTATTTCACTTTGCATGTTTTGAATTCCTGAATAATAAGATTATTCGAACAGTCCACAGTCGCTCATACTTTGGAAGTAGGTATGAAAGAAGACTGTCATGAATTGGCTTGTAGATTGTCTAAAGTGTATTAGACATAGCAAAAGTTTGCTACAACGTTCATGAGTGCTTATGAACTAAGATTTGAGCATTGGATTAAACCCGCGCTTTCTGGTATCACTTCATAGAATTTATCACGAGTGATCACAAGATGATAATATCATATAGTCTTTAAACCTAGATATATGGTTTATTGTTTGCAAGTTGGTTGTGCATTGATAATGCGTAAACGCATCAGTAACTTGATGTTATAAAACACATTGTTGTGTACGATTTGATGAGTGAATAGTGAATGCATATAAGTCGAAGTTTATCTGTTCCTTTTATCCTAAGAGGGTAAAAGCGATATCTGGGCCCCTCGATGATTTGGTTTGACATATGTGTCGGGCCCGGTCAGGACTGAATTGATGTGTTCAATTAAGTTCTATGTCAAACGAATCAGAGATCGAGAAACAAACTGTTGGACAATAAGTATGACTATGTTCCATGTGATTGTCCGCACGATATCTAGAATAGAGGATTATATGATCCCTTATCTAAAGGACATGTTACTGATAAGATCAGAGTTCGACATTGTCTTTGAGAGCTACGATTGCTAATCGGATCGTGAAGTCGTACTTGCATTTATAGTTACTAGACTTATCCAAGTGGGAGACTGTTGGATTAGTGTCTAAGCCCGTAACTATATTTGGTATGTACTTGACTCGGTTGTGCATGGTCCTTTTGGGTTGCCTTCACCAAAGCAACTTGACATGATGATTTATAGAGAGAGAGAGAGAGAGTTTATTATGGTTTATTAATATATTATATGAATAATATATTAAAGGAGAAATCATATTATTTAATTAATATTAGTCATGAATTAATTAAGAATTAATTTGGTGGCTAAAAGAGATTAATTAAATAAAGGGGACTGTAACTGTCAATTGTGTGATAGTTAGTTATTGGGCTGAGAATCCTTATGGATTAAGGCATTGTCACACCCAATTTTTCAAAACAATTTTTCATTTCAAAACATACTTTCCACCACATAAAAATCACAAAATCATAATAAATCTCTGTATCATCACAAAACATGTCCCAAGATCTCATATAAATAAATCCTCTCTCGTGTGTACGAATCATGCCGGCGCCTTCCCGCGATCCTCACTAGTACCTGAAACACATCACACAACAACTATAAGCATAAAAGCTTAGTGAGTTCCCCAATATACCACATACAACACATACGCCACTCGAGGCTACAATACGACCCTCCGGTCCGATGTGTCTCAGCGGGACCCTCCAGTCCCGTAGCTCGTTGGACCCTCTGGTCCGGTCATAGCTCGTTGGACCCTTCGGTCCGGTCTGTATCGTTGGACCCTTCGGTCCGGTCTATATCGTTGGACCCTTCGGTCCGGTCTATATCGTTGGACCCTTCGGTTCGATCTATATCGTTGGACCCTCCGGTCCGGTCTATACAAAACATAGCATACATATAACACAATGCACATAATCTCATACATACACATAACATACAAGACCCTCTGGTCTACACATAAATACCACTCTAGGTAATGTATAGTGAGAAGACTCACCTCGGATGTCTCGGATAATATCCCGCCCGTGTATATACTGATCTAGCCTCTGCCTATACACATAACATAATCATCTCAATCAATCACGACTCTCTAGGCTAGACTAGACTCTCACATGTCCTCTAAGAAGGCTAAAAGGCTATTTTACCCTTCAAACAGTCCACAAGTTCCATTGTTGACCAAACCCAAAAAGTCAACAAAAGTCAACGGTCAACCCTTGACCAGACTCGCCGAGTGCACAAATGTGACTCGGCGAGTTCAGTCCTGAACTCGAGTCCTCTATCCCCCTTCTGACTCACTGAGTCATTCCCCTAATTCGGCAAGTCACTCACTGTGTGATCCACGGGAAACCCTAACCCTACTCGCCGAGTCTGCCCTTGGACTCGGCGAGTTCATGTCATGCACAAACTCAATTGACCTCCTGAGGTCAGATCTGTTCCTTAGAACCATAGATCTGACCTTCCCAAGCCTGATAATCACGTAAAGCTTGGATCTTGACACTCATGTGACGCCTAGGAGGCTTTACTTGGTGATTTAGCCCCAAAAACAACAACCTGAGCTCATTGCCTCCATAGCTCAACATAAAGCAAGCTGGAATAAGCTCTTTAGACCACTATGGGTCCAGATCCAAAGTCTCAAAGTGAATAGGGGCCATATTCTCACAACTCCTTCCAATAAAAGACATAAAAACTCTACATCTATGGATTCCTTCAACAAAACAGATAAAGGGGCGACATAATACCTCAAAGATGAAGTCTTTTGCTCGAAATCCCCAGATACACAACCTCCTTGGTCCCCTCCAAGCTGGAATCACCTCCTTCTTGTAAGAATCAATCACAAAGATCAAGAAATGGCTCCTTTCCTCTCACAAACGTTCTAGCTCTTTTAGGGTTTCTCTCTGGGGTTTGGTAGCCGCAAGTGACGGCCCTAAGGGCCTTTAAATAGGTCCCAAACCCAAGAAATTAGGGTTTCATTAAACAGCGTGGACTCGCCGAGTCCACGTATGGACTCGCCGAGTCCAGTCATTAATCCAGTCCAACAATGCGCGGCTCTACTCGGCGAGTCTAAGCGCCTACTCGCCGAGTCCCTCTCCAAAACTCAAAAATAATTAGATAAATACAGTACCTAGAAATCCGGATGTTACAATTCTCCCCCACTAGAATCAGACTTCGCCCTCGAAGTCTCTCTCAGCAAATAACTCTGGGTACTGTTCACGCATCTCTAACTCCGGCTCCCAAGTCAGCTCGGACCCCTTCCGATGTTGCCACTGGACCTGAACCAATGACACCTCCTTGTTCCTCAAAACCTTGATCCTCCTATCCTGAATCGCGATCGGCCTCTCAACATAGTTCAGGCTCGCATCCACCTGAATGTCCTCAAGGGGAACCACTGCCGACTCATCGGCGATACACTTCCTCAACTGAGATACGTGGAAGGTATCATGAATCTGACTCAACTCCGCAGGTAGTTCCAAACGATACGCTACTCTGCCCACCCTGGCGATCACCCTGAAAGGACCAATATACCGAGGCCCCAACTTGCCTCTCTTCCTGAATCGGATCACTCCTTTCCAAGGAGATACCTTCAGGAGGACGAAGTCACCAACCTGAAATTCGAGCTCGGACCGTCGTCTATCCGCATAACTCTTCTGACGGCTCTGGGCCGTCAGTAACCTCTGCCTGACCTGCTGAATCTGCTCAGTCGTCTGAAGCACAATCTCCGTACTACCCATCACACGTTGCCCGACCTCACCCCAGCAAATGGGAGTCCGACACCTCCTCCCATACAACAGCTCAAAGGGTGGCATACCGATGCTCGAATGATGGCTGTTGTTGTAGGAAAACTCTGCCAAGGGTAAATATGTGTCCCAACTCCCTCCAAAGTCCAATACACATGCCCGAAGCATGTCCTCGAGCGTCTGAATCGTCCGCTCACTCTGCCCGTCTGTCTGTGGGTGGTATGCGGTACTAAAATGCAGCCTCGTACCCAACTCCTCATGAAACTTCTTCCAGAATCTGGAAGTGAAACGCACATCTCGATCTGAGACGATCGAGATCGACACTCCATGCCGTGATACCACCTCCCTCACGTACAACTCTGCCAACCTCTCAGCAGAAAAGCTCTCACTGATAGCAAGGAAGTGAGCGCTCTTCGTCAACCTGTCCACAATCACCCAAATTGCATCGACGCCCCTAGCAGTCCTCGGCAATTTGGTGATAAAATCCATGGTAATCTGTTCCCATTTCTATTCGGGAACCTCCAACGGCTGCAATTTACCATGCGGTCTCTGGTGTTCGGCCTTAACTCTACGACAAGTCAAGCACCTCTCTACGAACCATGCAACATCCCTCTTCATAGAGGGCCACCAATACTCTCTCTTCAGGTCCAAATACATCTTAGTGGCCCCGGGATGGATCGAGAACCTCGATCTATGCGCCTCCTCCATCAAGATGGTACGCGTTCCACCCACGAACGGTACCCAAATCCGACCCTGAAAGGTCATAAGTCCTCGACCATCGGTAACAAACTCCGATACCTGTCCGATAACCCGCTCTCTCTTCCGGTTCTCTGGCCTAATGGCCTCAGCCTGCGCCCCTCGAATGGTGTCCAACACCGGAGTCATCACTGTCAATCTCATATAAACATCTCGTATCGGGGCACTCTCCACCCTGCGACTCAGGGCATCAGCTACAGCATTAGCTTTCCTCGGGTGGTACAGGATCTCGCAATCATAGTCCTTCACCACATCCAACCATCTCCTCTGACGCATGTTCAGGTTGGGTTGATCCATCAAATACTTCAAGCTCTTATGGTCTGTGTATATGGTACACCGAACCCCGTACATGTAGTGACGCCAGATCTTGAGGGTGAACACTACTGCCCCCAGCTCCAGATCGTGGGTGGGATACCTCGCCTCGTGAGGCTTCAACTATCTCGATGCGTATGCTATCACATGCCCTCTCTGCATTAGCACCGCTCCCAGCCCCGATATCGATGCGTCACAATACACCACAAAGTCCTCCATTCCCTCCGGAAGGGCTACCACCGGGGCTTCGCACAGTCTCTGGCGAAGTGTCTCGAAGGAGGCCTGCTGCTCTGGGCCCCATGAAAAAGCAACACCCTTCCGGGTCAATCTGGTGAGTGGCACGGCGATCTTGGAGAAATCCCTGATAAATCTCCTATAATAGCCGGCCAACCCGAGGAAACTCCTGATCTCGGTGGGGGATCTCGGCACCTCCCAACTCATCACTGCCTCAATCTTGGCCGGATCGACCAAAATCCCATTCTGGTTAACGAGGTGCCCTAGGAACCGGACCTCTCGTAACCAGAAATCACACTTGGAGAATTTGGCATAAAGCCTCTCCGATCTCAAAACTCCAAGTAACTCTCTCAAATGCTCATCATGCTGCTCTCTGGATCTCGAATACACCAATATGTCATCGATGAACACGATCACCGAACGATCCAACATCGGTCTGCATACTCTCTTCATGAGATCCATGAATGCCGCCGGTGCATTGGTGAGCCCGAAAGGCATCACCACGAACTCGTAATGCCCGTAACGAGTCCTGAATGCTGTCTTCTGGATATCCTCATCTCGTACTCTCATCTGATGATATCCAGACCTCAAGTCGATCTTGGAAAACCAAGACGCTCCCTGCAACTGATCGAATAAATCGTCGATCCTCGGTAAGGGGTAACGGTTTTTGACCGTCAGTTTGTTCAGTTCCCGGTAATCAATGCACATCCGGTGTGAACCATCCTTTTTCTTGACAAAAAGGATCGGCGCTCCCCACGGCGAGCTACTCGGCCGTATAAACCCCTTCCCCAGCAGCTCCTGAAGCTGCGAGGATAACTCCTGCATCTCTAGTGGCGCAAGGCGATAGGGCGCCTTGGCGATAGGCGCTGCCCCCGGAACCAAGTCAATACAGAACTCTACCTGCCTCTCGGGAGGTACACCCGACAACTCCTCGGGGAAAACATCCGGGAACTCACGCACTATCAGAACCTCATCGACCGACCTCGGTCTCTCTGCATCTACTCTCGTATCCACCACATAAGCCACAAACCCACTACAGCCCTGCTGTAGACTCTGCCTCGCTCTAGCGGCCAAAATGTTGAGCCAGAACGGGTACCCTCGCCGTACACCGTAAGTACTCCCCCACTGGGGTCTCGTATCGTCACCAACTGTCGCTCGCAGTCTATCACAGCCCCAAATCGACTCAACCAATCCATGCCTACTATGACACATACGTCCCCCATAGCAATCGGGACCAGATCTATCGGGAACTCGACACCGAAGATCTCGAGTACACATCCTCGAATCACATCAGTAGCATACACTGCTCGCTTGTCGGCTATAGAAACTCGTAGAGGTCGACTCAACGCCTCTCCCTGAACACTGATGTGTCGACTAAATGCTATCGACACAAATGACCGACTCGCACCCGAGTCAAACAACACCAAAGCAGGTACAGAACACACAAGAAATGTACCTATGCATACCTCAAAATAAGCATAATATCACAAACTCAATATAAACCGGGGAAAGAATACATACCAGCTACCACATCGGGTGCTGCGCGGACCTCCTCCGCTGTCAACTGGAAGGCTCTCCCGCGAGCCTTCGGCGCCTCGGCCTTCGCCGGCCGACTCTCTGTAGCTCGAACAGCAGGCGCAGATCCCTGCGCTGATCTCTGCAGTAGCTGTGGGCACTCGGCCTTCCGATGGCCGGTCTGGTTGCAATGAAAGCAAACCGTGAATCCCTTGGGGCAGTCCCTCGCATAATGCCCCTCCTTCCCACACTTATAACACACCCCAGCTCTGCATGTCCCCTCGTGGCTCTTGCCGCACTTTCCACAAGTGTGGCCCTTCGGACCCCCAGATCTCGAATCAGCGGGCTTTGCCCGCTTGGCTGCCGGCTGAGACTGTGCCGGTCGCCGATCCACCCTCTGAGACTCGGCCTCCTCCCTGGCCTGCGTCTCCAGCTCAATCTCCCTCTTCCGGGCATTTGCCTGGAGCTCAGCAAATGTCCGATAAGTCGAGTTCGACACGAACTCCCGTATATCCCTCCTCAAAACACCCAAGTACCGGCTCATACGTGCCTGCTCAGTAGACACCTGCTCAGGGCAGAACATCGCCCTCTCATGAAACTTTCGGGTAACCACAGTAACCGAATCAGTACCCTGTTTGAGGGTCAAGAACTCCTGAGCCAATCGCTCCCTCTCCACCGGAGGAACATACTCATCTCGAAACATCGTGGTGAACCTCTCCCAGGTCACCGCAGTCAGCTCTGCAGTAGTGAAGTCTGCCGTCACAAACTTCCACCAGTCCTTCGCTCCCAAGCGAAGCTAGTTCAGCGCAAACCGAACCCTCAGATGCTCTGGACACGAGCATGTATAGAAACAACCCTCAACATCGGTAATCCATCTCATAGCAGCAATCGGATCCTGCGTACCATCAAACTCTAGTGGCTTCGTGTTGCTGAACTCTCTGTACAGCAACGAGTCACCCCCCTGCGGCCTGGCAGCAGCAACGGCTACGGTGGCCGCAGCAACAGCTGCATCAGTAAGAGCGGCGTACCGCTCATCAAAAGCCTCCATCATCGTGGTCTTGATAGACCCGAACATCTCTGGAATCTCAGCGCGGATGGCAGCAGCCACCTCATCATGAATCATCTGGCGGAGCTCCTCATCGCTCACAACCCCCTCGCTAGTCCCTGGCCGGTGGCGCGTCCCAACCATGATGTCTCTCTGAAATACAACACAAGATATCAGAGACTCGCTCGAGTATACTCGCACTCGATAACTCAACCCTACTTGCTCCTTAGTACGCAATGGATTCTTACTTAGGGTGCACACTGCTCCGGTGTCTTTAGTAGTACGGGCCCTATACTACCGTCTACACCGCATCAGCATTCACTCTAAGTCCTCCTCCTTGGATTCCATATCACAAGTATACTACATCTCACTGGCATAGGCTACCCTTCGGTAGGCCTCCCAACAGCTCCTCACTGCTACCTATTCGCTCTCAAGCATCATATAGCAGCAAAATCATTCCTAGGCTAAGGCATCACAGATCAGGTCACTCTAGTCCTAATATGATCACCTAGCCTACTCTAGCATGCATAATATCTCATAATATCTCATAACACATAAGGTAAGGGTATTTTGGGAAATCACCGTTCGGGCGCTGGCTGATCGTACACACTGCTTCCTTCTGCCTTTCTCAAAATCTTTTATTCTTTTAGAAAAATTGTTTATTTTATGAAAACTTTCTCATCTCCTCAGTTTGAGTTCGGATTCATCCGAAGATGCACCCGAATCCCTCAAACCAAGGCTCTGATACCAACTTGTAACACCCAATTTTTCAAAACAATTTTTCATTTCAAAACATACTTTCCACCACATAAAAATCACAAAATCATAATAAATCTCTGTATCATCACAAAACATGTCCCAAGATCTCATATAAATAAATCCTCTCTCGTGTGTACGAATCATGTCGGCGCCTTCCCGCGATCCTCACTAGTACCTGAAACACATCACACAACAACTGTAAGCATAAAATCTTAGTGAGTTCCCCAATATACCACATACAACACATACGCCACTCGAGGCTACAACACGACCCTCCGGTCCGATGTGTCTCAACGGGACCCTCCAGTCCCATAGCTCGTTGGACCCTCTGGTCCGGTCATAGCTCGTTGGACCCTTCGGTCCAGTCTGTATCGTTGGACCCTTCGGTCCGGTCTATATCGTTGGACCCTTCGGTCCGGTCTATATCGTTGGACCCTTCGGTCCGGTCTATATCGTTGGACCCTTCGGTTCGATCTATATCGTTGGACCCTCCGGTCCGGTCTATACAAAACATAGCATACATATAACACAATGCACATAATCTCATACATACACATAGCATACAAGACCCTCTGGTCTACACATAAATACCACTCTAGGTAATGTATAGTGAGAAGACTCACCTCGGATGTCTCGGATAATATCCCGCCCGTGTATATACTGATCTAGCCTCTGCCTATACACATAACATAATCATCTCAATCAATCACGACTCTCTAGGCTAGACTAGACTCTCACATGTCCTCTAAGAAGGCTAAAAGGCTATTTTACCCTTCAAACAGTCCACAAGTTCCATTGTTGACCAAACCCAAAAAGTCAACAAAAGTCAACGGTCAACCCTTGACCAGACTCGCCGAGTGCACAAATGTGACTCGGCGAGTTCAGTCGTGAACTCGAGTCCTCTATCCCCCTTCTGACTCACTGAGTCATTCCCCCAATTCGGCAAGTCACTCACTGTGTGATCCACGGGAAACCCTAACCCTACTCGCCGAGTCTGCCCTTGGACTCGGCGAGTTCATGTCATGCACAAACTCAATTGACCTCCTGAGGTCAGATCTGTTCCTTAGAACCATAGATCTGACCTTCCCAAGCCTGATAATCACGTAAAGCTTGGATCTTGACACTCATGTGACGCCTAGGAGGCTTTACTTGGTGATTTAGCCCCAAAAACAACAACCTGAGCTCATTGCCTCCATAGCTCAACATAAAGCAAGCTGGAATAAGCTCTTTAGACCACTATGGGTCCAAATCCGAAGTCTCAAAGTGAATAGGGGCCATATTCTCATAACTCCTTCCAATAAAAGACATAAAAACTCTACATCTATGGATTCCTTCAACAAAACAGATAAAGGGGCGACATAATACCTCAAAGATGAAGTCTTTTGCTCGAAATCCCCAGATGCACAACCTCCTTGGTCCCCTCCAAGCTGGAATCACCTCCTTCTTGTAAGAATCAATCACCAAGATCAAGAAATGGCTCCTTTCCTCTCACAAACGCTCTAGCTCTTTTAGGGTTTCTCTCTGGGGTTTGGTAGCCGCAAGTGACGGCCCTAAGGGCCTTTAAATAGGTCCCAAACCCAAGAAATTAGGGTTTCATTAAACAGCGTGGACTCGCCGAGTCCACGTATGGACTCGTCGAGTCCAGTCATTAATCCAGTCCAACAATGCGCGGCTCTACTCGGCGAGTCTAAGCGCCTACTCACCGAGTCCCTCTCCAAAACTCAAAAATAATTAGATAAATACAGTACCTAGAAATCCGGATGTTACAGGCATGGACGAAATTAAGATGGAGTCCATCTTGAATTCGTCCAAGGAGGCCTTATTCCAGAAGGTTCCTTGGACTGCTTAAGGCCTAAGCTGTTCATTAGGGTTTTGACTGAAACCCTAACAACACAAGTATAAATAGAACCCTAAGGGCATCAGATTTCGGCGACTGGAAACCCTAGAGAGTTCATAGCCGAAATTGTGCCTCCTTCCCTCTCTCCAATATCATGCTCTTGCTTGTGGTGTTTGTAAGCCATTAGAGGTGTGACATTTGTGACACTAAGCTCCAAGAGTTGAAGATTCAAGCCATTCAAGAAAGGTAATCATCTAGATCTGATCTATTAGGTTAATTTCGAAATATATATGCTAGATCTAGGGTTCATAAGTCTTGGATGAATTGCATGTACAATAGAGAAGCCTAGATCCAAGCTTTAGGGTTTTGCATGTGCACATAAGATGTTCTTTTGCTCAAAACCCATCAGAATGCTCATGAGGTAATCATTTTCTACATTTTAAAGCTAGTTAGGGCTTTAATGGTGTATTGATGATTTGATCAAATTGTGTTAGATTAAGTTAAGAAAGCTTGTTAGTAGTGTTAATCAAGTGTTTAGATGCCTATAACAAGCTTTATATTTGATTCTCATGAGCAGGATCAATCTAATGAGTGTTAGGGTTTGATACCCTAAGTAGTGATTATGTTAATTGATGCATTAAATGTTAGGTTATAATGAATTGGGTATTATGGGGTGCTTAATTTATTGTGTGGAGTAGATTAAGAGTTAGAGAATAAAAAGAGAGAGTTTTGATCCATTAAGTGGTTATTTTGACATAAGAGTCAAAAGATCTTAATAGGCTAAGACAAGTATTAAGATGCTTATGTATGTGTATGATTAGACCCAAGAGAAAAGAAGATGGATCCAAAATGCATCAATGGCATAATTGAAGAAAGTGGGACAATTAGTCTTCACTAACTGATAAGGTGAGTTATTACTTTCACTCTCTCTCTTTACATTATGTATTATATACATACATACATACATACATACATACATACATACATACATACATACATACATACATACATGTATGTTGAATCTTGGGGCACTAAGTAATTGTCCCCAATTAATGAGATGAAGAATATACATTAAGAACATGTAGTTGAGCATGTACGTATATTTAGAGCATATATGAGGTATATGTTAGAAACATGTAGAAGAGCATGTAAGTATACCTAGAGTATGTATGTATGAGTAGATGAAAGAGAAAGAAACTAGTAAGATGAGAAATAATAGAAAAGAAAGATTGGAGAAGAAAGATAAAAGAGATAGATGAAAGAATAAAGAATAACAGTGTGTGATATTAGAGAAAGAGATTATATAATAGAGTATGAGAAAGAAGGGAAAGAAGAAATATAAGAATAGTACAAAGAATAAGTTACCAGACATGTTTTTCTAATGTAGTAGAGATTTTATGTTTTTCAGGTTCCAATGACAGCAGTTGTGGTACTATATTAGAAGACTGGAGCAAAAGCTCAAGAATTAGATAGTAGGTTGCTATTATCGTATTCACCTTGTTGTTCAAATAACATATAGATTTTATTGTAAACCTGTGATTAAACCTGGAATTTAAAGTGTTTTAATTTTAGTAGAATTTTGTATTTGTTAGATAAAAATCTAATATTTCCCTTAAAATAGATGTTCGAAAATCCGGGTCAGTACATTTTTTATTTATAATTTCCATGCAATGACTTCATGTTGTTATGAAGGATGTTGTGGCACATGGTGTGTTTATGGGTGCGAAGATTGGGGGCATTGTCTTTATATATCTCATCTTTTTTATGTTGATGATTCCTTGTTTATAGGAAAATGGGATGCAAAGAATGTTCAAAGTCTCGTTTATATCATTATGTGTTTTTATATGGCCTCGAGGTTGAGGTTGATCTTAAGCAATTCGAATCTCATTGAAGTTAGCTCAAACTCTCACGTTTTTAAAGTTGTAATGTAATGTCATTACCGTTCTCATACCTTGGGATTCCATATGGAGTTGTTATGTGTCGGATATAGGGTTGGTGGGTTTTTGTTGATCGATTTTATAAGAGGTTATCTCGGTGGAAGCATAAATTGCTTTCTTTTGGTGGTCGTCTCATTCTCTTGAAGTATGTGTTAGGAAGTTTGGGCATTTATTATATGTTTTTCTTTAAGCTTCCTAACATCATGTGTTGTACATTAAAAAGGTTAAGGGAAAGATTCTTTTAGGAGCATATTATGTGGAAATTAAAATTAGATGGGTGAAGTAGGACGTGGTGCTTAATTTAGAGAAAAAGGTAGTTTATGCTCTCAATAAGTCCTTTTGTACAAATGGAGGTGGAAGTTTTGTAATGATGAATTTTATTTTTGGAGAAAGGTTATTAGAGTTTTTGATGGTGTGCATGTAGGGTTTGATGCTTCTGTGTATGAAATCATTGGTTGTGGATTTGGAGGGCTATTGTTGATTGGATGAACGAGTTGTATGAGTCGAATTTGCTTTTAAACTCGATCATGCAAAGGACTCTTGGTAATGGCTATGATATTAGATTTTAGTGTGATTTGTGATGTGGTGTGGTTCCTTTTAGGGTTCAATTTCATAGATAGTATGATTTATCGTTGAACAAACAATGCTTGTGCATAGGTTTTTGGAACAACAATGATAGGACTTTCGATGGTGTGGACAATTAAGAGAAGGGGTCGAGTCTGAATAGTTTTAGTCCCTGCTCTCGGTTTTGGAAGCGGTTGAGTGTACGGAGGATATGGACTCTTGGTGTTGGGAGCTAAAAGTGTCTTATTGCTTTTATGTAAGTTCGTTATGTATGCATATTGATAATTCTCTGTTGCTCGATGGAATCAATTTTTCCTGATCAAGGTTAATGTTTTGGTTTGGCTTATAAATCTGGATCGATTTACTACGAGAAATATTTTGGAGAACTAAGGGATTGATGTGGATTATGTGAGGTGTTCATATTGTGATCAAGCAATGAAGACTGTCAGTCATGTCTTCTTTTCTTGTGAGATTGCTACTCAAGTTTGGCACCGAAATGCATGTTGGATCGGTCTCATGATTCGTTCTTTTGGGACTATGGAGGAGATGTTCATGTGGATTGAATCGCAACGTGTGACCCTTCTGTCTTCTGTGTGTATGATTATCGTGTGGGTGCTTTGGAGTTTTCAAAATGATGTGGTCTTTTAGTCAAAAAATTACCGGAAGGATACATAAGCTCACACAACTATTATTTAGTATGTTAATTGGTTTTGTTACATAAACGCTAAGATTTTCAGGAATTAGACTAAATCCAATGGATCCTTTAACTATTATTTTTTGCTCCTTGCTAACTTCTAATTAGCTTTTTCTATTATAAATTTGCCGCTCATGGTTCAACCAAACTCGTTTGCTATTTGCATTTTTGCACTTATAAAATCTCACTTTGACTCATGTAACTTGTTCGTTTTGCCACCTTTAAATATGATTATAACTTTTTTGTTAAAAAGTTTATTATCTTTTTACGAAAATGTTGTAAACACTTACACGTTAGACTACGTTTAAACATTAATCTATTTTTTCATTTTATCTATTGAAAACGTTAGACTACATATTAAAATTGAATTTATCCTCCTTAAATCTCAGTCATATATACAATTTTAACAGTATTATTTGATGATTTCCATCTAATTACAAGAGTCAAGAGTTGACTTTTATAGGGTAAAATTTTATATGGTATAAAATGTGCCTCGTTGACATGTTCAATGGCATATATTCTCCGTAGGCATACATCAATGTGATGGAAAGAACATGGCACGATGTATGTCAATACGATGCCATGATGGTGACATGACATGTGAATATTGTGGCTCAATTATAGCTTCATATAAATTAGGCCCACCCAAATAGTACCAACATTTGTACTTGGACCCTCTCTTTTTAATGTGGGCTTTTTCATTGGACCTCTTGTCTTTTCATGTCGATTAATCATACTTAAAGATTTTTTTTTTTTTTTAAATCTTTTTGTTAAGGTTTAGGTTATAAACAAGTAACAAGTTTGAGCTTCATTTATAGTAGGGCTGTGCAGAAAATCGCACAAACCGCATAAACCGTCCGCACCGCATAACGCGGTTTGGAACATTAGCGGTGCGGTTTGTGGTTTCTATTTTTGTCAAACCGCACTACGCGGTGCGGTTTGCGGTTTTTAAATATGAAACCGCGGTTCAAACTGCACCGCAATATATATATATATATATATATATATATATATATATATATATATATATATATATATATATATATAATAACCAATCGCTCGTATATATATATATATACAAACAAAATAAGAAATAGATTGAATGATAGAAGTTCATCAGATTGCATGGTTTTGAATTGATTTTATAACTAAAGTAATTCTAATTATTGATAATTGTGTAGAGTATAGACGATAATTATAGTTTAACTTCTATGTGTGTGACAATTATGATAAAAAATTTGTTTTTTGTACTAATTGTTTAGATGTTTTTATTTTCATTATGATCATATCGTATAATACTTTTATAACATATATAAAATTTTAAACCGCACCGCATAATGCGGTTTACATGGTTCGCGGTGCGGTTTGTGGTTTTCGAAAAACTCAAACCGCATATGTGGTGCGGTTTGCGGTTTTGACTCTAAACCGCACCAAACCGCACCGCGAACACCCCTAATTTATAGTATTAGGATAAATTTCACGAGTCATCTTAACATGTATTGAGCTTATCCTCTTAATAAAATGTTGATGTATGACAAAGTTAAAGTAAGAGACTAAGGGGTGTATCAAAGGGCTTCTAACCCAACAGGGCTTCTAACCCAACAGTATCCATTATTTTCCTCCCTTTTAAGAAGTATAGTTTAGAAGTAGATTATATTTGATGTTTCAAAAAAAAAAAAAAACACTAAGGGGTGTTCGGCAAAAAAGTCCATTAGCTTATTAACGGTTCGACACCGGTATAAGCTAAAAAAGTCTTTGAATAAAAATAGCTTATAACGGTGGAAAACTGTTAATAAACTATTTTTTTATAAGTTATCTCACTCTAACTTTTTAACTTATAAGTTAATAAGCAATAAATTTTTTTTCCAAAACACCCAGTAAGAGATACAAAAGGGAAAGAGAGATACTTAAATTTGTCAAATGCTATTTATCTTGTGCTAGTTAGGAATTGCAATAAGCCAATAACTTAAAATTTTGACGCTTTTATAGTCCAATTCTCAAATTCTCAAGTGTTAGACTATAGATTGAAATATTTTTAGTTTTATACCGGGAAGTTTTTTTTATAGAAAAAATCATATTTTAACTGAAAAGTAATCTTATGTTTCTCTATTGCAACTCATTAATGAAAAAAACTTGTATTGTTTTTTTTAAGAAAAACAAATTCTCAGTGGTTAAACTATAAATTAAAAAAAAAACAGTGATTAAACCAAAAAATATGTAAACTATATTTTTTTTTATGAAATTTGAACTAAAAATATATATCCCGTTCTTTTTGTACGTATAAAAAGGAGACACATGTTTTGGGATAACAAATGGCTGTTTGGGAGTTTGGAAAAAAAAATATTAAAATAAGACATTTAAGACATTTAATTTTGATAGGAGATATTCATGAACAATAACAAAAGAGAGAAAAAAAAATGGTGTTAAACAGGAGCAGTGAGTGTATAATTGGATATATTTTTCCAAGATACAATGCATCCATCTCTTCTATACCTAATCTTATTCCAAATCAATGCAGCTTATTATTTAGTTAGTTTTTAAAATATATTTTCTTATATATATATATATATATATATATATATATTAAAATAAAAATTTATATCAATATATGAAAATTAAATTTTTATAAAGTAATATTTTTACATAACAACATGTAATTTTTTAAAACATTTACGAAGGAAATCAAATTTTTTGGAATATTTATGAAATTTATTATCAAATTTATAAAATTATAACCATATATATATATATATATATATATATATATATATATATATATATATATATATATATATATATATATAGTATGTGAGACTTGTGTACTATAAATATTTATTAAAAAATAAAAATTTATATCAATATATAAAAATTAAATTTTTATAAAGTAATATTTTTACATAACATGTAATTTTTTAAGACATTTACAAAGGAAATCAAATTTTTTGGAACATTTATGAAAATTTATTATCAAATTAATAAAATTATAACCCTATATATATATATATATATATATATATATATATATATATATATATATATATATATATATATATATATAATGTCAATACTATTTTATATCACAAATATAAATTATTGAATCTTTAAAAGAAACTATTAAGATGCCTTGTTTATGAGAATGTGAATCCTATGTTTATTTATTTATCTATTTATTTTTTGAATAGACAAATCTAATATATTCCTAATCGCATATAAGTTATAGACGAGCCTTCAATCATCAACCTCAAAGAGAAAAGACAACATCTGATGTCGTTGGCTAAAATCCTTTTAGTGTGAACTTGTAGTAATAAGGTGAGATTGGATCGGAATGAAGAACGAAAATGACTTCCAAATATATGGGAATCTTTCAAACTTGATAAGTCAATTTGAGTTAATTCTAAATTATGTTTCTCTTTTTAATATCGGCAACATTTCAAACTTCAAACTTAAAGTAATAAAGTAACTCAAGAGCTTCTAAATAAACTCAAATGTGAAATTGAAATTATCAGCAGCATACAACTTAAAGCTTTTAAGATGCCAGAACATTTAATTAGATGTCACTATAGGACGAGTTGTTGCATCGTTAGGTCTACACATCCACGATCAATGCCCCAAGAGATGCATAAAAACTCATTGCACATTGAAGGGATGTTGCTTTGATACTAACTCAAAACAAAGTAATATATTATAGTTTAACAATATCTAAATCAACCTAATTCATGATAAGGGTTATCGATAATAAACAACTTTTTACTTATAATTAATTAAGGTATTGTATATCAAAATGGAATGGCTGGTTTCACTACCAAATGTATACTACCTTAGTGATTTGAGACAACAAACAAAACATAAGATGATTTGTGGGTTGGCAACTCCTAAGTAATGATTAATAAGTTAGCAACATAGATATTAAAATGAGAAAACTTGAATAATAATTATAAGTGCATAAGGTTAAGATTCCCAGTTTCCAATGATAGAGTTGCCAAAACAATGATTTAAGATCCCCACCCCCCAACTTGCTTACAGTTATGCTAGTTGTATCTAAAAACAAAAAATATGAGATATAAAATGGCTGTAGTGTAGAAAATAAAATTATAAAAATGATATATTTATTTAGTGAATGATTTTATAGGAAACAACAAATATATTAAAATGATTACAAACCCAGCAAGAGCTAAGCAAGGGCAAAACAAGGAACAAACAGTTGAGTACAGTTAAAAGTATTACAAACTCAATCCATACAATTTCGTGAGTGGTCTGAGGAAATATTTTGTCTGGACCGAAACAAATTGAGTTGTTTTGAAAATGTAAATTTGTGAATTTTTTTAAAAGATAATTTTTTTTTTCAAACGGTTAGTTAATGGTTAAAAGTTAGTAACACAAAATTAGTAAAATTCATCAAAGTCCAAATTAGAACTCAAGATCTCCAATCTAAAAGGCAAATCCTTCACCAAGTGGCTAGACTCACATTGGCTTTTAAAAATATAACTGATATGTTAAATATGATTAAATAAACTATATTGTATGTTAATATAATATTTTTAATAAATTCCTGAAATTTAGGTGTTATTAAGAAAATAAATGTATTTTTTTAACCACAAAATAAAAATATGTTTGAAAATTGGCAAAAATGAAATTTTGACCATTAATAATGTCATGTCAGTTTTTTTTTTGGAAAGGGAACTTCCCTAACAAGGGTTTCCGGGCCAGCTTTCGCGCACCGACTAATCCCCCGCTGCAAACATGAGGCTTTGCCTCGTGCCCTGGAGTCACTGCAGGCGAACCTCCATGGCCACAAGGGCTGAGTAGTGCCAGGATTTGAACATGGGTCAATAGGTTATCCACCATATCTTCCACATCCCTTACCAAGTCACCACAACCCAAGTGGTTAATGTCATGTCAGTTGGTTGTAGTGTTCTTTATAAACAAAATACAAAGTTATTTTATAAAAAAATCTTTTATGTTTTTATTTTTATTTTATTGTTTTACTATAATATTATTATTATTTTTTTGTTCTATTATTGTATTATAATTTTATTGTAAGTAATGTAATAAATTTTTTTATTTATATTATCTTAATGTTTGTTATATACTATTACAATAGCATACAATAATTTTATTGTATTTTCTTTGTTTGATCTATAGAATAGGACCAAGAATATTATAAAAGTGTTTTTTACTATAATCTTATTGTATTTTTTGGTTTAATCTATATAATCAAGATCAGACATAAAATATTATTTTATTGTATTTTTATTGTAATATTATTGTATTCTTATTTTAATGTTATTATATTCATATTATCTACATCAGAAATATAGTATTATTTTATTATAATTTTATTGTAATCAAACATATAATATTCTCCTCTTATATGTTACTGTATTTTTTTGTTTGATCGAGATAATCGAAGTTAGATAGAAAATATTATTTTGTTATAATATTATTGTCAGTGGCGGAGCTTCAATCTTTTATTTGTGGGGGGGGGGGGTGCAAAAATATAATTTGTATAAAAATTGGTGAACAGAAGAGTCATAATCAAAATTTTATATTTTTGGGCCTAGTATATATAAAATTAAAATATAGAGACTATTTCTGCCAAAAAAATCAAGGAGGGGGCACAGGCCCTAACCCTATATAAGATCCGCCCCTCGTTATTGTATTCGGTTCACTAAAAGCCATTTTATTTATAAAGAAACCTTGCAACCATATGATAGTTTTTTATTGGCTAAGGGGTCGTTTGATAGTTGCTGTCTGGGAAAGTGTTGTCTGGGAAAGTTTTCTGACTGAGAAAGAAACAATGTTGTTTGATTGTACATATGACTGACTGTGCTGAATGATGAAAAATGACCATATTACCCTGCTGTTCTATTCTGTGATGGATGAAGTTGCTGAATGATTATAAAAACATATAAATTATCATACAAAATCAAAATTACACAATAATCATTTAAAAATCCGAATACAAATTGTCTTACAAAGTAATTAAACATAAATCAATCAAAATCCAAATAGAAACATACTGAAATTGAAAATAACATACTAATTTGCATACATCTCTAAAGTAAACCGGGTGAAAGTAGTTGATTAGCAATCTGCTCACGCAAAGTAGCCATGTATTTAACGGCTTCTGAACCCCATTCTATGCCTTGTGTGTTTTCGTCTTCAATTCCTCCACCGTGCACATCAAGATTAACCATAACGTTCTCTTCAAAATTTTCAAATAACTCATCTTGGATATTGTATTTCCTTATAAAATTATGGACCGCGACACAAGCAATGACGATGTCTCTTTGTATCGGAAAAGGATAAGGAGCCATTTGTTTTAAGATTGGGAATCTCGCCTTCAATACACCATAAGCACGCTCAATAACATTTCTAAGTTGTGCATGAGCAAGATTGAACCTTTCTTCTTTAGTTAAAGGTCGACGTCCTCGAAAATCGGCTAACCAATACCTAGTGCCACGATACGGAGCCATGAACCCACGAGTGTTGGTATATGCGGCATCACAAATATAATATTTATCTGTAGGCGAGTAACATTTATTATATAAAGAATATAGATAATAAAACTTATATAAAGAATATAAATAAACTTATATAAATGTTAGAAACCTGGTGGAGGGAATGGAAATCCGGAAGACGGATTTAATGCAACTTCTTTCAAAACTCTTGAATCATGTGCTATGCCTTCCCATCCAGCCCATACAAAGGTGAATATCATATCAAAATCACAAATTCCTAATACATTTTGATAACATTCACCTTTTCCTCTTCCCCTATACCTCGTTTGTTGATCAACGGGCACAACTGCATGTACAAGAGTTCCATCTAGTGCACCTATTGCTCCGGAAAATATAGCTTTTAACCGTCTTTGTCGTTCTGAGGCATGTCTTGTTGGATTAGGATTTGTTGGTACTATAATTTCTTTTGCAAAACACATCATTGCATTTAAGACCTCATGAAAACATTGATGAATGGTTTGTGTGGAGTGATGAAATCTTCCTTTAACCGCTCAAAAACGTTCATTATGTCCTATAACATGTAAAAACATAGTCATCTTCTCTTCAATGCTTATCGTTCTACTAGCTTGCAACCAACTTCTTTGCGTAAAATGATTGCATGATAATACAAATGCCTCTTGTGTAAGACGCATCATATCGTAACATTCGATAGGGTCCCCGTGTATCAAATCTTGCGTATACGCATAACCGCTCGAATCGTTATCTCTTATTCTATGAATTTTTTTTAGCCTTGGCCGGTTTAACCTCAACCAATACAAGACAAGTAAAAGAAAAACTAAAGCTTCACCATTAGAAATCATACTTGACCTGTAAAATACAATTACATATAACATGTCAAATATAAAATAAACAACCAAAATATTTATAACATGACAAGTATAAAGTAAATAACAAAAAAATATATATCCAATGTTCAAAGATTCTCCAATTTTTTTGTCCATTCCTTTTTTAATAAAGTTGTATTAAAAATTTTGGTAGAAACTTGCGTCCGTCCTATGTGATGGTGATAGTCCTAGGAGGTTATGTGGTAGGCAGACGAGAAATTGTTTTGCACTTGCAAGCTTCAAAATTTTGATTTTTTTTCCCACATGTTTCCTCATAGCAGGTTGCTTCGTTTTTCATGCATTTTCTATCAATTTCATCATACAAACAAAAGAATCAAAATAGGTCAATTCCACAAGAAAATTAAGCTAATTATTGCAATAAAATCAAAGGATAAAATCACAGAAAACACACAATCTAACCTTCCCAAAATTATTCTTTCACGTCCCAAGAAAGGCTTTAACGAAATCGTTATCATTTAAATACTCCCTAGATCATATGAAATAGCAAGCAAAACTTAATAACTATATGTTTATAAACAATTGTGAATTCGACAACTTTTAAAACCCATAAATATATGTTATATTTACTTTATTTTGGTGTTGGAAAAACTCCATTTCATAAACCATTTTCTATGGTACCCTCTAAAGTGTCGGGTTAAACTCAAATCACTTAGGTTCTTTTCCAATTTGCCAACATTTGACACTTTCCAACAGCAGCGAGTCCACCCAAACATCTCCACCGATCTAATGTCTCCCTTATAAGTTTTCTTTTTTCCTTAAGACTGAGTTTTGTTAAGTTTAACTCCTGGTCGTTTTCCTTACTCTTTCGTCACGTTCAGTTTTTCCTTATAATTTGTGTTTTTTGCCTATGAAGTTTATTTGCATGTATGAATTACCGCTTATTTCATGCTTTGGCATATTTCTTTGTATACCTTACACTATTTTTAAGTGGTTAATAACTTTTGGGATTCAGTGAAAGACTAAAATAGACCAATTCAAGAGTCCTTCTTAACCCCTAGGTGCAAATGTAGAATCAAGTACTAGGAACACAAAGTACATGTATTGCTAGATTGGTTTCTTATTTGGAATACAATACATTTGAATTTGTAAATAGTTTCCTTCAAATACTTTGGTATTTTAATATAACATATTTATTTCTTTTCCATACCGAATTACACACCCACTCATATTTAATTAAATCTATTTTGCTACGTTTTACAATCTAGTTTATGGTCTAACAATTATTCTCCGTCCGTCCCAAAATTATAGTCCATCTTTCCTTTTTGGTTTGTCCCAAAATAATAGTCAACTTCTAAAAATAAATAACATTTTTACCAAAATACCCCCTCATTATTACTTAACCAACTAAGCATTTAATGGAACATTAAATGCAAAGTAATGACAAAATTGTCATTTTATTGTACAAAATTGTCTGTAGACAATAATTTTGGGACGGAGGGAGTATCATTTTTCATGTCTCAATCCTTTTCGAAAACACAAAGTAGAAAAAAGTAGTAAAGAAATGGAGTAGGCTTGGTTTCCCGATGAGCTTCAATATTGGAGAAAAAATTGCTTATTTTTTTGTTAAGCTCAAAGGAAACCAAAATATTATGAATTTTATTAAAAAAAAATTCAAATTTCGTCATTTTTTCTAAACAGAAAAACTACAACTAAACAATCCTCATATCTAAACAGAAAAACTACAAAATATTTGGTATTATAGTAGAGGATCTTGGTCACATTAGGGATAGTCCAAACCCAAAAATCGACATCTTGAACCCTACATGATGAATACATCAAAGTAGACGAATTAAGCCACTATTAAAGTAAAAACATTAAGCTAATTGGATTTTCCTTACCGTTTAAGGGCATGTATATATGTAACATCTTAAAATACTGATATTTTTTTAAATTATTTTTAAGCCATCAAATTCATACATCAATTGTTCCAAAATTAAACATGATACAAATGTATCTCAAATATTAGAGTAAAACAGTAGTCATCAATGCGGAAAATCATAGAGGGAAACGATGTGTAGTCAAGCCGGGTATTTCCCTTTATGTGACATCCCCATTTTTCTCGGTTTGAAAAGACAATTTTATTTATGCTTATTTTAAAAACAGAGTTTGTTTATAGATGCGAAATTTGTCCCATAAAAAGTATTTTCGAAGAAAAGTCTTTCGTTGATTATTAAAACTCGGGATGTCATAACTGATACAAAACATAAGCGTAAACGTAATCATTACAGACCTTACATTAACTAATGGCCTAAACTCCTTGAATCTCTCGGTGGACTGTACATTCATACCGCTACTTGTGATACAAAAAAACTGAGTGAGTCAGGCTTGGAAGTTTGGCGAACACATAGGGTTTTCAACCCACAATATTATTATTATTATTATTATTATTATTATTATTATTATTATTATTATTATTATTATTATTATTATATTGTTTTAAGTATATATTAACACACCAAAATCATTTAATCCCAATTACCCATTCCCGTTATTCTCACTTTTTTATCGTAAAATGATAATCTCAAGGGTCCTATCCTAAATGATCTCTGTAACAACGAGAAGACGACATTGTTTCGGGGATTCCTTAGTAATGCATATCTGTAAGGAAACCATGAGGGGGATAGAGTACTCGAATGAACACACAATCCATACTCCCAGATAGTATGATTCATTAACACCCATAGATTGCGAGTCTGCTAGTGTTCCACTGGACTATCTAGAAGAGTATATGGTCATCATCAATACTCTGCAAGATGATTGCTCTCAGTTTGGCATGGTCTCTCACCATTATATAATCTTTGGTATGGTCTCTCACCACTATTTTATCTCTGGCATGGTCTCTCACCATTATTTTATCTCTGGTATGGTCTCTCACTATTATCTTATCTCTTTCTCCGTAACGACCCAAAAATCATAAGGTAAAAATTTCATTTTTAATTCAACCATAAACACCATTTACCCTTTTCAATCATTCAAAAGTATATCGGAGTAAAAATAGTTATTAGAGTACAATCCCAAATTCATAAAGTTGCAGAAACATTGTTGGATGCGCTGCGATCAAGGCAACCCTTCCCTTTCGAACCGGAAGTACCTGAAACCATAAACATAAACAGTAAGCACAAAGATTAGTGAGTTCCCCAAAATACCACATACCATACATATCATACATACATCGGGCCCCACCCGGAATCCATCAGGCCCCCGCCTGGCATCGGGCCTCGCCCGGTATTAATCGGGCCCCGCCCTGTACAGATCTATCAGTAACATGCGATGGGCCCCGCTCAATACACTCATCAGGCCCCGCCTGGCATCAGGCTCTGCCCGGTATACATACAAGCACATACACCACATGCAATAGTCATATAGAGAGCTAGCATACAAATAACAATAATCCATGGGCCGGTATTGGTGCCTTCGACCCGCCAAGCACTAGGAGGAGACTCACTTCAAACCAAGATAACCAAAATACATGCGTTGCTGCTACCAGATTCCTTGCACTGAACACAACCAAATTATCCTTAATTAATAACTAAGGCATTTTTCCAAAATCCAAGGTCCAATTCATTTTCTATCAATCCAATGGGTAAAAGACCATTTTACCCTTCCAATATTTGGCCCAACAACTCATGGCCCAACTCCCAAAAGACCCAAGGCCCAAATGGGAAGCTTGTGAGTACGCCCCGCGTACCAGACTCTGTTGGATCTATATGCCCAAGAATCATTATGGAGTAATATTGCTAATAATATATGATCCTATAGGGTCACACCTTTATTAAGTTGACACATTTTGTATATTTATTATTAATATGATTATTAATAAATAATATCAATTCTTGTATTTTAATTAGGGAATAATTATTGTTTTGTGAAAATAATAATTATAAGAGAGTATTACTAGTTATTATTTCATATGATATGAATTAATAAGTCATGCACAACATTTTGGACTAATTGGATTTTTTTGTCTTTTACCTAAAGACAAAGTTTATATTTTATAAAATTGAAGTTTATAAAAAATAAAGAATCTTACTTTTTAAAAGGCATAATGATGGTGTGAGAGGTTGCTTTTCAACCTTCCACATTTTGTCTCCCATGCTTCTAAAGGCTACCATTACTTTAGATTATTTTAATGGTTAGGCCTTACTTTTCATGGGCTATATAAGAAATGCATGAGGCTTGCATTTTTGCAAGAGTGAAGCTCTTCTTCTTCCTCTCTTTTGAAGTTAGTTTGGTGTTTAGAAGACCTATTGAGTTGTTCCCTTTAGTGCTTAATTGAGTTAAGCACTTAAAGGCTTTAGACACTCAAGAATACAAGAAGGAACTAGCATTCCAAGTGCCTTACTCTTGATGGTGGATACTTATAGAGAAGATCATACACTTTGATCTTTTGTTATCTTCATCAACACCCCAAAACCAAGTGGGTTCAAAGGCTTCAAAGGTTATCTCTAAAACATCATATGGTTGGTTTTATTTCATTCTAACCTCTATAAATGGATCCATGATGGTTCGGCTTTGTTATGAACTAAAAATAAACTTGTTATTTTTAAAGTCTTATGTTGCCGATTTTTTTGTGAAAAACAAACTTTTATTTCGTATCAAAACCCAACAGACTCGTATGCCCCGCGTACTGCTTGATGATGCCAAATGCACAACTCGCCACATCATGAATATCGGGGAATCTATGCATTACGCTGAGTGTATGCATACGTACGCCCGACATACTCACTAGAGGAACAAAACTTCACATTAAGCACTTAATGCTTAAGACCAAAATGTCTAAACTCATATCTAACCTCAAAATAAGGTCTTAATCCATAAAGTTGGCAACTTTACTGCTTTGCATGTCTTAATGGACCCAATACCCGTTTTTACCCATCTAAGTCCATAATATGAATACCAACTCTTGCATGGTTCATCAAAACCCATCAAGATGACATTTTTATGCACTAACAACATCAGAAATGCTAAGATATAACACTCTAAGCTGCTGGAGTAGCTCATACTCACAAGGATGGCTCAATGGACCATAATATGCTCAAAACAAATCCCTAGACTAGATCTAACACACAGAGTCATCAAGATAGAACTTTTATACCTTCAGATGCTAGCAAAATTTATGAAGACTCTAAATCTAGGAGCTTCACTCCAACCAATGCTTGAACACCAAGATCATTCTTCTTCAAAGTGTACAAAAACACTAAAAGTTACCATCAAAGCTCAAGAACACTCAAGAACAAGCTAGACTTTTGAATTTAGGGTTAAAGGGGATGGAGGTTGAAGATAAGGAGGGTTGGAAATGAGTTAAGGTCTTTAAAAGGGTCCAAGACCCTAAAGTAGGGTTTGCATCTGACTGGAGTATGCCCAGCGTACTCCGGGTATGCATAGTGTACTGGATAACACATCTACGATCATCTCAACCTAGTACGCCCAACGGACTCGGCTTAGCCCAAAACCCTTATAACTTCAAACAATCTTAACGCTTCGTTCCAACTCTGTTTTTGACGACCCTTATATCCACGAAAGGTATTGAGAAGCTCTACAACCCTATCTAATGTGACATCCCCATTTTCACGGCTACAAAAGACCGATTTTGTTTATGCTTTATAAAAATCAGAGTACTTCTTTTAATAAAAATGTTGCGGAATTTGTTCCCAGTAAAACATGATAAATTCGTTATCAAAGCATTTCCGAAGAAATGTATTTTTATTCATTTTTAAAACATTTGGGATGTCATCGTCAATACAGAAACATAAGCATAAACAGAACTTACATTCATTTACACTAGTGATCTACATCTCTTTTAAATCTCTCAGTGTAATGTAACTTCATATCGACACCTGTGATAGAAATAAGCTGGAGTGGGTCGGGTTGGGAAACCTGGTGAGTACATAGGGTTTTCAACCCACAATAATATAATTATTATGTTTAAACATCAAACAATCAACCTAATTACCCATCCCCATTATCTTCTTTACTCTTAAGGATCTACCCTAAGAATCAACTATTCCTCGTTCATTCATTCCTAAGGATCATCCTAAGGAATCGGCACGAAGTCCATCGTCACCGGGGTTTAGGCACTAAGTCTGAATAGTCGTCATGATTTATACAACAGACACTAAGTCCGCATAGTCGCCAGGGTTTAGGCACTAAGTCAGCATAGTCGCCAGGGTTTATACAACATGCACTAAGTCCGCATAGTCGCCAGGGTTTGGGCACCAAGTCTGCATGATCGCCAAGGTTTAGGCACCAAGTCTGCATGATCGCCAGGGTTTAGAGTACACCGTGTGAACACATCGTTCACAACACCTACAGGTTGTGAGCCTGCTAGTGTTCCACTGGACTGTCTAGAATAGTCCGTGGTTGTCATCCATACTCTGCTAGATGACGGGGCCAGCATTTGGGAACAAGGCTTCTCACATCGTCCACCTCTCACCCTTACCTCATGGTCTATATCACCTCTCAACTCATCATCCAACTCATATATTCATCTACCCATGTTTTACCCAACATATTATGTAGATATAAATACATATACAATTTAAATCATATAAAACTTGTATAATATCGTTCATCCAGCATAGATAGCAAGTATACAGATAATATGCACACATAGCACGTAATTTATATAAAATACTTCATATCTATGTGTAAGATGAAAGTAAGTATGCACTCACCTGATAAGGTGGTGACTCGGCACTCGAACAGCACTTCGTTACTCTCAACACAATTTTCCTCGGACAAAACCTAGTATCATTACCACTAGAGTTTAGTCTAATATTCGCCGAGACTAATTAATAGTCTGGCTATTATTATTATTATATAAGCGTTAAACAACACTATATAACTCATAATAATAGCCCAAATAATTATTATAAGGTCCTAATAACATTACTATATTAAAACATAAGCTATACTAAAGATAGGTTAGGCGTAGCGCACTTACAGCGGGTTTTTCTCAAAACCGGGCTTCGCTGGAGCAGCGTTTCTGAGCCGAAAGGCTCTTTTCTTGGGACTCTGGGAGCATCAGGGCTTCCTTCGGGTGCTAGGGGGTTTACCTAGACTTTAGGGGGGGGGGGGGTTGGGGGCTAGAGAGAGAGTCTAGAGAGAGAAAGAATGGTTTGGAAAGGTGTGAAGAATGAGGGAACCCGAAACCTCTATTTATAGGATGAAATCCTGCTCTACTCGTCGAGTAGGTCCTCCTACTCGTCGAGTCCATGCCACATGTCACCTTCTGGTGGCTTGCCTTGGGGAGAAAGCCTTGGCCCATATTCAGCCACGTCACCCCTTTTGCTGCAGCACCCTCCCGACTTCTAAACCCCGTAACTTTTGCATACGAGCTCCGTTTTTGACGTTCTTTATATCCACGCGTAGGTAAAAACAAGATCTACAACTTTCATTTAGACTCCATTGGCTAATTATCGACCGATCTTAAATTTAACAGTAGGAGGAGATTAGACTGTTAAATGACCACGAAGAATTCGTAACTCCTTCATACAGACTCCGTTTTCGTCTGTCTTTTTACCGTTGAGTTCCTATTAATGGGATCTTCAACTCTCATTAAGGTTGCGTAAGCCAAAAACTACTCGAACTAAAATTCGAGTTTCGGGTCGTGCATTGCTATGCCAAATCTTAGAAAATCGTAACTTCTTCATACGAAGTCAGATTTGGGCATTCTTTTTATGGATGTTCTCGGTTTAACATATAATACAACTTTTATTTAGATCACTAAGGCTAAAAAGTCCTCTATCGTAAATTCACTATTTACGTCTCCCGGTGCCGTGTCGGTTTTGCCGAAAAACTTCGACAGGCCATAACTTCTTCGTTATAACTCGGATTTCGGCGTTCTTTATATGTACGGAACCCTTGGGACATATTCTAAAACTTGGTTAAGATTATTTGTTCTAAATAATCTTTTGTCGAATGGTCGTTTTCGACCCCTATTATCTCTAAATTAACTAGCCCGGATCTATGGGCGTTACATCTAATTACTTTTGACTTAAAACACCTCGAACTAAAATCATTAATTCAATAAAAGGCCTAAAGCATCACTTTTACCATTATGAACTTGGGCTCCAAAGCACAAACCGAACTCTTGGATCACATAATCTACATTACCCACTTCCAAATAGGTCTAAACCTTTCTTTACCCAAAGCCCGAAGCCTTATGATACTTGATCTCCGGGTCATGACCCCGAATCATGAAACGACTCGAAACGGGGTGTTACAAACCCCCCCCCCCCACTTAAATTAGATTTCGTCCTCGAGATCACTCCTTGTTACTCTCCAAGCAGTCAAACGATTCGACCAATTCTTCTAGATCCCTGATGAAAGTCGACCCCCACATACGATGGCCTTCCAATAATCGAACCCATCCTTAGCAGAACTCACTTACTGACGATGAACGAATACTTTCTCGCATTAAACTTATCACTACTCAGCTATATTCCAGGAATCTAATACCTTATCCGACTTCCCGACATACAAACCATTCCGAAATACTATCAATAGAACCTATCTTTGCAATCCGAACTGAAAGAAATCCTTCGGTAGGGGTGTTCACGGAGCGGTTCGGCTCGGATAGTAATAAAATTATGAACCGTTACCACAAGGTGGGTATCTTACGTGCACTAACTGAAACCGAACCGAATGGCTAAATAAACCGAACCGAACCGTGGGAAGACGGGTAACCACGGTTCGGTTAACGGGTACCCGATAAATACAAAGAACAAGACAATAATAGCTAGAAAGAGTTGGATGAAAGCCTCTCTCATCCTCATGCCTGTTCCTTTTTCATCAAAGAAAATCTTTTAGATAAAGATTCAACAGTCTTGACTAGCGTCATACTCCTACTAATAGGAGTCAGTATTGTAAATATTGTATCTGCTAATTGAAATAGTTAACGCGTATAGTAACTGTAGGGTTTCAAAGCACTCCATGGATGATGGCAATGGGCCCCCTTGATGAAGTGTAGGTTAAAAGCCCAAGACTTGTCTCTTCCCTATAAATAGTCATGTATTATTCATAATTAGGGTTAAGAGTGAGGCAAAATGTAGCCGCCACGTTGTGAGTTTTCTTATGTAGTGTTAGATTCTTTAGTCTATGTTGAAAGTGTAATTTATTCCTCATGTTTGAATAAATCGAGTGATCATTCGACATATCTTCTTTATTTGTGTTTGTTCTTATTTTTTGCATCATGTTCATCAAATCACAATTAGGGTTTTAATCTCAACAAGTGGTATCAGAGCGGGTCTTTGAAAATCTATTGATTTTTGAATTATCGGTTCTTGATTTGATGATTTTCTACACAAGTTATTGAAGATTTTTGTGTTTTGGTGGTATGGAATCAAGATTTTTGTTCAAGTTACTGTTCATGGAGATTTATACTGTTCATCTGGTATTTTTTTTAATCTGATTCATTCTTCTGTTCATATTGGATGTTCATATTGGATCTGGTCGTTAGCTTAATCCAAAAATCAATTGACGTTAGTCATCTGTTTTGATCCAATTTGATCTATTCGAATCTAATTTTGATCTGGCCCATATTCTTGGCCGATTCACTGTTCATGGTCCACATGCTTATTGTCGATCCACTTTTTATTCCTTGGCTGTATGCGTCTTTTGCATCTGATATCGTATTCTGTTCTAATTCGACATCAATGATTTTTGTGTCTGAGGATAATGGTTTTCGACATGTGTATATCAATTCTCATGAATCGATTTTTTTTTAAGTTTTAATCCAAGATCATATTGTTCGTCAATTTTCTCGTTCCTGTTCTTATAGTCAATTTAATCTCATTATTATTAATTTGATTAACGTCAAACTTGAAAATTTCTGATGATCTATGAGTGAAATCGATCTTTGAAGAATCGATTTGGTGTCTGATTTAATGTAAATCTCGATGTCTGATGATGAATGGACGAACAAATTGTATTTTGATTTGGTGGGTCAAACCATAGAAAGTCAAAATTGGAATTTATGATTTCAACTGTGAATTTAATCGATACAAACATCATGTGAATCGTAATCATCATTCCATTTGGAAGGATTTGGAACTTGAACAGGATTGGGTCTTCATAAACAGGTTCGTTGTGTAAAGGGTCTTGGAATCGGGGCTTAAATCAAAATCGGAAGTGTGGTTCATACTGGATTGGAACGCAGTCGATGTGATTGTGCTTGGAACGAAAGAGGGGAGGACCGAAAGCGAAAGGAGTTTCGGCTGATGAAGCTTGAAATGGAAATAGAAACGAAAGGAACCGAACCTTCGGTTGGGTTCGCTTCAGGTGGAAAATTGATGATCTTGGAATGAACTTAGGTTCGGTCACTTGAGCTCAGATTGCACGTTCGCTTTGTTAACGATGTTCGCTGTGATTATTTCTCCACTCCAGTCATGTTCGTTTATGGAGTCAAAGAATTGGGGAAGAAGATAAACATGTTACATTTATGGTCCCTGAAACTTCGGCGAATTGACTCATTTGGTCCCTATGTGTTTCATGCCTTGGCAGTTTTGGACCAATTCCAGATTTTGTTACAAATAAAGGGGTTTATTGGTGCATGATTACAATTCCAGCCCCTGAGTTTCTGGAAAGTGACAATTTCAGCCCATTTTTTGAAAAAGTTTACAATTTTAAGGGATGGTGAACAGTTTTGAATTCTTTAACGCACATATTTTTTCGTGAACAGAAAATTACAGATTCCATCAAGTCTTGGCGGTTCGGAAAGTCGTTTTTCGTGATCACGTCAAATTTTTACGACTTTTTCGGATTTTATACTTCATTGTATATATCATTTTGTCGCGGGGGAGCACAGTAATTTTTTATCCATTCAAGATCATTCTCATGACCATTTGAAGGCTTTATAATCATATTTTTGATTATAAATCGGGGGAGAATTTGGTATGGCCATTCGAAATTGGATTGTGACTTTTCAAAGTTGAAGATTTTTGATAAAGCTTGTGGTAGAATTATGAAGGTAGCTTTTACAGTAGAAGTTCTTCATCGAGCTCTGCTAAAGCTTTTATAGAGAAATATCCTTTACAGTAGAAGTTCTTCATCGAGCTCTGCTAAAGCTTTTATAGAGAAGTATCCTTTACAGTAGAAGTTCTTCATCGAGCTCATCTAAGGACTTGTTATATCTCCGACTTCTAGTATTTTCTCGATCAAGTGGCGTTACGAATCTTAAAATTTGGGTTGTTACATGATAATTTTTGGTGGCATATATCATTAGCTTATTTGAAGATCATTGTGACTTGGAGGGGGAGCTCTTCAAAGACAAGAAGTGATTTGGTTTCTTTGTTCTGAAATGGGTTTTTATGGCGGGTTTGGTTTTCATGAAGATTTTTTTGGATTACATTCGAAAATGAAGTTTAAAGACATTACTTCAGTGCTTGGTTTATATATCCTAGAGCCCGTGTTTGAAGACTATTGAAGAATCAAGATTCGTGGATTGCTTCATATATTCCTCGTTGCAGATCTTTTTATTTGCTAGATGCTTGTTTTGGAAGTTAAAGCATTTTCATCCATTCGATACTTTGAGGGGGACATTGTAGGGTTTCAAAGCACTCCATGGATGATGGCAATGGGCCCCCTTGATGAAGTGTAGGTTAAAAGCCCAAGACTTGTCTCTTCCCTATAAATAGTCATGTATTATTCATAATTAGGGTTAAGAGTGAGGCAAAATGTAGCCGCCACGTTGTGAGGTTTCTTATGTAGTGTTAGATTCTTTAGTCTATGTTGAAAGTGTAATTTATTCCTCATGTTTGAATAAATCGAGTGATCATTCGACATATCTTCTTTATTTGTGTTTGTTCTTATTTTCCGCATCATGTTCATCAAATCACAATTCGGGTTTTAATCTCAACAGTAACAATGGACCAACTATGACTACAATAGTTCTAAGTAATGCATACATTCCTATCACTACCATTTCATTACAATTTGAAAATCAATATGTGGAGCAGTGGGCCATTGGGTCGTATATGCCTAGCCTAATTAATGGATCATTTTCAATTTGGTAAGCCATTTTCAAATATATATATATATATATATATATATATATATATATATATATATATATATATATATATATATATATATATATATAAGAATATACGACGGTTCGGTTCGGGTATCCGGGAATATCTAAATATCCAAACCGAAACCGACCCGTAGGTACCCAGTTTTCTGGTTTTTGTTTTTTTCGGTTCTGGATTATTTCGGTTTCAGTTTTTTCGGTTTCGAATTGATCGGATCAGCTCGGTTTTTTGGTTCGACGGTTTTTTGCACACCCCTACCTTACGGTCCTAAATCCTCTAGCTGACACTTCTGGCAGACGAAATCCTAACCATACCTTGGTGTTGAAAAGATCTTTCATATAAACAAAGTCGAATCCCAACGCGAGCCCCGACTCCTTGTGTCAACCGGGAACATAACTCTCATACCAAAATCCAAAGATTTACACTTGCATTCTATCCGAAATCTTTCGATTCCATGACGACCTTCCACTAACGGAGATATAAAATCCTTAATCCACCACAGAGACTAACAGTCTCACACCTGGTCCCACCACAAGGCTCGACTAATAGCCTAACTAATAAGGGCTACCCTAGCCTAACCACCACACGGATGCCAATCACTGACCACAAAGTCATCCCATGCTAAATATGATCCAATACCTTATTCCATCCAATTTCCACCGGGTCTCACCCGCACTATCATAACCAAATTGGCCTCCCCCACGGGTCCCACCCAGTCCTGCACAATTGAACGGGCCTCGCCCACGGGTCTCACCCATTCGAGTGTTGTACAGGCCCCATATTGCCTCAGATCCAATGATCATCATACTAATCAAGGAGTAGTCTTCCATCAATATTGTCCGCCTCGACTCAGGCATGCGTTGATCTTTCCTTAGTCCAACGACAACTCCCACAATGGCCTACCTCATTCTGGTGAATGCTAGGATCCCCTCGCAGACTTACAACACTTCCCTGACAGTCTATCATCCTTGTGTATGCTACGGCTACCCTGTAGCCTTACAACACTCCCATATCATTCTCCTAACCTTGTGAATGTTACGGTTACCCCGTAGTATTACAACACTTCCATAACTGCATATCAACCTTGTGAATGCTACGGCAGCCTCGTAGTCTTACAACACTTCCATAACTGCCATGGTCCCAACCCATAGTCTTACTGTCCATCTACCATACCATCCGTAATAAAACATGGGTCAAAACCATATCGACTATATCCCAATCAGGTGTTTGGGTTATGCTTCAAACCCTAAATCCTTTATCAGATAAGAACATAAAGAGAGGCCCTAACACAATCCCTCCACTTGTATCGAATCACCTCTCCTTTATGTGCCACAAATGATGCTTCACATATTCAGAAAAGATAACCTGAATCCTCACTCATTGTGTAAATCTCAGTCCACACCACATTTAGATCTGTCTCCCTACTTGCCTGCGGTATAAAATTCCTCCTTGTTTCGCACCTGGAATTATTCCTAAAAATCCAAACGGTTCTCCCCCACTTGGATTCAACTTCACTCTCTCAAACCCATAACCGATGGACTTCTGAACCACGTCATAACCTTACTATTCCACTCCTATCATTCTGAGTTTCTAGGAACTAGGATTCCAAGACCATACAAGCTAGGGTACCCACACCCCAAACCAGAGTAAACGCTTCGCTACCTAAATCACTTCTCATGATACAATTCCAAATCATATAACCACTTCAGCTGGTGGAAAAGAACTATAACCCTCGACTAGAACAGACGGATCAACAATCCAACTACCTACTTGCCAAAAAATCGATGCACTCAGAAAATATCTAACACAGTCCTTTTAAATCCTTTTGAGAATTCCAACCTAAACAAACCCATGCAGTCAATTCATCACCCACACTCTGGAGTGATGGTTTAATACTGCTCTTGCCCTACTAGCAGTGGCAATTGGTTCAAGGCATGTCAATAATCAGTTGACATCCATCTTGAGAGATACCAACGCTCCTGAATTTTGACTTCGTTGTCCCAGATGAGGACAACCAACTTCCACGAGATCCTTTCCTAAATGCTTCTAATGCGAGTACCACACTTTCCTTCTTGAAGGTATGAATTTGGCAGTTACTCATCCTGTACTCGCGTTCTGACCAATCCCTTACTCCTCTCAACCATGAAAGATCTCAACCATCTCAAATTTCAATTACTCAAATGAGCTCACGTTGCAGCCCCTTCTGGCTCATTGTGTTGAATTTATCGCATCAATCTGGTTGCTAATCCTTCGGACAGGAAACCCAGTTTACTTCCGCCTAGCACTCACCTACTTTCCCTCTAGACTCGGCTCTTAGTATGAAAAATGGCATATGATCTAGAAGTATAAAGATAATAAGGCATGAATAAACAAAATGGAACATACCCGCGATAGCATCTGATGAAACTCTAGCCTCTCTCAACTAAAGCTGCAATGCTCGGCTCCTCACTGTTGGGGCTTCCGCCTTGCCCTCCCGATCGCTAGAGATCCTCAAAGTAGCTGGAGCAGGTTCCCTCACTGTTCCCCTCACCAACTCTGGGCAGTCGGCCTTCTTGTGGCCCACTAGGTTACAGTGAAAACATAATAGGCTCGTCCCCTGGGCATAATTACTACTGACATGATCAATCCTACCGCACTTGAAGCAAACCATACCCCTAGATCGACATACCTCACCGTGCAGCTTCTCGCACATGTTGCACTGACCTCGGCCCTGCTAGCCCCTCACTCGCTAATCCTGATTCCTGGGCCTCTTCGCCTAGCCCACTGCGGTCTGAACATGCTCCGTCTTCCTCTTCTCAAGGCTCTCCAAATCAATCTCCGGCTCTTGGGCTCTAGCCATCATATCATTCAGGGTCTTTCACCCTTACAAACTCACTGATGTCATCCCTCAAGTTATCATAATACCTCGCTTTCTTCATTTCCTCTTTTTCCGCATACTACGGAACCAACAAATCCCTCTTCCGAAATGAGGGAGTCAACGCTCCCAACTGTCCTGCCGCAATCTCATCTCGAAAGTCCCCGAGTCTCTCTTCCAGTAACTCAATAATCCCAGTGCGGTACGCATCCTGATGCTCCTGCATAATTTTCATGATCCCCTCCTTGATCGTACCAAAAATCACACGAGTCTGCTCTAAGATACAACGGGTGATTTCTGAAAAGATGAACTCCCGCATCCGCTCATCCATTGGCTTGGTACCAACACCTAAGCCCGAACTAGAACCTGAACCTCCTCCATGTGTGCTCATCACCATTCTGAAAAGCAGTCGTACAATGAACAGAACATGCTCACAAAATCCTTATCCCACAAACTTCTTAGATTCTACATGACTCTCCTTGAGTCGAGTATAGACCTTGTGCTTTCAGTAGTATAGGTCCGATACTACCTTCCACACCTATCCATACTTTCCTCAAGAATCACCCCGAATCCTCCAAGTCACCTTCTCAATTGATACTCCAAATACCTGCTAAACAGCGCAATTAACCCGCTAAAGCCCTTTCTAGGCTCTCCTAGGTTCCTGACCTCACCCTGCCATCAGCTGCTGAAGAACTCCCACTAATGTCAGCTAACTACTTCATGAATACAATTACATGCAACAAAGCTTAGATAATACTTCGAGTAAAAGACTCAACCCTACAACAGTTAGACTCAGACGAGAGCTGCATAGTAGGGTCAAATCAATCACTCCGAGATTATTTAACCTACGCAGTATGTGACGTAACATATTCACTTAATAATTAATTCACATCATCAAGAGTCCCACAAAGCACAAAGCAAGCAACATTCGTGCAATAACATTTCAAACCACAAACCAAACAGAGGACATCTCAAGCTCACTTGCTGCCAATAAAGATATCCAAATATAATATAACATTTGATTCCTCTTAGGCTACAAGGCATCACATATCAGGCAAATCCATCCAATCATCTGAAATTCATATTAGCATGCAATTCTAAAAGCTCAAACAATCAGACTTATAAAGGCATCTCTCCTAGCATGAAATGATGAGAAGATCCTTATCCTAATCGAGCATGCATTTCTCATAACATATAACATAACAAACATGTATGGGTATTTTGGGAACCACTTAATTGAGCTCGACCGATTGCACGCATTACACCCCCTTTTTCTTTATAAATTCTTTTTAGAAATTTGATTTCTTATAAAAGATTACCAACTCCTTAGTTCGAGTTCAGTCACACCTGAGAGTGTGCCCGAATCCCTCAAACTAAGGCTTTGATACCAACTTGTAATGACCTAAAAATCATAAGGTAAAAATTTCATTTTAAATTCAACCATAAACACCATTTACCCTTTTCACTCATTCAAAAGTATATCAAAGTAAAAATAGTTATCAGAGTATAATCCCAAAATCATAAAGTTGCGAAAACATGGGTGGATGCGTTGCGATCAAGCTGACACTTCCCTTTCGAACCAGAAGTACTTGAAACCATAAACATAAACCGTAAGCACAAAGCTTAGTGAGCTCCCCAAAATACCACATATCATACATACATCGGGCCCTGCCGGGAATCCATTAGGCCCCCGCCCGGCATCGCGCCTCGCCCGGTATTCATTGGGCCCCGCCCGGTATAGATCTATCAGTAACATGCGATGGGCCCCGCCCAACACACTCATCCGGCCCCGCCTGACATTAGGCTCCGCCCGGTATACATACAAACATATAAAACACATGTAATAGTTATACAGACAACTAGCATACAAATAACAACAATCGTGCGCCGGCATTGGTGCCTTCGACCCGCCAAACACTGGGAGGAGACTCACCTCAAACCAAGATAACCAAAATACACGCGTTTCTGCTACCGAATTCCTTGCACTGAACACAATCAAATTATCCTTATTTAATAACTAAGACATTTTCCTAAAATCCAAGGTCCAGTTCATTTTCTATCAATCCAATGGGTAAAAGACCATTTTACCCTTCCCATATCTGACCCAACAACTGATGGACCAACTCCTAAAAGACCCAAGGCCCAAAAAGGAACCTTGTGACTACGCCCCCTGTACCAGACTCGTACTGTAACACTCGGAATCTAAAAGATTAATTATGGAAGTAAATTCTATTTCCTAGTGACCAACACGACGAGATGATGGTGGAAAGTCGAGGTGTTGGAGGCTTTTGGGATGCGCCTTTTTATGAACCAACTCGGCGAGTTGGTGAAGGGAACTCGGCGAGTTGGACGCTGATTGAGAAACCCTAATTTTTAGGGTGTTTCACCCTATTTAAAGGCCTTAAGTTCTTTGGCTGGCCTCCTTACCAGCCTCCTTTGTCCAGAAACCCTAAAATCGAGCCTTATCTTCCATTGTTGAGTCTGAGAGCTTGGGGAGAGCCTTGAGAGTTCATTTTTGGTGCTTGTTGAAGGAGCTAAGGAATTAGGAGTTGCTTGGCTTGAAGAAGAAGTCTTGGATCCAGAATCCCTGTATCATTTGCCAAGTTTTAGAGGTATCAAGTTCTCACCTTGCTTATTAGTTGCTTAGATCTCTTCTTGGGTTAGAGTTTATGCTTTTTATCCATGGATGGGTGGATGTTGGGGATTAGGACGTCCCAAATGATTAATCTTTCAGATCTAAGGTCTACATGAGCTCTTTTGGCATAAAGGTGCCAACTTTATGGATTTAAGGGCTTCATGAATTCATTAAGTCTTTCATTTAGCCCTTTTTGAGCCTTTGAGATCCTCCTAGTCATGCTTAAGCGTAAAGTTGGAAACTTTACGTAGCCATCTAGCCTTATGGGATCAGATCTACATTTTGGGGTTTTGTCTTTGATGATTAAGTGCTTAATGATTAAGCACTCAGTCTTTTAAGTCTAGGGCTTGGGTTTAGACCCATTTAGGTGGTTCTTAGGGGTAAAGTTGGAAACTTTACCCTTCTTGATCTCATTTTGGTCGAGATCTAAGCTTTGGAGCTCTTGGATTCGTTGAAGGCAGCTTAATGCATTAAGTTGTTGGTTCTTGGGAGAACTCGGCGAGTTTGTTGGTCAACTCGGCGAGTTGACTTGGTTTTTCCCGATCTGTGCAGTTGATGGAGAAACTCGACGAGTTGAAGGACAAATCGGCGAGTTGGGTCAACTTGGACTATTGACTTTGACTTTCGATTTATGTCTTTGAACAAGTTTGTCCCAAGGGAGTACTTGAGGTAATCTGAATTGTAATAAGGAAAATTATGGGCTTAGGATAAGGACCATATGGGGTTGGGCCCAATTTGGAAAATTGGGCCATTAGTGGGCCTTTGTGGATCTTTTGGTTTTGGGCCTCAGTTTTGGTTTATGGTTTCAGGTACTTCAGCAGATCTTGTCAGGGTGAAGGTGTGACCGTACACATCCTCGCGTTTTGGACTTATGATTTCAGGGATACTCTGATAATGACAAGGTTTTGAAAACTATGTTGAGAACGATTCTGATTTTAAATAATGTTTTGGAAACAATGGGTTTTGTAAACACTTCTATAGAAAAAGGGTTGTTTTGAAAAGTTTGAATTTTATGAAATTTTATGGATGTTACACGTACGCCCCGCGTACTGCTTGATGATGCCAAATGTACAACTCGCCAAAACATGAATATCTGGGAATCTATGCATTACGCTGAGCGTACGCATACGTACGCCCGACATACTCACCAGAGGACCAAAACTTCACATTAAGCACTTAATGGTTATGACCAAAACGTCTAAACTCAGATCTAACCTCAAAATAAGGTCTTAATCCATAAAGTTGGCAACTTTACTCCTTTGCATGTCTTAATGGGACCAAATACCCGTTTTTTACCAATCTAAGTCCATAATATGAACACCAACTCTTGGATGGTTCGTCAAAACCCATCAAGATGACATTTTTATGCACTAACAACATCAGAAATGCTAATATCTAAAATTCTAAGCTCCTAGAGTAGCTCATACTCACAAGGATGGCTCAAGGGACCATAATATGCTCAAAACAAACCCATAGACTAGATCTAACACATAGAGTTGTCAAGATAGAAGCTTTATACCTTCAGATGCTAGAAAATTTGATGAAGACTCTGGATTTAGGAGCTCCACTCCAACCAATTCTTGAACACCAAGCTCCATCTTCTTCAAAGTGTACAAAAACACCAAAAGTTTACCACCAAAGCACATGAACACTCAAGAACAAACTAGGGTTCGAATTTAGGGTTGAAGGGGATGGAGGCTGAAGATAAGGAGGGTTGGAAATGAGTTAAGGTCTTTAAGTAAGGTACAAGACCTTAAATTAGGGTTTGTATCTGACTGGAGTACTGTAACGTCTCAAAAATTATGAGGTAAAAAATATAATTTTTAATTCAACCAAAACTCCAATTATCTTTTATTCAAACATTCAAAGCGTATCAAAATAAAACTGACATCATAGTACAATCTCAATATCGTCATAATGCGAAAAACATGGGTGGATGCATTGCGATCAAGCCGGGCCCTTCCCTTTCAATTCGAAAGTACCTGAAACCATAACCATAAAACCGTAAGCACAAAGCTTAGTGAGTTCCCCAAAATACCACATACTATACATACCATTGGGGCTAGCCCGCACATAGGGCCCATCCCGCATATTGGGCCCAACCCTCCATAATGGGCCTAGCCCTACCAAACCAATGGGCCTTGCCCCATCATACAAATACAAAATTCACAAAGACAGTTAGCACCCTACATAACATACAATAGGCCTAGTCTTCCTGATCCATGGGCATAGCCGAACATACCATGCAAAAGTCACAAAGAGAAAGTGCATAACATATCCTAGTGGGCCGGTATCGGTGCCTTCAACCCATGGGTACAGTGAGGAAACTCACCTCAAGCTGCTGAAATCTCTCTGATAAAATCCCGGACTGTTGATTCGGAAAATCCCCACACTAACACCATCAAATGATATCCAATTAATAATTGGTTCACAACCCATAACTGGAGTCCTAGTCTGATGACCAACACTCAGGGTAAAATTCCATTTTACCCTTTCCTTCACTTGGCCCAAAATCCGAGGCCCAATCTAATAGTACCAAAATAAGCCCAATATGGCCCAACTTCCTAATTGGGCCCAAAACCCATCATGGACCTAATCCAAGAAGACCCAAGGCCTTATAATGCCCCAAGGTCAAAAGACTATTAGCCCAACAAGGCAAAACCCTAAAAGTCCAAGTATGGCCCACAACACGGAAGTCAACAAAAGTCAATTGTTGAGTACGCCCGGCGTACTAAGACTTACACCCATCATGCTCCCTCTGAAACAAGTACGCATATCGTACGAGTTGGGTATGCCCAACGTACTCCATAGTCAACCAGCCCATCCCATTAATCACTTAATTGGTTAAGCCACTAAACCAAACTCTTATATTTGATCCTAAATGGTGTCTTAGCACATATATTTGGCAACTTTACACACTTTCATGACTTAATGGGGCCAAAAACTCAAAAAGAACCATAATAAGGATCCTAACACATGCATGGACCAATATAACTCATAAAGATTGCATTTTTATGGACAAAGGACCTCAAAGGTGCTAAGATCTAACATCCATGGCTTCTGGAGTAGACCATACTCTCAAATATGGCTTAAAGGACCCAAAAATGCACAAATGAAGCCCTAACTTGGATCTAGCATAATGAGCCATCAAGTTGAGAGCTTTATACCTCAAATAGCTGGCAAAGATGATGATGATTTTGGATCTACAAGCTCAAGCCACTCCAAAGCAACCTCCAAGAGTTCTTCTTCCTTTAAATAACCAAAAACATCACCAAAACTCACTTCCAAGCTCAAATATCACAAATGGCTATTCGGGTTTCGATCTTAGGGTATAGAGAGGTGGAGGTTGGTCATAAGAAACCCTATAGGCAACTTAAGATGTTTAAATAGGGCACAAAACCTAAAAATTAGGGTTTGTCCCAGCTGAGCGTACGCCCCACGTACTCCCAAGTACGCCCAGCATACATGGGTGCCTCAGCGATCATGCATCGAGCCAGTACACCCATTATACTCCTAGAGTACGCCCAACGTACTCTGCTAGGGGCTAAACCACCAATCTTCTGAAAGCCATAACTTCTTTCTTCTAAGTCCGATTTTGACGTTCCTTATATCCCCGGAAAGGTAATGAGAAGCTCTACATTTCTATCAACTCTCCTTTGCCTTAAAACTTTCCGAACTTAAATCCAAAATTCATAAAAAGCCTTAATTGTCACTATACCGATATACCCTAGGGCTCAAAAACACAAACCAAACTCCCAGGTCATCCAACCTACATTTTCCACACCCAAAGGGGTCTAATTCTCTCTTTCCCAATGGCCCTAGGCCTTATGATAACCAATATCCGGGTCATGGCCCCGAATTAGGAAACGATTTGGAACAGGGTGTTACAACTCTCCCCTACTGAAATTAGATTTCGTCCTAGAAATCACTCCTTACCACCCTCCTGGAAAACCAAACGCTTCGACCAAAACCTCCTAATGATGAATAAATTACTGACCCTTTATCTGACGAACCCACACCTTACTGCTATAATTCTGAAATCCCATAACTTGCCTGACCTCCATGTAGGTAGAACCATTCTGAAACACAATCACGAGGACCCCTTACTGCAAATTTGAACTGGGAAACATCCCTTTGATCCTGAACCATCCAACCGATACCCTTGGCAGGCAGATTCCTTAACCATAAATTACCGACGAAAGGTCTTCATATATATATATATATATATATATATATATATATATATATATATATATATATATATATATATATATATATATATATATATATATATATATATATATATAACGACTCCCAATGCGAGTCTCGCCGCCAATGCCAACCTGGTATCTAACTCATATCTTGAGATCTAAAGATTACACTTGTACTTCATCCAAAATTTCCTGATTCCACGGTGAATCTTTGCTACACTGAGATATAAATCCTAATTCCACCGCTGAGACTGACAGCCTCACACCTGGTCCATCCACCAGGCTCCTACTGAAAGTCTAACTGATAAAGGCTACCCTAGACTAAGCATCACACTTATGCCACTCACTGACCACAGAGTCATCAAACTTTAACCAGAATCTAATACCTTGATCCAACTGGTCCCTACCGAGTCTCACCCGCGCTGTCATAACCATACGGGCCTTGCCCATGGGTCTCACCCAGTCTGTACCAACGAACAGGCCATGCCCACGGGTCTCATCCAATCGAGTGCTACATAGGCCTAACCTCGCCTCGGACCCCAATAGTCATCCTCCCATAACAAGGAGATACTCTCCGAAAATATTGTCCGCCTCGTTCTAGGTATGTGTTGATCCTCCTTCATACCAACGACCACCCCAACAATAGTCTACCTCACTCTGGTGAATACTACGATCCCATCACAGACTTACAATATTTCCGCAACTGTCTATCAGCCTGGTGAATGCTATGGCTACCACGTAACTTAAAACACTTCCATGTTTCCATGGCCAACCCATGGTCTTACTGTCCATCTACTATACCAACCATAATCATCATGAGTCAAACTCGCGTCTGACTTTTCCTAAATCAGGTGCTTGGGTCATGCTTCGAACCCTAAAGACTTAATCATACAAGAACAGGCAGAGAAGCTCTATCACAACCCTCAACCTGAATCTAATCCCTGAAAATCCAAACGATTATCCACCACTTGGATTCGATTGCGTTCTTCCAATCCACAAAATCTGATGGGTTTCCAACCCATCTCACATCCTTACAATTCAAACTGTCGATAGACTGAGCTTACAACTATTAGCGTTTCATTACTAGCCGATCTCAAAGATCGCATAAAGAGTCGAAATCCAGATGAACACTCCCTGAAATCTCAAGAAGGCCGAAAACCCCAAGCACTTCCCATGATCCATCACCAAATCTCTAATTCTTTTCTGCTCGACGAAGAACTATAGCTCTTGTCCGGAACGGACGAACCACCAATCCAACCACCCAAGAGTCCTTCCATCAACGATCGCCATCCCCACTGAAAGAGGCAACACTTCGGAACTCTAAGTTCATTGAAGAACCAATCATACTAAACCGTCTATTGATCTTCCAAGCGATACCCCCGAACTGTTTCCACCAACGACCCAAAACAACAATTGGAAAACTAGACCCAACTCAATAAGATGTGCCCCACTCATAACTCTCAGCATGCAAAAATGGCATATAACGATCCTTGATAATATAAACCAGACAATAACAGAGAACTAAACCACAAATAATACTTACACATACCAACGCAAGATTCCAAAGCAATAATATATGAGCACTGATAATAAGGCATGGAAATACAGAAGATAACATACCCATGACAGCGTCTGATGAAACTCTGGCCTCCCCTGATTGACACTGCAATGCTCGACTCCTCGCTACTGGGGCTCCTGTCCTACCCTCACGGCCGTCGGTGATCCTCAAAGTAACTAGAGCAGGTGCACTCAGTGCTCCACCCCTCAACATCGGACAATCGGCCTTCTTGTGGCCCACCTAGTTGCAGTGAAAACACATCGGAACCGATCCACTGGAGCAATGACTACTATAATGAACCATCTTACCACAAATGAAACATCCTCGCCCTATCTCCCGACATCCTCCCTCATGGGTCCTCCCACACTTGGCACAACGGCCCGTAGACTCTGTCGGCTAATTTTGATTTATTTTTAAAGTTATATTTTTAACAGGCATAGACTGTTAAATTCCATTAAAAATTCATCACTCTCTCATCCGACTTCCGTTCTCGACTGTTTTTATATCAACGGATAGATATTGACAAGATCTTCAACTCTCCTTTAGATTTTTTTTCCTAACAATTGACCGCTTTCAGTTTCGGTTTTTGAGTCGTATAATGCTACACTGAAACTTAAAAAAAATCATAATTTCCTCTCACGAAGTCAGATTTAGGCGTTTCTTATATGCATGTTCTCGATTTTATAATTACTACGACTTTCGTTTAGATTGCTTAAGCTAATAAACAACCTATCTAAAATTCACTTTTTAGGACGTGAATAGTCGTGTCGGTTTAATTGCGAAACTTCGAAGAAGCATAACTTCTTCATATGAATTCGGATTTTTGAGTTCTTTATATGTACGAAATCCTTGTCCCATATACTATAACTTTTTTTAGGATTATTTGTTGTAAATAATCTTCTATCAAAATTTCTTTTTATCACTTATTGTATCTTAACTGTCTAGCCCTAAGTTGTGGGCGTTACAATTATCTCCCCTTACGATGATTACATCCTGGAATCATCAGCAAAACAAGGATTTTATAATGACTTCGTACTTTACCTTTCCATCCTAGGAAATAATTGTAACTCTCATGTCTTTTTAAATGAGTTTCTAACTCTTAGACTTCTTGATTGATGGCGGTGCTCAATCATGCACCTGCTCTTTATTTTAAATTTGATCTTTATCGGAGACATCTGCTCCTTCTAGAATAGACTTAACCTAAGATAAGGTCTTTACTTCGACTACCGTAACATACCGATAGGTCATGCTCTAATGACCTTTCATCGTATGATGCAATGGATAGACTCATGTCTCTTTGAGTCAGACTTTAGCACGAAAGATATATTCCTTCATGTTCTAATGTGATATAATCATATTGTAGCATGTAGCACTTCTAGCTACATATTGTTAAATCTTAACAATGAATGTGATACTTCTATCGACCGTTTCAATTATCTTTTCTATAATCTAAAGTCGGACACAACGTTGAACTTACTTCGTAGATTAGTCGGACTCGATTCGATATGACCACTAAGGTTGGAATGATATGTATCTTCGTAGTCATTACCGAAGCAAAGATAATGATAGAAATGAAAAAAATAGCTCAAATAATTAGATACTTAGTAACCCTGTGACTTTCCTTTATCCAACTGAGAGTCATGTGCTTCAGGTAGTATAGGCCTCTACTACCTTTCACAGCTACTCATACTCGTCCCAAGTATTGTCTCGCGGTTACTATACAAGAAAGCCATATCAAAAGTTAAGACACTGAATAACGTAATTTGGGACATTTTATTGCTTCTTAGATGATTACATTGTTATTCCAACTTGTTATGCCTTTTACATCAGGCTACGTAAGATATTATTATCATGACTCATTCATTCAAGTACTCCCGAAAAGCAGCTCTGAATTCCCATCCTCTCGTTTCCTGATCAAGTATCATGTGGTATGACCTCGCCTTTGGCTTTGGCGACACATTTGGCTTTCTAGCTCTTTCCCTTTTTGGGTTGTCTTGCTTGTAGTGTCCTTATTCACCACACTTGAAGCAGAATTCTTTCTTGGTTAAGCATTCGTTAGCATAGTGACCAGTCTTCCCACATTTGAAACAAATCACTTAGTGCATTTTCCAGAGTGCTTCCTTCTGCACTTGTCACACCACTTTGCCTCGTTGCCCCTAGACTTATGATCCTTAGACTTTGAGATTTTACTCTTCTTATTGAACTTTGAGAATCATTCACTCTTATTTTTTCTCCAACTTCAACATGTCGTCATTTCTTGCCTAGATCATGCTCTCCGCAGACTTTGCAGCCCAGACGGCTGCTTTAAAAGTGGGATCCTACTTAACCGACACAGTGTACTCCCATGGTAGTCCCTTAAAGTACCTATCGATTTTTATAAGCTCCTCGGGTAGGCGCAAAGAGAACTCAATGTTGTCTGCGAAGGCGTTGGTGTATTCGTCAACAGACATGTTACCCTCCTTTAATGTCAAAAGTTGATTCTCCAGCTCTAGCATGTTTTGGGCTGAGAAGAACTTGCCCTTGAATTGAACTAAGAATTCTTCCCATGTCAGTTGTAATGGCTCGTTAGGGCTTATGAATTTTCCTAACATATTCCACCAACAAAAAGCCCCGCCTGTAAACTGACGTACAATGTAAGTGGTCTGCAACTTGCCCTTGCAACCTTTATGAAAGCTAACTCCATCTCAGAAATCCAATCCATAACTTTGATCGGACCTTCCTTTCCATTAAAAGTTAAAGGTTTGCAAGTTATAAAGTCCTTGTACTTTCATCCATTCCTTTCAACTCCTTCATCCGAGTTATTTCTCCTGACTAATTGTGGTTCAGCTTGGCTAACATTCTGACTGTAATTTCCTTCCTATGACTGTTCCTCTGTTGCTCACATTGCACAAAGGGTGCAGTAGGTTCATCCCTAATCCCTTGAAGTAAATACCTTGTCTCTTCCATATGGTGATATAGCATTTCTTGTATTATTGTCATCATGATTGGTTCAGGTGCAAGTATTGCCTCTGCTGCATGCTTGACTATACGAGGCTCAGGCTGCTGGTTTCCATTATCGTTTACTAATCCACTCCGAGTTCTCACTATGACGATCAATACACTGAAGCCGGCATTCAGTGCACCGAGACGAGAATATAGATAAGGAATTTTTAGACGGGTAACTTTCCTTATTACTCTGAAAAGTTACATGTCAGTTCTAATACTATAATTAAATGTTTAGAAGCCTAAACACATACAATTTCTTTATTCCAAGCTATGGTCAACAATAGATCTCTCATTTATTCAAGTAATAGCATCATAGGTAGGCAACCTAACCCATGCTATAATACAAATCTTTTAGCACATAAAATCAATTTAGGCATATTTCCTATAGTAAGCTAGTGCTTATGTCAATTCAGGAGTACTACCTAAAATATAATAGACACACATATCCCGATCATCGCTTAACATTCTAAGTTTAAGTCTAGAAATCCTCTAAATTCCTAGTTCGCCTAAAATAATGCTCTGATACCAACTGTGACATCCCCATTTTTATCAGCCCCAAAAAGACCGTTTTATTTATGGTTATTTTAAAAACAAAGTTTGTTAATAGATGCAAAATTTGTCCCATAAAAAGTATTTTTGTAACGACATGATTTTTCAAAACAAAATTTTCAATTTTAAACTCATAAAAATTATGTCTCATCATTAATTCTCAAAACAACCAACAAGTTTTCAATACAATTATTCAAATCCAGGATCCACAATCATAGCTCCATATCAAGAGTGTGTGTACAATCACGCCGGTGCCTTCCCGCGATCCTCGAAAGTACCTGAAACACATAACACATAACACGGTAAGCACGAATGCTTAGTGAGTTCCCCAAAATACCACATACAGCAATTCGCCACTCGAGGCTATACTCTGTAAGACCCTCCGGTCTATGTGTCTCAGCGGGACCCTCCAGTCCCGTAGCTCGTTGGACCCTCTGGTCCGGTCTAGCTCGTTGGACCCTCCAGTCCGGTCTGATTGAGAACCCTCTGGCCTCATAGTTTGTTGGACCCTCCAGTCCGGTCTAAGCAATAAATAATATAGCATACAATACATATCACACAATCATGCATAACTCAAGCAAGCACATAAGACCCTATGGTCACATATAATTACCACTCTAGGTAAAGTATAGTGAGAATACTCACCTCGTAAGATAGCTAGTAAAAGTCTCGTGCCCGAAATCCTCGGTCTAGCCTCCGCCTATCACAAATTAATATTTCTAATTAATATTCTACTCTAATCTCTGAAAAGTGGGTAGAAGACCATTCTACCCTTCCCTTACCTCTTTCACTCATTTGACCAAACCCTAAAGTCAACAGAAGTGAACTTCAGTCAACGGTCCAACTTTGACCAAACTCGTCGAGTGCACTCGGGAGACTCGTCGAGTCCATTCGATTCATGGCAACCCCGACAAGATCCAACTCGACGAGCTAACCCCTAACTCGACGGGTCACCATCTGACTCAGTTCATCGGGACAAAACCCTAACCGGCTCGTTGAGTCGGCTCATCAACTCAGCGAGTCCGTTCGGTCTCAACTTGTATTCAGGTGATTTCAAGGCAAAAAACTCTCTCACACTCTAGATCTAAGCTCTCAAGGCCTGAATATCACGTAAAGCCTCGAGCTTTACGTTCATGCATAGCACTAAAGGGCTAAAAATGCCAAGAACAAGCTTGAGAAGAAGTTTCTCATTCGAGGGGCTATCATGGCTGCATAAAGCATGGGAATTTCGACTCTAGGGACCTCACAAGGTCCAGATCTGATGTCTATTTCTAAGAAGGTGCTCAAAACCTTCAAGGTCCCCAAAATAAGATGGAAATGAAGCCCTAACTATAAAACCATGAGATCTATCCATACAAGAGAGAAAGGTACGGACTTTATACCTTGAATAGAAGCTCCTGGATGTCTAAGCAGCAGATCTAGCAACTTCTTCACAATCCTTGCTTGGAATCCTCTTTCCCTCTACCAAAATGCACCAAAGATCTCAAACAATGGCTCAAAACTCTCTCAAAAGCTCAAGGGGGCGATTAGGGTTTCTCTCAGTGAAAGGAAACAGATGGAGAGCCGCAAATGAGGCTATACTTATCCTTATATAGGCCCCAAACCCGGGGATTTAGGGTTTCAACTCATAGCGCCTACTCGGCGAGTCTACTCCTGGACTCGTCGAGTAGATCATTAAACCCACGTGGCCATCCCGACTCTACTCGGCGAGTTACAGCGCCAACTCGTCGAGTAGGTCAATGATCCTCAAAAATAAATACTTAAAATAACATACCTGGGAATCCGGATGTTACAATTCTCCCCCACTAGAATCAGACTTCGCCCTCGAAGTCATGCTCCACAAATAACTCTAGATGCTGCTCCCGTATCTCTGACTCCGGCTCCCAAGTCAAATCGGACCCTCTCCGATGCTGCTACTGAACCTGAACCAGGGGCACTTCCTTGTTCCTTAGAACTTTCACCTTTCGATCCAAGATCGCGGTCGGCCTCTCAATATAATTCAGGCTCGCATCTACCTGAATGTCCTCTAGTGGTACCACTGTCGTCTCGTCGGCCACACACTTCCGCAACTGGGACACGTGGAAGGTGTTATGAATCCGACTCAACTCTGCAGGCAGCTCCAAACGGTATGCTACCTTACCCACTCTGGCGGTCACTCTGAACGGACCGATATATCGAGGCCCCAACTTGCCCCGCTTCCTGAACCGGATCACCCCTTTCCATGGGGAAACCTTCAGGAGCACAAAATCTCATACCTGAAACTCAAGCTCAGATCGTCGTCTAATCGTGTAACTCTTCTGACGACTCTGCGCCGTCAGTAACCTCTGTCTGACATGCTGAATCTGCTCGGTCGTCTTCATCACTATCTCAGTGCTGCCCATAACTCTCTGCCCCACCTCTCCCCAACAGATAGGAGTGCGACACCTTCTCCCATACAGGAGCTCAAAGGGAGGCATACCGATGCTTGAGTGATGGCTGTTGTTGTAGGAGAACTCAACAAGGGGTAAATAAGTGTCCCAACTCCCTCCGAAGTCCATGACACAGGCGCGCAACATATCCTCGAGCGTCTGAATTGTCCGCTCGCTCTGTCCGTCTGTCTGCGGGTGAAATGCAGTACTGAAATGTAAACGCGTGCCCAGCTCCACGTGAAATTTCTTCCAAAACCTGGAAGTAAAACGCACGTCTCGATCTGACACAATCGAGATCGGCACTCCATGCCGAGATACCACCTCTCTCACATAAATCTCGGCTAACTTCTCTGAAGAAGAGCTCTCACTAATAGCAAGGAAGTGAGCACTCTTCGTCAATCGATCCACAATCACCCAAATCGCGTCAACTCCACGTGCCGTCCTCAGTAACTTGGTAATGAAGTCCATATCGATATGTTCCCACTTCCACTGGGGAATATCCAGAGGCTGCAATGGACCATGTGGACGCTGGTGCCCTGCCTTGACCCGTCGGCAGGTCAAGCATCTCTCAACTACCCACGCAACATCCCTCTTCATACAAGGCCACCAGTAATCCCTCTTCAGGTCCAAATACATCTTGGTGGCCCCTGGATGGATCGAGAATCTCGATCTGTGCGCCTCCTCCATCAGTATGCTACGTGATCCGCCCGTATAGGGCACCCAAATCCGCCCTCTAAAGGTCATAAGCCCTCGGCTATCCGTCACAAACTTGGATACCTACCCAATCACCCACTCCCTCTTGCGGTTCTCCGGTCTCACAGCCTCCGCCTGGGCCTCTCGAATGGTATCCAATACCGGAGTCACCACTGTCATCCTCATGCACACATCTCGAATTGAGGCATTCTCCGCCCTGCGGCTCAGGGCATCAGCTACCACATTAGCCTTGCCCGAATGATACAAGATCTCACAGTCGTAATCTTTTACCACATCCAACCATCTCCTCTGATGCATATTCAGGTTGGGCTGATCCATCAGATACTTCAAGCTCTTGTGGTCCGTGTATATGGTACACCGAACCCCATACAAATAGTGGCGCCAGATCTTGAGGGCGAATACCACTGCCCCCAACTCTAAATTGTGTGTAGGATACCTCGTCTCATGAGGCTTCAGCTGCCTCGATGCATATGCTATCACGTGTCCTCTCTGCATGAGCACCGCTCCTAACCCCGATATAGATGCATCGCAATAAACCACAAAGTCCTCCATTCCCTCAGGAAGGGGTAACACTGGAGCTTCGCACAATCTCTGGCGAAGAGTCTCAAACGAGGTCTGCTGCTCGGGACCCCAAACAAAAGCAACGCCCTTCCGGGTCAACTTGGTGAGAGGAACAGCAATCTTGGAGAAATCTCTGATAAACCTCCGGTAGTAGCCGGCCAATCCCAGAAAACTCCTGATCTCGGTGGGGGATCTCGGCACCTCCCAACTCATGACAGCCTCAACCTTGGCCGGATCGACCAAAATCCTATTCTGATTAACGAGGTGCCCCAAGAACTGGACCTCTCGTAACCAGAAATCACACTTGGAGAATTTGGCATAAAGCCTCTCCGATCTCAATACTCCGAGGACCTCCCTCAAATGCTCCTCATGCTGCTCTCTAGACCTCGAATACACCAAAATATCATCGATGAACACGATCACCGAACAATCCAACATAGGCCTGCATACCTGGTTCATGAGATCCATGAACGATGCTGGTGCATTGGTGAGCCCGAAAGGCATCACCACGAACTCGTAATGCCCATAACGAGTTCTAAATGTTGTCTTCTAAACATCCTCCTCACGAACCCTCATCTGGTGATAACCAGACCTCAAATCGATCTTGGAAAACCAAGATGCACCCTGCAACTGATCGAACAGATCGTCGATCCTCGGGAGTGGATAACGGTTCTTGACCGTCAGCTTGTTCAACTCCCGGTAATCAATATACATCCGGTGTGACCCGTGCTTTTTCTTGACAAAAAGGATCGGTGCTCCCCACGACGAGCTACTCGGCCGGATGAATCCCTTCCCTAACAGCTCCTGAAGCTGCAAGAATAACTCCTGCATCTCTGGCGACGCAAGGCGATAGGGCACCTTGGCGATAGGTGCCGCCCCCGGAAGAAAATCAATACGAAACTCCACCTGCCTCTCGGGAGGCACACCTGGTAACTCCTCGGGGAAAACGTCCAGAAACTTGCTAACCACCGGAACCTCAGTGACAGTACTCGGTCTTTCCTTAACATCCTGCGTATCTGACACATACGCCAGAAAACCCATGCAACCCTGCTGCAAGCTCTGCCTCGCTCGAGCAGCCGAACAAAATGCTAACCCGGATCGGGTACCCTCGCCGAATACTATAAGTACTCCCCCACTAGGGTTGTGGATGGTCACCAATTGACGCTCACAGTCGATCATAGCCCTGAATCGACTCAACCAGTCCATGCCCACGATGACACAAACATCCCACATCGCGATAGGTACCAAATCTATCGGAAACTCAACTCCAAAAATCTCAAGCACACATCCCTGGATCACATCAGTCGCAAAAACAGCATGCTCATCAGCTATGGAGACTCTCAAAGGTCGACTCAACGCCTCACGTCGGATACTGATGTGACGACTAAATGCTAGCGATACGAAGGATCAACTCGCACCCGAGTCAAACAACACCAAAGCAGGTACAGAACTCACAAGAAAAGTACCTAAACATATCACAAATAAGCACCATATATAAACAAAAGAATAAGCAAAAGATCACATACCAGCCACAAGATCGGGTGCTGCGCGGACCTCCTCCGCTGTCAACTGGAAGGCTCTACCGCGAGCCTTCGGTGCCTCGGCCTTCATGGGCCGACTCTCTGTAGCTCGAGTAGTAGAAGGCGCTGATCCCTGCGCTGATCCCTGAAGCAATTACGGGCACTCGGCCTTCCTATGGCCAGTCTGGTTGCAATGGAAGCAAACCGAAAATCCCTTGGGGCAATCCCTCACGATATGCCCCTCCTTCCCGCACTTGTAACACACACCTGCTCTGCACACCCCATCATGGCTCTTGCCGCACTTCCCACAAGTGCGGCCCTTATGACCTCCCGATCTCGAATCAGCGGGCTTTGCCCGCTTGGCCGCCGGCTCAGACTGTGCCGGCCGCCTATCCCTCCTCTGAGACTCCGCCTCCTCCCTGGCCTGAGTCTCTAGCTCAATCTCCCTCTTCCGAGCATTTTCCTGGAGCTCGGCAAATGTTCGGTATGTCGAGTTCGCCACGAACTCACGAATGTCTCTCCTCAGAATGCTCAGATATCGGCTCATATGTGCCTGCTCAGTAGACACGTGCTCAGGGCAAAACAACGCCCTCTCATGAAACATCCATGTGATCACAGTCACAGACTCAGTCCCCTGCTTGAGGGACAAGAACTCCTGGGCCAACCGTTACCTCTCCACCGGGGGAACGTACTCGTCTCGAAACATAGCGGTGAACCTCTCCCAAGTCACCGCGGTAAGCTCTGCAGTAGTAAAGTCAGCTGTCATAAACTTCCACCAGTCCTTCGCTCCCAAGCGAAGCTGGTTCAGCGCGAACCGTACCCTCATATGCTCCGGACAAGAACATGTGTAGAAGCATCCCTCAATGTCAGATATCCATCTCATCGCGGCTATCGGATCGTGAGTCTCATCAAACTCTGGTGGCTTCGTGTTGCTGAACTCCCGGTACAGCAACAAGTCACCCCCCTGTGGCCTAGCAGCGGCAACGGCTGCGGTGGCCGCAACAACAATAGCATCGGTAAGAGCAGCGTACCGCTCGTCAAATGTCTCAATCAGCATGGTCTTGATAGACCCAAACATCTCTGGTATCTCAGCTAGAATGGCTGCAACCACCTCATCATGAATCATCCTGCGAATCTCATCATCGCTAACACCGCTGCTCTCTGGGGTGTGGCGCGTACCCACCATGATGTCTCTGAAACACAACACAAAAGAAATCAGAGACTCGCTCGAGTATTCTCGCACTCAAACACTCAACCCTACTTGCTCCTTAGTACCCTAAGGATTCTTACTTGGGCTGCTCACTGATCCAGTGTTTCCAGTGGTACGGGCCCTATACTACCTTCCACACCACATCAGTATTCACCCTAAGTCCTCCTCCTAGGATTCTAGTTCACAAGTACTCTATATCTCGCTGAGCGCAGGCTACCACCCAATAGACCTCTCATAAGCTCCTCTCTGCTACCTACTCACACTCGAAGAAATTCACAGTAGCAGTAACTCCTAGGCTAAGGCATCACAAATCAGGCCCACTCTAGTCCTAAATATGAATACCTAGCCTACTTTATCATGCATAACACATCTCATAACACATAACGTAAGGGTATTTTGGGAAATCACCGTTCGGGCGTTGGCCGATTGTACACACTGCTCTTTTCCGCTTTTTCTGGAATCTCTTACTCTTTTTAGAAAAATTGTTTCTTTTTGAAAACGTTTTCTCAAATCCTCAGTTTGAGTCCAGATATGCCCGTAGGTGTATCTGAATCCCTCAAACCAAGGCTCTGATACCAACTTGTAACGACATGATTTTTCAAAACAAAATTTTCAATTTTAAACTCATAAAAATTATGTCTCATCATTAATTCTCAAAACAACCAACAAGTTTTCAATACAATTATTCAAATCCAGGATCCACAATCATAGCTCCATATCAAGAGTGTGTGTACAATCACACCGTTGCCTTCCCGTGATCCTCGGAAGTACCTGAAACACATAACACATAACACGGTAAGCATGAATGCTTACTGAGTTCCCCAAAATACCACATACAACAATTCGTCACTCGAGGCTATACTCTGTAAGACCCTCGGAAGTACCTGAAACACATAACACATAACACGGTAAGACCCTCTGGTCTATGTGTCTCAGCAATTCGCCGTTCGGTCTCAACTTATATTCAAGTGATTTCAAGGCAAAAAACTCTCTCACACTCTAGATCTAAGCTCTCAAGGCCTGAATATCATGTAAAGCCTCGAGCTTTACGTTCATGCATAGCACTAAAGGGCTAAAAATTCCAAGAACAAGCTTGAGAAGAAGTTTCTCATTCGAGGGGCTATCATGGCTGCATAAAGCATGGGAATTTCGACTCTAGGGACCTCACAAGGTCCAGATCTGATGTCTATTTCTAAGAAGGTGCTCAAAACCTTCAAGGTCCCCAAAATAAGATGGAAATGAAGCCCTAACTATAAAACCATGAGATCTATCCATACAAGAGAGAAAGGTACAGACTTTATACCTTGAATAGAAGCTCCTGGATGTCTAAGCAGCAGATCTAGCAACTTCTTCACAATCCTTGCTTGGAATCCTCTTTCCCTCTACCAAAATGCACCAAAGATCTCAAACAATGGCTCAAAACTCTCTCAAAAGCTCAAGGGGGCGATTAGGGTTTCTCTCAGTGAAAGGAAACAGATGGAGATCCGTAAATGAGGCTATACTTATCCTTATATAGGCCCCAAACCCGGGGATTTAGGGTTTCAACTCACAGCGCCTACTCGGCGAGTCTACTCCCGGACAAGTCGAGTAGATCATTAAACCCACGTGACCATCCCGACTCTACTCGGCGAGTTACAGCGCCAACTCGTCGAGTAGGTCAACGATCCTCAAAAATAAATACTTAAAATGACATACCTGGGAATCCGGATGTTATAATTTTCGAGGAAAAGTCTTTCATTGATTATTAAAACTTGGGATGCCACAACTGATCCAATACATATCCATAAACATAATCATTATAGGCGTTACATTAACTAAGGGCCTAACCTCCTTGAATCTCTCGGTGGATTATACCTTCGTACCGCAACCTGTGATACAAAGAAACTGAGTGGGTCAGGCTTGGGAGCCTGGTAAGCACACAGGGTTTTCAACCCACAATATTATTATTATATTGTTTTAAGTATATTTTAACACGCCAAACAGATTTAATCCCAATTACCCATTCCTGTTATTTTCACTTTTTGATCCGAAAATGATAATCTCAAGGGTCCTATCGTAAAGAATCTCTATAACAATGAGAAGACGACACTGCTTCGGGGATTCCTTAGCAATGCATGTCTGTAAGGAAACCATGAGGGGGATAGAGTGCTCAAATGAACACACAATCCATACTCCCACATAGTATGATTCATTAACATCCAAAGATTACGAGTCTGTTAGTGTTCCACTGGACTGTCTAGAAGAGTCTGTGGTCGTCATCAATACTCTGGTAGATGATTGCTCTCAGTCGGGCATGGCCTCTCGCCATTATATTATATTTGGTATGGTGTCTCGCCATTATTTTATCTTTGGCATGGTCTCTCAACATTATTTTTGATGGGTTTTGAGCATTACATCAATCCTATGGTGCACATGCAACCCTAAAGCTTTGGATCTAGGTTTTCTCCAATTGTACATGCAATAATAATCATCCAAAGCTATAACCCTAATCTAGCATGCATAAATAGAAATTTATATCTAATACATAGTTATAATCTTACCTTTTAATTATATCTTGCTTGATCTTCAACCTTTGAGAGCTTAGCACCTCAAATGTGATGTCTCTAATAGATCAAAAACACCAAGAGCAAGTTGGAAGAATGAGAGAGAGAGAGAGGGAGAGGCAAAAAATCGACTGGAGATCCTTCTATGGTTTCTAGTGCCCGATTTCTACATGCCCAAGGGTTCCTTATATAGCTGAGCAGTTAGGGTTTCAGTCAAAACCCTAATTCAGTTGCTTAGTCCTTAAGCAGCCCATATGATCCTTCAAGAAAGCCCCCTTGGACGAATTCTATGTGGACTCCCACAAAAATTTCGTCCATCCCTTCCTTATGGATCCTAAGCCCAAGTTTGTAACTATCTTATAATTACAATACCAGTCCCCTTAATTTAATTAATCTGTTTTGACCACAAAATTAATTCTGAATTAATTCTTGACCGATATTAATTAAACAATATGATTTCTCTTTTAATATATTATTCCTATAAAATATATTAATAAATCATAATTAACCTCTTTCTCCATAATTCATCCAGTCAAGCTGCTATGGTGAAGGCAACCCAAAAGGACCATGCTACTATCAGGTCAAGTACATACCAAATATAGTTATGGGCTTAGACACTGTCACATCCCCAAACCGGAACGATGGAAACGTTCGGGGGCGGAGGACGTCATGTACAGTATCACAACAAATTGCATAATAGTAAATCAAGCAAACCCAACCATTACATTGATAAAATATAGTATTTACATCTGTTCAATACATAGTTTGCATGACATCAAAAATGTATAACAAAAGTATAAAAGACGCAACTCTAAAAGCTCTGTCTTCTCAAAACCTGCGGGTGTACCTGTCTACCGGTTCCTTGAGAATACAAGTGGTTTTGAAAGTGTATCAACATTTAAGTTGGTGAGTTCATAAGTATGTTTTTGTAATGGAAACTTGTCTTTGATCTTTGAAAAATGTTCGTATGTGTTCCTCAAGAAAATCCAATATTTTCTTTAGTAGTGAAAAGTAGTCTTAGGCCTTAAGACCAAAATGTACGTTTGTTGCTGTATTCTGTAATAGTATAATAGAGTAGTGTTTGTTATGAAACCCTTGTATGAAAACCTTGGTATAAATGTCTGGATACTCCCAGCTGTATGTATAATAGTGTATTGTGTGAAAACCTTTGTATGAAAGCCTAAATACCACCAGTTGTAATGTATAGTAATGTACTGTAGTTTCAATAATTAAAATAAAACCGTTTGTTTGTAATCCCTGGAATCCTCCAGTAGTAATGTAGTGTAGTTTTATTATTTAAAATAAAACTGTTTGAAGAAATGAAATCCTGTAAACAAATGTTTTAGTTTATACTGTTGTGAGTTTCATATAACCATGCTTGATATGACTAGTGACCTCTACGGCGTTCTTCAGGCGTCGGAAACGTTATGACATTTGTCACCCCAGGCCTGCCGGCCTAACTGTAGCTAATAGTTTAGGTGCGGGATTGTCAGTCTCATATAGATCTATACATAAATTCACGCTCTCCCTCTAGGAGACTCTGGTTATATTGTAAAGGATTTAGCCTTGTACCCTGGTGGGTACAATGAATTAGTGCCTTACAAACCTGTATTAACTAGTTTACATGTAGTATTGTAGTGTTCCCTTGCACTTGAATATGTATGTATAACCTTGTAGTAATGTACTTGTAATGTAAAATAACTATACTTAAATAATTATTTAGTAATGTTCCCTTGTATCCGAAAAATAGTGTAGTGTTCCATAAACTATATCTACCATAGTTTATATTTTAGTTTCTGAATAATGTTCTTGAACTGGTAAAATAGTGTAATGTATCCCAAACTATACCTATTATAGTTTGTATAAATGTTCTTGTTTCGTGTATTGAACTCAGTAAAAGTAATGTAGTGTTCTCAACTATACCAATTATGTTTAATTGTATGTTCTGTACTGTACTGAAAACTTTTGCAATTTAGTTGTATGAAGGAAAAACACCCTTATGCTCAACATAGTACAAAAAGGGTTAAAATATATTAATATTTTTGTAAACTGTAGTAAATTCTCTGTTTGAATCAATTTCAACGGTTTTGAAGTTGTTTGAAATCATTTGTATAAAACATAGAAATCCTTGTGTTTTGCTTGTATTCCCCCCTAAAAACATTGAAAACAGTAAATTGTAGGGGTATGAACTCAATTTCAGTATATGTTTGTAGCTAGATAGCAGAACTGTAGAGATTACCCTCGAGCTGACGTACGCAGAAGTAACGGTATCCTAATAATGTTTAAACACACAATTGTATTTAAATTAGCGAAACCATTAATTAAAGTATTAGAAAACACTTGTTTTGTGTAGAGCGTAATTACCGAGAATTGCACAAGTGTTGAAGAGTTTTCGGTTCCAAGGGGTTCTCGGCCGAAAACGGGTTTTCGGCCGAACACAAGTTTTCGGTCCTGGGTGTTTTCGGTCACTTGAAGATTTGAAGGATATTTTGGTATTCTTGTTGTTATTGGTGTTCTTGATGAAAAATGTGAAGATTCGAAGGATTGTTCTTGAAGGTATGGATGTTCTTGGATGATACTTGAGAGAGAAATGGAAGTGTTTTCGAGTGAAAAAGTAGAGAAATGATTAAGTTTTCGAAGGAAATACTTATATGCGGTTGGGTTTTCGGCCGGAAATGGGTTCTCGACCAAAAATGGTTTGCTGTCCGAGAGTTTTCGGCCGAAAATGGTTTTGGTGCGAGGGTTTTCGGTTCTGACGGGAAAAATATTGATTTTCGAGTGTTTTTGATTCCGAAAACTTATATAAACATTATTTATATAATTTAAATTATTTTCTAACCCTTACGAACTTACGAAATAAATAAAACTTGAAATTTTATTTAACGGGTTTGACTTTTGTTGACTTGGAAAGTAACGGGTTGTTACAGACACCTAATCCAACAGTCTCCCACTTGGATAAGTCTAATAACTATAAATGCAAGTACGACTTTAAAATCCGATTAGCAATCGTAGCTTTTAAAAGCTGTTGTCGAACTCTGACACGTCCTATAGATAAGGGATCATGTAGTCCTCCGTTCTCAAGATATCATGCGGACAAATACATAAAACATAGTCATACTTATTGTCCAGCAGTTTGTTTCCCAATTTCTGATTTGTTTGACATAGAACTTAATTGAACACATCAATTTAGTCCTGACCGGGCCCGACACATAAGTCAACAAAAAATCATCGAGGGGCCCAAGATATCGCTTTTAATCCTCTTAGGATAAAAGGAACAGATAAAATTTGACTTATATGCTTGTACTATTTACTTATTAAATCGTACACAACAATACGTTTTATAACATCAAGTTACTGATGCGTTTACGCATTATCAATGCACAACCAACTCGTGAACAACAACTCATATATCTCGGTTTTGAAGACTATACGATATTATCATCTCATATTCACTTGTGATGAATTCCATGAAGTGATTCATGTGAGCACGGGTTTAATCCAATACTCAAATCTTATTTCAGGAGTACTCATGAACGTTACAGCAAACTTTTGCTATGTCTAAACGCTTAGACAATCTACAAGCAAATTCATGATAGTGTTGCCTCATTACCTACTTCCAAAGTATGATCGACTGTGGATGGTTTGAATAATCATATTATTATGGAATTCAAAACATGCAAAATGAAACAATAGTAAACAATTGACACAAGACAGTAACTTTACTCATAAATAAAACTCCTTTAATTAATCATCAAATGTCAATTACATTTTCTCTATTACAAGTTTCTAAACAGCTATCTAATCACTAAAACTAATATCGTCCTTCAGCCCAATACTCCTAGCATGCTGCAAGTGCTTAACCCTACTCAGTCCCTTCGTAAGGGGATCTGCTGGGTTCTCCTCTGACAATACCCTCTTCACTACGAGGAGTCCCTCTTCTACCCGATGTCTAATGAAGTGATATTTTCTGTCGATATGCTTGGATCTGCCATGATCCCTCGGTTCCTTGGTTAAGGCGACCGCACCCTCATTATCACAGAAAATCTTCGTAGGCTCCTTTATGGCAGGTACAACTCCAAGGTCTCTGATGAAGTTCTTTATCCATATTGCCTCCTTCGACGCTTCGCTCGCTGCTATGTACTCTGATTCGCACGTTGAATCAACTACGGTCTCCTGATTGGAACTTTTCCAAGTCACTGCTCCTCCATTCAGGGTAAACACCCATCCCGACTGAGAGCGAAAATTATCTCGGTCCGTCTAAAAACTGGCGTCACTATATGTTGGATTAGATGTCTAAGCCCATAACTATTATTGGTATGTACTCGACCCGAGAGTAGCATGGTCCATTTGGGTTGCACTTCACCGGAACAATTTGTTATGGATAGTCTTTTGAGAATAATATGTCTATGGTTTATTAATATATTATAAGTTATAATATATTAATATGAAATCATATTATTTAATTAGTATTGATCAAGAATTAATTTAGAATTAATTTAGTGATCAAAAGGAACTAATTAAATATGGACTCTTATATATAGGATGGGCCAAGTTCATTTAGTTTGGCTAAGCTTTCATGGATAGTCCATGGAGTTTTTAACCCATGGATCCTATGGAAATGAAAGGTCATGGGTATTAGCGTTTACATGAATGTAACCCTAATCCTCCATACTATATAAAGAGGTCCTTGGCACTTGAAATTGGCACGAGTGTGTGAGTACAAAGGGTGGGTCGATTTCTAGAAGTGCTTTCTATTCTCTCAAGTTTTTCCAAGTGTTTTTGGTGATTTGAGATTCCATTTGAGGCTTCCACACTATTGGGGCTAAGCTCTTAAAGGTTCAAGACTACAAGCTCCATCAAAAGGTATGTCAGTCTACTACATTCTTGTATTGTATATACTTCATATTATGCTAGTTAGGATGAAACCTTGGAATATTGAATATTTGCATGTATAATAGAGAAAACATAGATCCAAGGTTTATAAGGTTGCATGTACACCATAGGAGTGTTAGAATGCTCAAAACCCAACAGTGGTATCAGAGCCTAGGGTTGTTTTCAATTATACTTGATGCAAGTTATTTTTCAAAACCAAGAATCTGCCCAGACTAAAAACTCGACGAGGTTTTGGCCAAAAACTCGACGAGTTCATGAGTTAAAGCATGAACTCGACGATTTCCTTATAGAACTGGACGAGTTGGTCTTCCAGTTTGCAGATTTTCGTGTTTTAAGGCTGGAATTGGACTATAATCATTACACTAAGCTATTTTTGAACCTATAAACCTGTTTTTGATGTGGTGATGATAATTCTAATCCAATTCAAAAGATAATTGTCAATAGATTCATGTTTTGTATTAGTTTAATGGTTAGGCTAATTACATGAAAATGTTTGATTTGAATTGTCTTGGTCATATGAGTTTAATCTAGATCATAGTTTTTCTTGACATGCTTGTTAGTTGAATTGATGATCTTAATGTTTTTTTAATGGATTCCATAACTTGTCCTCAAGTTATGGAAAACCAAAAGTTTTTGTGTTAAATCTTCATTAAAGCTATAGGTTACATAACTGAAGAGTCTTTTCTGATAAATAGTTTTATGGACTCCATAACTTGTCCTCAAGTTATGGATGTTCAAGAGTCTCTTCATTAAAGTCTTTAAAACTTATATTAAACTAATATGTTATAGAAATGAAAAGTTTTTTGAATAGTTACAAAACTTGCCCTTAAGTTTTGGAACATGTAAAGTCACTTTAGAAAACTTTAGTTCCAACCCCTAGAATTTTAAAAGTTAAAATTCAACCCTTATACTTTATAGTATTATAAGTTAATAATATATATATGTATAAGATCAAGTCAGTCTTACCGTTAGTAGGCATCATTCACGAAGCCGATCTATAAGGGGGGTATAAGGTTGTTGCCTATAAAATGGCAGCTTAATGGGTGTCCACTCTCACCCACCGCTTCCTTGACCGGTGGAGGGTCGTTAGCCGAACTGGTAGGACAAGGACTATAATTTTCATTATAAGTATAATGATAAATATAAAGTAACTAAACCTTTTATAAATTCCCAATCTTAGTTACTTTAGGAAAATGTGAATTCGGTGCTAACCCATGAAATTACACTTTGTACCTTACCAAGTCGTTGGTGGAGCGTGTGTGGGTAACCGACACACTAACATGGACTAGTAAGAGTGGCAAAGGGTGACTTAATGTTTATCATAGATCGGTGGAGCGCGTGTGGGTAACCGGCACATCGATTAGGTGATAAAGATTAAGGTTACCAAGTTAATTTGCATGGTTATTCACACCTTGTTTGTGATCCTCGGCATCCCAGTCACAAACTTGAGAGGGCACAATTGAGATTTAAACATGCCATTGAAAAGTTCAATGAATCTAAAAAGATCTAGGAGTTTCAAACCAATTAAAACCTAATTCCTATTTCATTTTTCATGGTGGAAATTGGTGAATCGTCATTCGCCTACCTTCAAATATTTTATAGCTTGGATTACGACATCCCTCTTCCAAGTTATAAAATATTGTGTTGGGTCCTAGCCTTAATATTTCACATTGGGTGTTCTATTAAGGACTTAAATCAACTAACTTGAATTTCTCCCATTGTAGATGTCTGGTTCAGACAACTATGATCTTCCCAAATCTCTTGGAACAAGCTTCCCTAATGAAGATGATGTCCCGAGATTGGATCATGGAAATCATACTTCTCTTCCTCCGCCTCCTCCAATTATTCTCCCTGACCCACAAGCTTGAAGACTTGAAAAGTTCAAGATCACTCAAGCCCTACTTGCAATGAAACATAAAGATGGAAGACCTGTGTGTACTCATGTCTTAGAGATGAAGTCACACATTGACAGGTTGAGAATGTTGGGTGTCGTTGTCCCAAGGAAGTTGGTTATTGACTGGGTTCTTCAGTCACTTCCTGAGTCGTATAGTGAGTTCATTAAGGACTACTATGTGGCAGATCACGACATGACCCTTATTGATCTTTCTTATTTGCTTGTTGCTGCTGAATCAGAGATGTTTTGGCTCACTGGAAAAGCAAATTTAGGTGGAAGGTCTATTTCTCAAACTTCCATGGGCATTGACAATGGAAACATTGGAAGTCCAAAAAAGCTTTCTCTTCCCAATGGAAAGGGATCGGCCTTGGTCAACCCGGTTGACCAAAAGGTAAAGGGAAAGACTAAGTCTGTGATAGTCCCGTCTACCATTCCCAAAGAGTCTATATGTTTCTATTGCCAAGAGAAGGGGCATTGGTTGCGAAGCTGCCCTAACTACCTGAAAGATCTGAGAGAAGGAAGAATCAAAAAGTTTGACTCTGCTTCAGGTAAGTCCACTATCTAACTCTGTTAAGTTCTTAATTGTTGATTCTTAATACATGATGTGACTAGGATGCATTTTGATGTTTGGCATGATCAAGCAAAGGGAAGGAAGCTTAAAATAAGAGTATGTTAAATCTCATCGCGAAGATGGATTTCAATCGCATGGTTCGAAGATCGGATTTTTGAGCTGCTCCTTAGGAGTTATGATAGATTGCTAGGAAATACGCGATAACATAGTTTTCATTTAAAGTTGCATTGTAAGGAAAAAGTCTTTTCTGCATTTCATAAATAAATAAAATTTTGTTTTATTTTATTTTATATCTCCTTGCAATGGCATTTATGAAAAATTGATGTTTGTATATTTCAAGCAATAATGGAAATATGAATTTGATTCTTTCATTTGTGGTAGTTTCTAAATTTACCAAATAAGGAAAGATTCTCATCACCCAAGTTTCAATTGGACCGAAACTTGGAATCATGCAAGTTGTATTGTATGATGAATGAGAATTTTCATCTTTGGAAAATTAAGACTAATTCCTTGTTCACATGTATATGTGAGTCAAGTGAAGGACTAAGGGATCGAGTACACATTCTTGTGCACTGGTCAAGTCCACCACAAAGATCGATAAGACTATTCGTCATGATTTACTAAAGTTTAGTAAATATGGTTATACTTACAAGTTTAAGTATAATTCTGAAACATTGGAAAAGTTCCAGTGTATGGCAGAACGAATGAGAAGAATCAAATTAGGCAGAAAGATAAAAGTTTCTCGAATCTGAAAAGATGGGAGAGTACTTTAGTATCATATTTTATGATCATCTTAATGAATATGAAACCATATCATAATTCATCCTCTAAGGACATCTTAGTGCATTCTTATGGCTAAGAAGAGGAGTCATGAATTGTTGAAATGGTTAAATCAAGAAGATGAATCATACTTCGTTCCAAAACAATTCTTAGAGTCATACTCCAAGATTGTAACTTGAGTGACACATCTTAAAGAAGGTTTATAACACTTGTCAAATGTAAGAGTAAAATGTTTTCTACTCTTTTACATTTGAAATTGGTAAGTTGTGATGTTTTGGATAAAACAAAGACCAACTAAGGTCAATTGTGTGAAGTGTTTGTCTTGATAAGAATCTGTACTATCTCTTGAATATTTTTTTGTCAAGGAATGGTTCTTGGAAAGAGAGTCTTATATGTCAAGAGGACAGTGGGAGTCTAAAAGATCCTGAAAGAGTTTCAAGAACTAATCAAGAATAAAACATGTAGTTTATCACTAGCGCATGACTTGAGGTTTGTAACCTATCGTGTTAACATATTCTTATTTCTGTGCCCATTCCAGTTAAAGATGCATCTGAGTTCTACAAGTTCGCAATTGTTTGCATAACAACCTGGAAGCAACGGTGGGCCTTGTGTTGTCAAGTGGCAAGAAGTTAAGATTGCACAAGTTCAGTCAATATGAGTTTGGATTTGTCACTAACCTTGTCTTGTGATTATGGTTTTGAAAAATTCACATGGATAGGAACACATACACCATAAAATCTAAGTGTCATAAGGTTTCTCTCCGATTCATAAAAATGATGGTGAGGAAACGCTTTCACTAAGTAGATTTTAAGTAGATAACAATTGTGATATTTGCATTCTCAAAGTCGTTAGTGGAGCGTGTGTGGGTAACCGACACACTAACATAGACTTGTGAGAAATGGAAAAGGTCTAAACAATTGAGACTATGATTACGACATCCCTTTTCATAGTTCTAAATATTGTTTAGACACACATGTGAGCTATCCAAGAAAAGGTGTATGATTTTGAAAAGGTCTTATTAAAGCATCTCGTATCAGAAATCTGAACTTTGGTAAGAAAGTCAATAAAGTATTGATTTCTAGAAGTCCAGTTGATTTCTGGATACATGTCAGAGCTAGTGGGAGCATAAGTGTTATGCTAATAATCATCATGTTAGTGGGAGCATGATAATTATGATAAGTGTTGCAAGTTAGCAATGTTAATTATAGAAAACAAAACTTTCAATTGGGAAAAGTTGTTTTGCTATAATTAAGGGAGAGGAAATTATACTTCATTTCAATTCTAAAAGCTTAGATTGAGATTTTAATCATCTTTAGTTGGGAAAAGTTGTTTTGCTATATATATGTGAATTTTATGTTGGAATGGTTCAACATAAGGAAATTCTATATATATTGCATTCTCAAAATTCGATTATGATTATGGAATCGCTCTTCATAGTCGAATTATGAAAACATGGCAAATAAAAAATATTGTAGCAAAAGACTGATCTAGGATCATGTCTTTATGTGAGACATCATGAATCGTGTCCCATATGCTTCGGATATAGGATCGATTACATGTGCTATAATATTTATCCTTTCTAAATTTTCTAAATGCCTAGGGCATTAAGAGGGGAAAAGGTCTGCAATTGGATATGACTAAAATTGATTAAGCAATTGTCGAGGACAATCTGAGGTTTACCAAAGATTGGTTGCTTATGGACAGCTGGAAGTATGGTGTAAATTTTTGGAAAGGACCATATTGACATATTCTGAAAAGAGGCAACTCTTGTTCAGAAGTGATAGTCAAAATGAGAATATGGAAATGTCTCCATAAGTGGAAGTTATTCAATATGTGTAAGATTAGAAAACTTAATGCAAGAAGGATGTTCAAATCAATGTACTTTGAATTTGAGACTTCGTTTCCATGGAATTAATCTCCATTGGAGTACTTTGTAAAGTCTGTTGCCAAGTCTTTGTGACTTTGTGCATAGTCATTACAATAGGATCAATGCATATAAGTTTAGAATCTAACAGATTTCGGTAAATGGCGGGAATTTAGAATTCTTACATTTACGATAAGGATTTGGGATTGTGAAATGAGAATCATTGGAATTATGTTTAGTTGATCTATTCCACAAAGTTAGGATCATAGACAAACATAGTGTGCATGCTTGGTGTATGACATAGCTATTGTTTGGACAAACATAGTGTGCATGCTTGGAGCATGGGATGACTATTGTTTCAGATTCAAGTATAAAGTTGATTATTCGAAACATTATACAATGAATAATGAATAATCAATATGGTGTTTAAACAAAAGTTGTTTTATTTACTCTCAAAGGTGCTTGGGGCCATATAGGATTAGTATTATTCTTGTGTTTCACTTTGCATGTTTTGACTTCCCGAATAACTAGGTTATTCAAATTCTCCACAGTCAGTCATATGTTGGAAGTAGATATGAATCAAGACTGTCATGAAGTTGGTTTGTAGATGTCTGAGGTGTTGGACATAGCAAGAGTTGCTACAACATTCATGAGTGCTCCTGGAATGAGATTCGAGTATTGGATTAAACCCACGCTCATTTGAATCACTTCATGGATTTTATCACGAGTGATCATGAGACGATAATATCTTATACTCCCTCCGTCCCAAAATTATAGTCCATCTTTCCTTTTTGGTTTGTCCCAAAATAATAGTCCACTTCTAAAAATAAATAACATTTTTACCAAAATACCTCCTCATTATTACTTAACCAACTAAGCATTTAATGGAACATTAAATGCAAAGTAAGGACAAAACTGTCATTTTATTAAATAAAGTTAGTGGTAATTAATTCTTTTCTTAATATGTGTGTTTTTTGTCTGTGGACAATAATATTGGGACGGAGGGAGTATTCTTCAAACCTAGAGATATGATTTGTTGACTATGAGTTGGTTATACATTGATTGCACGAAAACGCATCAGTAACTTGATGTTATAAAACGTGCCTTTGTGTATGATTCAACAAATGGTTAGTACAAACATATTAGTCGAAGTTTATCCATTCCTTTTACCCTTGGAAGGATAAAAGCGATATCTATGGGCCCCTCGATGATTTAGTGATGACACCCCTAAGTGCTTGGCCAAGCCTGGACTGATTTGATTTGTTCAATTAGTCAGTCGTCATAAATCAGAAATCGGGAAACAACAAATGGACAGAGAGAATGATTATAATCCATGTCTCAATCCATATGATATTTAGAATGGAGGAATATATGATCCCTTATCTAATGGACAAGTCATTTGACTAGGTCAGAGTTCGGCAGCGACTTTAAGAGCTACGATTGCTAGTCGGGATCTTGGAGTCATACTTGAATAATAGTTTTAGACTTATCCAAGTGGGAGACTGTTGGATTAGATGTCTAAGCCCATAACTATTATTGGTATGTACTCGACCCGAGAGTAGCATGGTCCATTTGGGTTGCACTTCACCGGAACAATTTGTTATGGATAGTCTTTTGAGAATAGTATGTCTACGGTTTATTAATATATTATAAGTTATAATATATTAATATGAAATCATATTATTTAATTAGTATTGATCAAGAATTAATTTAGAATTAATTTAGTGATCAAAAGGAACTAATTAAATATGGACTCTTATATATAAGATGGGCCAAGTTCATTTAGGTTGGGCTAAGCTTTCATGGATAGTCCATGGAGTTTTTAACCCATGGATCCTATGGAAATGAAAGGTCATGGATATTAGGGTTTACATGAATGTAACCCTAATCCTCCATACTATATAAAGAGGTCCTTGGCACTTGAAATTGGCACGAGTGTGTGAGTACAAAGGGTGGGCCGATTTCTAGAAGTGCTTTCTATTCTCTCAAGTTTTTCCAAGTGTTTTTGGTGATTTGTGATTCCATTTGAGGCTTCCACACTATTGGGGCTAAGCTCTTAAAGGTTCAAGACTACAAGCTCCATCAAAAGGTATGTCATTCTACTAGATTCTTGTATTGTATATACTTCATATTATGCTAGTTAGGATGAAACCTTGGAATATTGAATATTTGCATGTATAATAGAGAAAACATAGATCCAAGGTTTATAGGGTTGCATGTACACCATAGGAGTGTTAGAATGCTCAAAACCCATCACTATACCCTCGCACTCTCATGTCATCACTCCCACCAAGGATAAGAACCCATTCCTTAGTCCACCGCAGGTACTTAAGAATGTTCTTTACCGCAGTCCAATGAGCTCTACCAGGATTCCCTTGATATCTGTTGAACATGCTCAAAGCGAAGGCCACATCAGGGCGAGTACACGTCATAACATACATGATCGAGCCAACGGCGGAAGCATAAGGTACTCGACTCATTTCTGTTATCTCAGCTTCGGTACTCGGACTTTGAGTCTTACTCAACTTGGTATTGCTTTGGATTGGTAACTCCCCTTTCTTGGAATTCTCCATGCTAAAACGTTTTAACACTTTATCCAAGTAAGTACTTTGACTAAGTCCTATTAGTCTTTTACTCCTATTTCTCAATATCCTTATTCTCAGAATATAAGAAGCTTCTCCGAGGTCCTTCATATCGAAGCACTTCCCAAGCCAGAACTTAACCTCCTGCAAGGTTGGGGTGTCCTTTCCTATGAGAAGTATGTCATCCACATACAACACTAGAAAGCTAACTATACTCCCACTAGCTTTGACATATACACAAGACTCATCATCGCTTCTCAAAAAACCAAACTCTTTGACTTTCTCATCGAAACAAAGATTCCATCTACAAGACGCTTGCTTCAATCCATAGATGGATTTCTCAAGCTTACAGACTCTATTAGGGTACTTTGCATCGACAAAACCCTCTGGCTGTCTCATGTAAACATCTTCAGCCAACTTCCCATTTAGGAAAGCGTTTTTTACATCCATCTGACATATTTCATAATCATGAAACGCAGCTATGGCTAGTATAACCCTTATAGATTTAATCGTCGCAACTCGTGAGAAGGTCTCATCATAGTCAACTCCAGGAGTTTGAGTAAATCCTTTCGCAACCAATCGCGCCTTATATGTGTGTACTTTCCCATCCATGTCGGTCTTCTTTTTGAAGATCCATTTGCACCCGACCGTCTTACGACCTGGTACATTGCCAACCAAGTTCCAAACTTGATTGCCATACATGGACTGAATCTCGTTGTCCATCGCCTCTTTCCATTTCGCAGATTCCAGGCCTGCCATGGCTTCCTGGTAGTTGTTAGGTTCATCCAAATTTATTAGTGTACTATCACTAATAAACGTATCACCCTCTGCAGTTATATGGAAACCATACAATACGGGTGGAACACTAACTCTGCTGGAACGTCTAAAAGGTAAGGACTCGCCAATATGTTCAACAGGAGTTTCCTCCTCGGGTTGAGTGCCAGTATTAGAGGTTCCTTCATCGCTTGATTCTTGAAGCTCTTCAAGATCAATTTGCCTCCCACTGTCCTCTTGGCATATGAGTTCTCTCTCTCAGAAAACCCCTCTCCTCGCAACGAAGACAACATTGTCACTCGGTCTATAGAAAAGATATCCAAAGGAATTTTGCGGGTAGCTGATGAAAATACATCGCTCACTACGAGGTTTGAGTTTGTCGTGAGTCTCTCCTCTTACGAAAGCCTTGCATCCCAAAACCTTGATATGTGCCAATGAGGGAACCTTCGCTGTCTACATATCGTGAGGTGTTTTGGCAACCTTCTTAGTTGGGACTAGATTAAGGATATGGGCAACAGTCTCTAAGGCATATCCCCAGAATGAGAAAGGTAACGAAGCTCGACTCATCATGGAACGAACCATGTCCAACAAGGTTCGATTGCGCCTCTCAGCCACACCATTCAACTGTGGTGTCCTAGGCGGCGTCAATTGCAAAACAATTCCACATTCCTTAAGATAGTCGTGGAACTCGATACTAAGATACTCACCACCTCGATCGGATCGGAGCATCTTTATCTTCCTACCCATCTGATTATCCACTTCTTGCTTAAACTCTTTGAACTTTTCAAAAGTTTCTGACTTATGCTTGATTAAGTAGATATACCCATATCTGTTATAATCATCGGTAAAAGTCACATAGAAGCGATTTGCATCCCTTGTAGTGGATCTAAAGGTCCCACATACATCCGTATGTATGAGATCCAATAAACCCTCACCCCTTTCACAAGTACCAGTGAATGGTGACTTGGTCATCTTTCCAAACAAACAAGATTCTCACGTGTCATCGGCCCTAAGGTTAAATGACTCCAACACCCCATCCTTTTGGAGTTGGGCTATGCGTTTCTTGTTGACATGTACAAGACGACAATGCCACAAGCATGCTTTGTCCAAACCATTGGATAAATCGATATGCAACACATTATTTCCTCAGTTGTCTATAACCATCACAGTTTCATATATACCATTACAAGGCAATGCTTCAAAATAGAAAGTACCATTATAGAAAGCATTTATAGAACCACCTTCATTATTAAATGAAAATATAAAACCTTGTTTATACAAACCCTGAAAAGAAATAATGTTTCGTGTCATTTCTGACGGGTAGCAACAATTATTCAACTCTAAACCTAACCCACTACTAAGCACTAAAGAATAAACTCCAATCTTTGTGACAGGCGACGCTTTCCTATTCCCCATGATCAAGTTCATCTTCCCATGCTCCACATCCCTACTTCTTCTTAGACCCTGCAAATCAGAACAAATGTGAAAACCACATCCTGTATCAAGGACCCAAGAAATAGCATGTGATGAGTTATTGGATTGAATAGTATAAATACCTGCGAAGGTGGGCTTTATCTTCCAATCCTTGATGTCCTGCAGATACTTCGGGCAGCTTCGTTTCCAATGCCCTTTGTCGTGACAGTGGAAGCACTCTACATCCTTTGGATTGGAAGAGGGAGTAGCAGAACCACCTTTGGTCCCACTAGAAGAGGATCCATCATGGGACTTTTCCTTGTGGCTCTTGGAAGGAGCCTTCCTCTTCTTCCATTTCCCTTGTCAAATTGCCAAAACAGGGGCAGCAGCAGTAGGAGTAGATGCAACAGACTTTCCTTTTAAACTACTCTCAACAGTTTGCAGAAGGCCTTGAAGCTTGCTTAGAGTGACCTCCTCCTTGTTCATGTGATAGGTCATACGAAACTGACCATAACAGGGAGGAAAATAGTGTAGTATAATATCTATGGCCAACTCTTCGTCGAAGTTCACATTTAACTTCAGCAAGCGGTCCACAAATCTCTGCATCTTTTGTAAGTGGGCCATGATGGACTATCCATCCTTCATCTTTGTAGTAATCATGGAGGCGATGATTTCGTACCTTTTCGGCCTCGCAATTTGATGGTACCTTTCCATCAAATCTTGGTGCATCTCATAAGGATAGTAGTCCTCGTAGGACTTTTGGAGTTCGGCAGTCATGGTCACAAGCATGATACACGACACCTTTGTCGCGTCCCTCTCATGAGCATCATATTGAGCGATTTGCTCGGGAGTAGCAGTGTTGTGGTCAATCTCCTTTATTTCCTTTTCGAGAACATACTCTTTGTCCTCGTAGCGGGTGACCATGCGAAAGTTGCGAATCCACTCATTAAAATTGGATCCATCAAAGATCACCCTCCCACACAAGCTCATGAAGGAGAAAGAGCCAGAAGGGTTGGAGCCAGAAGCGTTGTTGTTTGAAGTCGACATCTGAAAAGGAAAAGAGACAAAGTTTAGATTAGATAAGAATCCCCAATTTAACACCCAAATGAAAAATTAGGGCTAGGACTCAACACAATTATTTACAATTCAGAAAAGGGATGTCGTAATCTAATTGAAAATAATTTGAAGGTAGGTAAATGACGATTTACAAATTTCCACCATGAAAAGCGAAAAAGAACATTAGGTTTGAAATGAATTGAAATTCCTAGATTCTTGTGAGATTCATTAAACTTTTCAATGGCATGTTTAAATATCGATTATGTCCTTCAAGTTTGTAACCGGGACACCGAGGATTAATCAATGTGTCGGTTTACCACACACGCTCCATTAATCTATGATAAACATCGAGCTACCCTTTTCCACCCTTGCTAGTCCTAAATTAGTGTGTTAGTTAGCCACACACGCTCCACTAACGACTTGGCAAGGTGCAAAGTGCAATTTCATGGAATAGCATCATTTTCACATTTTTCCTAAAGTAACTAAGATTGGGAATTTATGAAAACATTTAGTTACTTTATAAAATCATTATACTTATTAATGAGGAATTAGTTTGTCCTATCTTACCCGTTTGGATAACGACCCTCCACTAGTCAAGAGTGTGGTGGGTAAGAGTGGATACCCAATGGCGGTCATTATACAGGTCGCTTCCTTAAACACCCGTTATAGACCAGCTTCGTGAATGAGGTCTACTAACGGTAAGACTGACTTATCTTATACATATATATATATATATATATATATATATATATATATATATATATATATATATAATAATTATTAATCTTTTAATATTATAATAGTATAAGGGTTGAATTTTAAACTTTTAAAACTATAGGGTTTAGAATATAAATATTTCAAAATTAAAACCTTTTTAATCAAAATTTAAATTCCAAAACTTGAGGGCAAGTTTTGAAACTTTTCAAAACCTTTCTAGATCAAATTAAAAAATAATTTAATTAATCAAATAATTTGTCATTATCTAAATTTGACCTAATTCAATTTATGGCAAGATAATTCACATCAAATAATACAAATAATTATCTTTATCATATAAACTAATAATTATCTTATAGTTTGACAATTATCTTCTAATTGGATGAGGATAATCATTACCATATAATAAAATTCGAGTTTTATCAGTCAAAAATGTTTTTGGTAATTATCCCAATCTAATTCTGGTCAAAATCCCAAAAAATCTGCCAACTGACGAGCCGACTCGTCGAGTCAAACTTTGGACTCGTCAAGTAGCCCTGACTCATCGAGTTCATCAGAGGACTCGACGAGTTCAACCAGCTGATTCGGATTTTCGACTTTTTCAGCTAAGAAAAATTAAGCAATGCATCATATACAATAGAAAAACGACCTAGACTCTGATACCACTGATGGGTTTTGAGCATTACATCAATCCTATGGTGTACACGCAACCCTAAAGCTTTGGATCTAGGTTTTCTCTAATTGTACATGCAATAATAATCATCCAAAGCTATAACCCTAATCTAGCATGCATAAATCGAAATTTATATCTAATACATAGTTAGAATCTTACCATTCAATTGTAGCTTGCTTGATCTTCAACCTTTGAGAACTTAGCGACTCAAATGTGATGCCTCTATTAGATCACAAACACCAAGAGTGAGTTGGAAGAATGAGAGAGAGAGGGAGAGGCACAAAATCGGCTGGTGATCCTTCTAGGGTTTCTAGTGGCCGATTTCTGCATGCCCAAGGGTTCCTTATATAGCTGAGCAGTTAGGGTTTCAGTCAAAACCCTAATCCGGTTGCTTAGTCCTTAAACAGCCCATAGGATCCTTCCAGAAGGCCCCCTTGGACGAATTCTATGTGGACTCCCATATAAATTTCGTCCATCCCTTCCTTATGAATCCTAAGCCCAACTTTGTAACTATCTTATAATTACAATACCAGTCCCCTTAATGTAATTAGTCCCTTTTGACCACAAAATTAATTCTGAATTAATTCTTGACCAATATTAATTAAATAATATGATTTATCTTTTAATATATTATTCCTATAATATATTAATAAATCATAATTAACCTCTTTCTCTATATTTCATCCAGTCAAGTTGCTATGGTGAAGGCAACCCAAAAGAACCATACTACTATCGGGTCAAGTACATACCAAATATAGTTATGGGCTTAGACACCTAATCCAACAATTTTATCTTTGGTATGGTCTCTCACTATTATCTCATCTCTTTCTTAATCTACCCTTTTACCCGATACAATATATGTATAATAAAATACATATATAATTTATTATGAGTAAAAATCATGATCTCATTTAGCACAATATCAGGAACACAGATAATAAACACATAGGGAATCTAATAAAATTAAATACTTGATATCTATGTGTAAGTTGAAAGTAACTACACACTCACTTGATAAAGTGGATGATTTGAAAGTTGGGCAACACTTCTATTCAACACTTAGTCTTTCCTTTGATGTGACATAGGTTCAATTATCACTAAGTCTTAGTTTATTATTTTTGATGACTAGTTATAGTCTATATTACTCAACAATCTCAATGTCTACATCAAGATCTATCAAGTAAGGAGCAACCAGCGAAGATCATATTGGAGGTAGGGTCTGTTTGGTATACAGAGTATACTGTTTGGAAATCCCACTTAAAACACCTCACTAAATCTTTCTTAGACATCACCCCGTAAGTAGATCAATCAGTATAACGACTTGGAATCACTGATAAATATGTGACATCCCTATTTTCACGGACAAAAAAGACCGATTTAATTATTTTTATTTAACTCAGAGTATTCTTTTGAAAATATTATTTATGTGGAATTTATCCCAAAATGTGGTAATCATACAATCTCAATGTCTACATCAAGATCTATCAAGTAAGGAGCAACCATCGAAGATCATATTGGAGGTAGGGTCTGTTTGGTATACAGAGTATACTGTTTGGAAATCCCACTTAAAACACCTCACTAAATCTTTCTTAGACATCACCCCGTAAGTAGATCAATCAGTATAACGACTTGGAATCACTGATAAATATGTGACATCCCTATTTTCACGGACAAAAAAGACCGATTTAATTATTTTTATTTAACTCAGAGTATTCTTTTGAAAATATTATTTATGTGGAATTTATCCCAAAATGTGGTAATCATACAATCTCAATGTCTACATCAAGATCTATCAAGTAAGGAGCAACCATCGAAGATCATATTGGAGGTAGGGTCTGTTTGGTATACAGAGTATACTGTTTGGAAATCCCACTTAAAACACCTCACTAAATCTTTCTTAGACATCACCCCGTAAGTAGATCAATCAGTATAACGACTTGGAATCACTGATAAATATGTGACATCCCCATTTTCACGGCCAAAAAAGACCGATTTAATTATTTTTATTTAACTCAGAGTATTCTTTTGAAAATATTATTTATGTGGAATTTATCCCAAGACGTGGTAATCATATTATCGAATTATTTTCGAAGATATGATTTTTATTAAAAACCTCAGGATGTCATCGTCAATACATAAACATAAGCATAACGAAATATTACAGACCTTACAGTAATTAAACTAGTGGCCTAATACTCCTCGAATCTCTCAACATAATGTATCTTTTATATCGCTACCTGTGATACAATAAACTCAGTGGATCATTTTAGGAAATTTAGTGAGTACATAGGGTTTTCAACCCACAATAATATATTTAATTATAAAACAATTAACCCAGTTTCCCATCCCCATTATCTTCTTTCGTTTTAGGGATCTATCCTAAGGATCATTTATGCTGACAATACTAGTTCAGGGATCCCTCCATGATACTTGTCGGTAGGTTTTTCTTCTATATTTATTCCTAAGGATTTATCCTAGGGGTCATCTTCTTTATTGACAGTATTATTTTAGAGAATCCTCCCATTTATACATGTAAATAGGTTTTAGAGTACACCTGATAAACACATAATTCAAAAACACTTACAGGTTGTGAGTCTGCTAGCGTTCCATTGGACTGTCTAGAATAGTCAGTGGTTGTCATCTATATACTCTGCTAGATAAAGTCATCGCCTAGTACAATAATACTAGTAATTTAAGGCCTTTTATTATTATTTTCATCTCTCATCGTCCATCTCCCTCTTTATTTTATTCCTCCCTCATTACCCATTACTACCCACCATATTATAGGTAAGAAAATACATATACAGTAAATCGTATAAAAAATATCATCTTATGATATTTCATCTAACACAGAACATTTTTACACATAAGCACATATAGCATTTAACTATTTAGATAATTCATATCTATGTGTAAGATGAAAGTAACTATGCACTCACATGGTAAAAATGGGTGACTGACGATTTTGGCAGCGCTTCACTTCGTACTTTGAAAATACCTGGACGCATAAAGTACTAAGCCTTAGTCTAGCTTCGTAATCCTGGTGACTATAATAGTTATAGTCTAGATTCCTCATAAATCTGAATGTCTACTTCGAGATCTATCAAGTAAGGATCATCCATGTAGGACAGTTTGGAGGTAGGATCATTTCGGCATAATAGCTTTTTTGAAATCCAAAAACCAAGCAACCTGACCATTCTAGAATCCTCTCCCGTAAGTAGATCAATCAGTATAATGACTTGAAATTACTGATAAATCTTATTTATAGGTTCATAATAATGACTTATAACTATAAATATAAGTTACATTGAAAACGATAGAGTCTACCTTAACTTACAAAGCTTTTTAAGTAAAAATCAGGAAAACATGTGGACAAAATCTCAACTCGAACTCTTCTATTTGTTGGACTCCTAGCCACTCAAAATTTTAGCAAAAATACTCAAGTTATCCTAAGAAAAACGAACTCAAGAAAGGAAGATCTCCAGAGAGGTTCTGGATTAGTTGTGTGGGAAAATGAGCATGTTTTCGCAACTATATATAGGAAAAAGGAAAGAGTCGCGCCGCGCCGCGCCCCATACTCACAATGTTGGTGTGTCCTCCTTTGCTTGGTGCCATGTGTCGTTGCTCGACTGCTCCACGTCCTTTCTTATAGAACTTCGCCACGGGTCATCTTCTTGTCGCGCCACGTGTCCATATATCATTGTACCACATCACCTTGACCCTTGGAGGAGTAGGCAGTCGACCATGCCACGCGGTTCCCTCTCGTGGTGCCACATCATCAGCGCGCGTGGTGCACTTTGCTCGCGCGATTTTCTAGATTTTCAAAATGGTGTAACTTCTTCATACCAGTTTTGGTTTTGACGTTCTTTATATCCATGGAAAGCTCTCGATGAGATCTACAACTTTCCTTTAGACCTTAATAGCTAATTATCAGTCTATCAAAAATTTATATTTTTGATAGGCTTAGGTTGTTAGAGATCGCTGCAGAAAACATAACTTCTATATACGGACTCCGTTTCATACTATCTTTATATTGACGGAATCATATCGAAGAGATCTTTAATTTTCGTTTAGATTATTTGTCCTAATAATCTATCGATCTAATATTCGTTTTCTGTGTCCGCACTGTCGTGCTAAAACTTCGAAAAATCATAACTTCCTCTTATGAAGTCACATTTAGACGTTCTCTATATGCATGACCTTGGTTTAACGATTACTATGACTTTTTCTTAGATCTCTTAGGCTAAAAAGCAATTTGTCAAAAATTCACTCTTTACGATACGCTGAGTCGCGTTGGTTTAATCGTGGAACTTCAAAGAAACATAACTTCTTCATACGAAGTCGGATTTTAGCGTTGTGTATATGTACGGAATCTTTGTCACATATACAATTACATAGGTTAATATTATTTATCCTAAGAAAATATTCTATTAAAAAATGATTTTTATGCTTATTATCTCTAAATTGACTAGCCCGAATCTACGGGTGTTACAAAATCTTATTTATAGATTCATAATAACGACTATAAATATAAATATAAATTACACTAAAATAATATTGAGTGTAATCTAACTTACAGAGATTTCTTAGATGGGAGTCCGAAAATTGCGTTGGCAGAACTCCGGCCAGTTGGGTACTAGATGTCGGGCTCACAAGGACCTCAGGGCTTCGCCAAAATACCCTAAACACTAAGAAAATTTGGACTAAATGTGGAGAGATTCATGAGAGATTGTTTAGAGAATATGTGGAGAATGAACTGCACTTCAAAGGCTATTTATATGTAAGAAAAGGTAAAGTGCGCCGCACACTTGGTCAGAAGATGACGTGTCACAATCTCATGGTGATACGTGAATCTTGTGGCATGTTAGAGGCGCGTCGCTCGCCTGCGCGCAAATTTTTTATAAAAATTAAAAAATTTGTATCTTCTTCATACAAACTCCATTTTTGACGCATTTTATAGCCACACATAGCTATCGACGAGATCGACAACTCTCATTCGGACTCCGTCGGCAAATTTTGGTTTATTTTTAAAGTTATATTTTTAACTGACATAGACTGTTAAAATCCGTTAAAAATTTATAACTATCTCGTCCGGCGTCCGTTCTTGACTGTCTTTATATCGACGAATAGGTATTGAGGAGATCTTGAACTCCTGTTTAGATTGTTTTTCCTAACAATCGACCGATTTTAATTTCGGTTTCTGAGTCGTATACTGCTACGCAGAAACTTAAAAAAAATCATAACTTCCTCTCACGAACTCGGATTTAGGTGTTTCTTATATGCACGCTCCCGGTTTTACAATTACTTTGACTTTTTTTTATATTGCTTAGGCTAATAAGCAACCTATCTAAAAAATTTCCTTTTTACGACGCGTATAATTGTGTCGGTTTAATCGCGAAACTTCGACCAAGCATAACTTCTTCATACAAAGTCGGATTTTAGAGTTCTTTATATGCACAAACTCATTGTCCTATATACTATAACTTTGGTTAAGATTATTTGTCCTAAATAATCTTCTATTAAAATGTCGTTTTATCGCTTATTGTATCTTAACTGTCTAGCCCGAAGTTGCGGGCGTTACACTATAGAACTAGAAGTACCTGAAAATATTAAACAACAAAACCGTAAGCGCAAAGCTTAGTGAGTTCCCTAAAAATATCACATACCAAACAAATGGGCCCAACCCAACATATAATTGGGCCCAACCTAGCATATCAATGGGCCCAACCCAACATACAAATGGACCCAACCCAAAATATAAATGGTCCCAGCCCAACATATAAATTGGCTAAACCCAACATATAAATGGGCCCAATCCAACATACAAATAGGCCCAATCCAATATGCAAATGGGCCCAACCCAACATACAAATGCAAGAGTCACAAAGACAGCTAGCATCCTACATAGTATAGTGAGAAGAATCACGTCAATCTGCAGACAGACCAATCTCACACTCGAGTTGTTGATACTAGAACTCCTCATACTCCTGGAAGTGGATGATGAGGTGCAAAACTTGGATCTACAAAGCTTGGAGCTCTCAAATGCTTCTCCAATGGACTCCTCCTTCAAACATGCACACAAAAACCACTCTAAAGCTTCAAAACTCTCACAAGGTGGCTAGGGTTTCAAGATGACTAAATTTGAGGGTGGAGGCTGAGCATGGAGAGGCCCTCAAGGAGTTAGGGCCTTAAAATAGGGCTCACAGCCCTACAATTAGGGTTTTGGTGTTGCACACCTACGATCAGCATAATTACCTCTACACTCATCGTAGGATATTAAACCCTCGCATGGGATGCTTTATCTACGCTCAACGTATGAGGCTATCACACGCTCAGCATAGGGAACCAAAATGTAAGAATGGAAAAAATTAAACGTAAAGTATTATACATGCGGATACATGTGTTACAACTCTCCCCCACTTGAATCAGAATTCGTCCTCGAACTCCGCTGCTGTAAATAACTCTGGTTAATGCTCCCTCAACTCCTCATCGGGGTCTTATGTCCACTCTGAACCCTTCCGGTGCTTCCATTGCACCTAAACCAAACCCACCACCTTGTTGCGCTAGGTCTTCGTCTTCATATCAAGGATCGCAATCAGTCTCTCCACATAGTTCAGACGCTCATCAACCTGAATATCATCCAAGGGAACCACTGCAGAGTCATCAGCCAAACACTTCCACAACTGAGAGACATGGAACATGTTGTGGGTCTGGCTAAGCTCGTCAAGAAAATCCAACCAGTACGTAACCTTGCCTACCCGAACGATAATCCTGAAGGGACCAATATACCGGGTGCTCAACTTGCTCCGATTCCAGAACCGAATGACACATTTTCATGGTGACACCTTCAGAAACACAGAAGCTCCAACCTGGAACTCGAGGTCTTAACGTATCCTGTCGGCATATTCTTCTGGCGACTCTGCGCAGTCTTCAGCCAATCACGCACCTGATGTATCAACTCAGTGGTCTTGAGTACTGCCTCATTACTCCCCATAACCTGATGCCCAACCACACCCCAACAAATGGGGGTCCGACCCCTATTCCCGTAAAGCATCTCGAAGGGAGGTCGATCGATACTCGAATAATAAATTTTTTTGAAGGATAACTCGGCTAATGGAAGGTAAGTATCCCAGCTCTCACCAAAGTCCAACACACACTCTGAGCATATCCTCGAGTGTATGGATAGTCCACTCACTTTGTCCGTCCGTATGAGGGTGATATGCGGTGTTGAAAAGTAGCTGAGTCCCCAACTCCTCATGAAACCTCTTCCAGAATCTGGTAGTGAAATGAGCATCATAGTCTGAAACCACCGAAACCAAAACCTTGTGTCGGACAACTACCTCCCTGATACAGACCTCTGCCAACTTTTCGGCTGAAATGCTCTCAACGATGGGGATGAAATGAGCACTCTTGGTTAATCTATCAATAATGACCCAAATAGAGTCAACCCCACGTGTCGTCCTTGGCAACTTCATGATAAAATCCATAGTGATCTCCTCCCATTTCCACATTGGAATAGGTAACGATTGCATCTTGTCCTGGGGTTTCTAATGTTCGGCCTTGACCTTCCGGTAAGTCGAGCATCACTCAACAAACCACGCTATCTCCCTTTTCATGTAGGGCCACCAGCAGCTCAATCTCAAGTCTTTATACATCTTTGTGGCCCCTAGATGGATCGAAATTTTCGATTTATGAGCTCCCTCCAGTAATGTCTGTCTAATACCACCAACAATCGAGACCTAAACCCTGCCACACTGGATCAGTAATCCACTACTATCCCTAAATACAAAACGAAATCTGACCCCTGATCCTCTCTTCCTTTTAATTTTCCTTTTTCAAACCCTCCACTTGAGCTTTCTTGATCAAATCCAACAATGGTGAAACAATAACCATACTCAAACACGGATCCCTAATGGGTGTACTTGCTTTCTTGCGACTCAAGGCATCGACCACAACATTGGCCTTCCTTGGATGGTACAGAATCTCGCAGTCACATTCCTTCACCATATCCAACCATCTACGCTGCCTTATGTTCATGTTCATCTAATTCACCAGATACCTCCGACTCTTATGATCAATATAAATAGTGCACCTGACCCCATACAAATAATGTCTCCAAATCTCCAGAGCAAATACCACAGCCCCCAGCACCAAATCTTGTGTGGGATAATTCTCATCGTGAGGCTTTAATTGTCTTGAAGCGTATGCAATCCACATGACCCATCTACATAAAAATTGTTCCTAATCCCAAAATCAAGGCATCTCAATAAACCTCAAAATCATCCATACCCTTAGGAAGGATCAAAATTGGAGCCTCACACAACCTCTGCCTCAAAGTCTCGAAAGTTGTCTGCTGATCAGTCCCCCACAAGAAAGTAACATTCTTCTTCGTCAAGCGGTTCAATGGTACAATATCTTGGAGAAATCATGAATAAACCTCCGATAATAACCTGCTAGACCAAGGAAACTTCGGATCTCAGATGACGTCCTCGGAATTTCCCACTGCATCACTGCCTCAATCTTGGCCAGGTCGAGCAATATACCCTTCTGGTTGACGATGTGCCCCAAAAATTGCACCTCGCACAACCATAACTGACATTTGGAGAACTTGGCATAAAGCCTCTCCCTCCTCAAGGTCTCCGAAAACTCCCGTAGGTGCTCCTTTTGTTGCTCCTTGGTCTTAGAGTAGACCAAAATGTCATCGATAAGCACAATCATTGATCGATTAAGCATCGTCCTGCATACCCGTTTCATGAGATCCATGAATGTTGTCGGTGCGTTGGTGAGTCTGAATGGAATCACCACAAACTCGTAATGACCTTAACAAGTCCTGAAGGCCGTCTTCTGCACATCCTCATCTCTGACCCTCATCTGATGATAACATGATCGCAAATCAATCTTGGATAACCAAGATGCACCCTGAAGCTGGTCAAATAAATCATCGACCCTTGGAAATTGATAATGATTCTTCACCGTCAACTTGTTAAACTCCCAGTAATAAATGCACATCCAGTGTGAACCATCCTTCTTTTTGACAAACAGGATTGGTTCTCCTTATGCTGAACTACTCGGTCTAATCAATCCTTTGTCTAACAGTTCATGCAACTATATAGAAAACTCTTGCATCTCCGGAGATGCTAAATGATTGTGCACCTTGGCTATCGGTGCCGCGCCCGGAATCAGATCAATATGAAACTCAACTTGCCTCGTAGGAGGCACTCCCGTCAAATCCCAGGGAAATACATCGGGGAATTCACGAATAATAGGTACATCGTCTATAGTCTTCTTTCCCTCCTCTCACGTATCCACCACATAAATTAGGAATCTGGGGCATCCCTGCTGAATGAGCACCCTCGCCACGGATAATCAGTTCTCCCCCACTTGGGGTTCGAACTCTCACTAACTGGCACTCACAATTTATCATAGCCCCATTGGGGACCAACAAGTCCATACCCACAATAACCTTTAACCCTCACAGATGAATCAGAACCAAATCAATCGAATATCTCTCACTAAAAATATTCAGGACACAACCCCGATGAACCCTTGAAGCACTAACCGAACGATCATCGATGATCTCCACCTCCAAAGGATAATCCAAAGTCCTTGGAGCATCGCTAAAATTCTTGTTATGTGCAAGAGACACAAAAGATCGTGTAGCACCCGAATCGAAAAGAACATGAGCAGTCATACCATTGACTAAAAACGTCCTTATACACGATTAGACAAAAAATAAACATAAACAAGGAAATCAGTAAAATACATGGTAAAGATACATACTGGTGACCTCATCAGGTGCTGCTCACGCCTCCTCTCCTGTCAGCTAAAATGCCCTGCCTTTCACCACAAATGTCTCCGCCTTGCCCTGACGACCATCAGTAATCCTCAAAGTGGCTGGTGTAGGTGCCGCCACTTCTCCTCCTGCCAATATTGGGAAATCAGTCTTCTTGTGGCTCGTCTGATTGTAGTGGAAACATATCAATGCTCTACGAGTGCAATCCCTACTAAAATGGCCCGAATGGTCACATCTGAAATAGCTCCCTCCCTTCTCATGACAGCTCCCCTCATCATACTTCCCACACTTGGCATATAGCTCCAGCCTTGTTGGCCTCTCGATTTCGAATCAACAGTCTTGGTCCTCTTTGCCTGGCACTCCGATGTCTGTGTCTGAGTTGTCTCTGCTTCCTCAGAAGATCCAAATCGATCTCCTGCTCCCGGGATCTGGAAATAATATCCCCCGGAGTCTTGCAACCCAACAAACTCACAAAATCCCAAATATCATCCCTCAACATATCATGGTACCTTGTCTTTTTGATCTCCTCATTCACAGCATATTGTGGAACTAATAAAGCTCTCTCCCAGAACTTGGCGGTGATCTCTGCTACACTCTCTATAGTCTGGAAAAGGTCCTGAGACTCTTTCGCCAGCTGTTGAACCTCGATAGTTGGTGCGAACTCAGATCTAAACCTCGTCATGAAATCCTCCCAAGTCATGGCCGCCACAACCTCACATACCAAAGCATGACCAATATCCTCCCACCAGTCCCGAGCTCGGTCCCTCAGAAGGCAAGATGTGAATTCCACCTTCGACCCTTCAGGGCAGAAGCTCGTTCGTTGAGCATTCTCCATGTCAGCGATCCATCATCGGCTAAAAATATGGTCCTTCTTCCAGAAGAACTCTGGGGATCCATAAGCCTAGAACTCCTGAAACGAGAGAGTTCATTCCCCCAATTGACCCGCCACAATCCTAGCCCGAAAAGCCCGCATGCGATCATCCAAAAGCTCCATAATCCCCTCCTTGATGGTACTAAACATCACAGGAGTGGCATTTAAGATACCATGAGTGATATCAGACGTGACGAACTCACATATCCTCTCGTCAATCGGTTCGGCACCAGAGCTAAAACCAGAACCTAATCCAGAACCTCCTCCTCGAGTGCTCACCACCATACTGAAAAACAAACATATAAACAATCAGAATATACTCAAGGGAAATCTCACACCACAAGCTCCTCATAATCTCTGTGATTTTCCTTGATTCGAGTACGGATCCTGTGCTTTCAGTAGTACGGGACCAACATTACCTTTCATACATATCCGTACTTTCCCCAATAACCATCTTGAATCCTCTAAGTCACTCTACCAAAGCAACTCACGCATGTACTATGTTAAACATCATATATATCCCGACTAAAGTAGTCCATAGACTCTCCTTGGAATCCTCGCCTCACTGGCCTTTGCGATCCTAGGAACTTCTATCAACATTGTCGGTTGCCTTATGCATGCAAATTGTACACAATACCACTCTAAAGCTTCAAAACTCTTACAAGGTGGATAGGATTTCGAGATGACTGAATATGATGGTGGAGGCTAAGTATGGAGAGGCCCTCAAGGAGTTATAGCCTTTAAATAGGGATCTCAGCCCCACAATTAAGGTTTTGGTGTTGCGCACCTACGCTCATCGTAATTACCTTTACGCTTAGTGTATGGCATTAAACTCTCGCATGGGATTCTTTATCTACGCTTGGCGTAAGAGGCTATCCTATGCTCAACATAGGGCACCAAAATGCAAGAATGTAAAAAATTAAACTTAAAGAATTATACCTGAGGATACATGTGTTATAATATCAACGAAGACCAAGGTTTAGTGACGTCCATGACGTTCGCACAACAACATTTCCAAAAAAAAACATAACACCATTTTTTTAACCTGAGAACACGAGAAAGAGATGAGAGATGAGAGAGATATGTAACCCCTTCACTTTCTGCGTGAATGATAATGAAGAAAAAAGGTATGCCCTTGGTTCTTTGTGTGAATGAGAATGAAGAAGAAAGAGACGTTGAGTGTATTTAAAAAATAAATAAAAATTAATATTAAAAAAAGCTAGTCTTTAAAGATGGAAATGTCCTTACATGCAGGGCACATAAGCTTAATGCCTCTCAATAGACGGGGGTTAAAAGCAGATACCAAATCTACAAAAAATTCTTGATTTTGGATCTTTCATACAAGTTGAATTTTTTTTTACCCTATCCATAGATTTTTGCAAACTACATGGACAAATTTTATTGTTTTGTTTAGGGTTATTGTCGCTGTAGCCCAATAAACTTTAGTATATTGGTTCAAATAGTCCATCGTGACACCCATCCTAACAGTGGCGGAGCTTCAACATATATTTTGGGGGGTGGGGGGGGGGCGAAAATATAATGTGTATAAAAATTGGTGAACAGGGGGGGTGCCAAAGCCAAAATTTTATATTTTTGGGCCTAATATGTATAAAATCAAAGTATAAGGACTATTTCTAATAAAAAAAATAGGGGGGCCACAGCCCCTCCTGGCCCTAACAATCCTCCGCCCCTGCATCCTAATCAGCAGGTTTAGATGTCAACTCAATTGCCACGTGTAAAACCTAATGTAATGCTTTATTTAGAGTTCGAATCCAATCAACTGCCTTACTGCCTTTCATCTTCTCCGGCTCCGCCGTTGTCTTCTCCGGCTCCGGCGATGGCCCAGATGTTGACTCGATAGAATCGAACACCAAGCATAGAGTTCGATATGATGAAGATCGATTGAAGGCTTAGTGTGGATGGGATGCATTCCTTCTTTTTCCAGGGTTAGGAAAACTTGTCATTGTCTTTTTGTTCAAACAAAAACCCATATTGATCTATTGGTTAAAAAATCAGGTTCATCCCTTGTTTAATAGTTTTTAAATAGATCTAGAGAGAGAAACTAATGAAGATGAAGACCAGTGAAGATGAAACTGATGTTACCTCGATGAAAGTGAACCTCAATCCCATATATGTTCAAACAAAAAATATATTGTTAATCGTATCCAAGATCTATTAAATTAAACCCTTAACAGAATCACATATCTGATCAATAGAATCTCATAGATGTTCAAACAAAAATCCTATTTTACATCTTCAATCAAATCCCAAATATGTTCTTCTATTGCAAAGATTCTTCTTCTTTTCCTGTTCTTCCATGGTACTAATATCCCTTCATGTTTCCCCCCATCTTCAAACAGACCTCAAAATTGAATCCTCACAAAATCCGACCACCTTTAAATTCCCTAAACATCGACCCCTAAAAAGATTCACCATAGATTACAAATCAAGAACCAAAATGGTGGAAAGTATAAGAAAGTTGGTTGATGGATCATTTAAAATGCAAAAAATAGTCACGATGGATCATTTAAACCAATATACTAAAATTTGTTGGGTTATAGTGACAATAACCTTTTTATCTATTAATAATCTCCTGTGTGGCTTAATGTGTTTTAAAGAATATCAATATAAAAGATAATGAAATTTAAATTCCATTAAAAATAACAAAATTTATTTCCATATATTTAAGCATTTAAGAAACAAGAACCCCAATAAAATCTAGCATTCAATTTTCATTTGGAATCCATTTCTCTTTCTTGGACAAGCAGTGTAGTGCAGACTTTCATTATGTAGTGTAGACTTTTATTATGGGCCCAACCTTTTGGATATATGTTAAGACTATTAGTCGTTCATAGGCCCATCAATTTGGCTATCAGTATAACTAATCCATCCATATTTCATGATAGAAACAAATAATATTTGATCATTAAGCTATTAACTAGTTTTAGGATAACGATTTATAAACGTAAATAATATCAGATTATATATATATATATATATATATATATATATATATATATATATATATATATATATATATTGGCTGCTATGCTTCTAATATTAGGTATAGAACCATCAAAAACTACATTGTTTTAACAAACTACAATCAACTCTCTCTATCATCTTTCATGCATCCTGTATTATAGCTTATGTTAGGCTTCTATATATTTTTTTATGGAGTTTTATAATAAAAAAAATCATGCAAGTATACATAAGGTAGCTGTCGAGGAAAGTTATAAAGCCAATTAGATGTCAAATAAAGAAAAACATTTGAAATACATAGATGTTGGAGATGAATCACGATATCAAAAATAATGAGTTAAAAAGAAATAGTAAAAAGTAAACAAAGAAAGGAAATTATGATTTTTAGTCAAAATGAAGGTAATTTTGATTGGTTTATACCTAATGTTACATACATAACAACCATATATTCACTTCTTATATATATATATATATATATATATATATATATATATATATATATATATATATATATATAAAAGATAACTAATTTTTTTAATGATAAATAGGATCACCTGTTCAACCTTCATTTTAGAGCTTATTTTTTATTGAAAAAAAATATCTAAATATATGTAAATTCATCATTTTTCAACCACTTTCCATATTAGTATTCGGAAAAACATTCTCTGAAAAATGTGTACTATATCTACATTTTTCATAAAAAAACTCAATTTTTTGAATTTTTTTTCAAAGAATCTCCTTCTATATTCACATCTTAGACAATTAAGATATTTCATAAAATTATAGAAAAAGTTTAAAAAAAATGTGCATATATACACAAACTCAAATGTGCATTATTTTTCAACCTTGGTTTTAAAGCTTATGTTATATAAAAAAATAACTAAAAATAAATAAATTCAATATCTATTAACCTCTTTTCATATTGGTATTCGGCGAAAATAAAAAAGTTGACGTTAAATGTGTATCATATGCACATGTACACAAAATGAAAATGTATATATATATATATATATATATATATATATATGTATATATATATATATGTATATATATATATATATATATATATATATGCACACTAACGTACATATGAAGTTAGGATACTGTTAGAGAAGTTGATTTTTCGAAGAAAAAAAATCAAAACAAACGTTTTTCTACATATGTGTATATGGCGCACATTTTACGTTAGAAGAAAAAAAAATGAATTTATGTATGGGCAGAAGTTTAAAAAAAATGATGAATTTACATATTTTTTGTTGTTTTTTTGATATAAAATAAGCTCTAAAAACATTTTTCCAAATAATGTGAATGTGATGCACATGTTTAAATATATATATATATATATTTTTAATATCAATATGGAAAGAGGTTAAAAACTGATGAATTTGTATATTTTTATTTATTTTTTTCGATAAAAGATCAATTTTATAATGAGCATTGAAAAAGTGATCATTTTGATTATAAAAAAGTTAGCGATCCTAATAAATCCAACTTAATATATATATATATATATATATATATATATATATATATATATATATATATAAACAAATTTTTTTGGAAGGAAGGTAAGAAGTATTTTTTCTACATATTTTTTTGACGAACAAAAACAAAATAAATCATTGGATGAATCAAAAATAATATGATTCAGAAAACAAATCCCGAAAAAAAAATCTTGATGATTTTATTGTTATTTATTAAAATTGTCATAAAAATGAATTATCGCTTGATTTACTAAAAGTTGAATCATGAAGGTGTTTTTTTAGGAATTTGATCTGGATTATATATATATATATATATATATATATATATATATATATATATATATATATATATATATATATATATATATATATATATATATATATATATAAATCATCTTACTTTTTATTCATCTAATAATTTTATTTTGTTGGTTTGCTAAAAAAATATACGTACAAAAAATTTCTTATATTTCTACCAAAAAATTTCTTTTTATTTGATCAGGATTATATATATATATATATATATATATATATATATATATATATATATATATATATATATAGAAAGAGAGAGAGAGAGAGAGAGAGAGAGAGAGAGAGAGAGAGAGAGAGAGAGAGAGAGAGAGAGAGAGAGAGGGGTAAGTTCAATTGATAAAATAATAAAGGTTGAGAATGAGGGAATTATTCTCAGCCACTCATTTATTTTTGCTGCAAAAGTTTCGGTCGTACCGGCGGAAATTAGAAAGGAATACACACGTGTTTTCCAACAAAACATGTTTCTTTAAACTATGCTAATCATTACCTTAATATATACAAAAACATTGTTTTTTTTTGTTTTTTTTATTTTTAAGAAGATATTATTATCGAAAAATGATTTTAAATATACCAAAATTCATGATTTTTTATTCTCTACAAATAGACATCCATATTGATATAGTTTTAAGATAAAATAAAATTTTTATTTTTTTTATATTTTCAGCTATCGTTATTCATAAGTGAATAAAAATGAATCAAATTTTTGCTACAGTACATTCGTTATTCACTTATGAATAAAAATATATAATTAATTTTTTTACAGTTTAAGTATCATTTATAGTATTTATTCATATATGAATAACAAATTAACTGTAACAAAAATCTGATAAATGTTTTATTCATATATGAATATAAAATATGACGACAACTAATACACGTTTTATTTATATATAAATAGAATATACGACGAAAGATGATGTAAAAATATATATATTTTAAGTAAGAAACTTTATTACGTGTCATATTCATATATGAACGATACTTAAACTATAAATAAAAATTAAGCATACATTTTATTCATAAGTGAATAACGAATGTACTGTAATAAAAAATCTGATAGATTTTTATTTACTTATGAATAACGAGAGCTGAAACTCTAAAAAAAATAAATTTTTTATTTTTTCTTAAAACTATATCAATATGGATGTCTATTTATAGTGAATAAAAAATTATGAATTTTGATATATTTAAAATAATTTTTTGATAAAAATGGTTTTCTAAAAATAAAAAAAATAAAAAAAAGTATGTTTTTATGTATATTAAGGTAATGATTAGCAAAGTTTAAAGAAACATGTTTGGTTAGAAAACACATGTTTATCCGTTATCCATTTCCGCCGGTACGCTTAAGTGTTTTGCGGCAAAAAAAATGTGTGGCTGAGAATGATTCCCTCATTCTCAACTTTTTTTTTCTCAATTGAACCCTCCTATATATATATATATATATATATATATATATATATATATATATATATATATATATATATATATATATATATGGCTAGGTTATAATGTGGATGGACAACTATTGTGTAGAAATGTGGATAACGCTATTTTATGAGAATTACTAAGAGAATATGTTATTTAGTAATGTGAATACGTTCAATTTCACAGAACTATTGTTATTTTAATGGATTCTCACTAATTCTAATTCATTTTTGTTCTCATGCATCGTTTTTCATTTATTTTCATTCTTACTATTTACGACTTAATAAACATCCTGATAACATTCTGACAGAATAAGAATAATTAAAAAAAATCTATAATAACCTTTTAGACGATTTAATTAGTGAAAATGCATAATAATTACAATAATTATATAAGCTTGAACATATTCATATTATCAAACAACATATTATCTTTTTCATTCTCACAAAATAGCATTATCCACACGTCCACACAATAATTGTCCATCCACATTTGAACCTAGCTCTCTCTCTCTCTCTCTCTCTCTCTCTATATATATATATATATATATATATATATATATATATATATATATATATATATATATATATATATATATATATATATATATATATATATTATTTTTTTGTTTGATGTACCATTGAACTTTTTAGCATTGTTTAAAAAAGTATTAATATGATCAGATATTATGGGATTTTTCTGTTCCCTACATCTTTTTCGGCCAAACATGTTTCCGTTAAGCATGAAGATTCCAGTCACATTTTCCTACCAAGCGTGAATTTTCCGGCGGCCAGTCCTCGCATCTTGAAAATTTGATTTCAAAATGTAGGGTTTGGGGTTCAATTTCAAAGAAGACGATTTAAAGTTTGATTTCAGCTACATTTTGTTTGATGAATTTATGACTAAAGAAGATAATTTATGTTTCAATTCCGGCTAGGATTTGTTCAATGAACTGAAAATTAGAACCCCAAATCGAAAATCAAACTTTGAAGGTGGAACTCGTCGATTTGTTCATCTCTGGAAATCTGAAACCTAAATCTATTTTTATATCCCTCCCACCCTCCCTTATAATCCAACTCTCCCTCATAATCCGACTAGATTCAATTAGGGCTGTTCACTATCTGGATAAAACCGAATTGTCCAATTGGATAATTTTGATTGGACTATTTGGTTCGGATATTCGGATTTTTACATTGGTTTACAACAAAACCGAATTATTATTTTGGATTTCGGATTGGTTTTGGATTATAAAATAAGAACCGAATAGTCCAAAAAAACCAAATAAAAATATATTTTTATTTATTTTTAATATATCTATAATATTTATTAATTTTATAATTTATTTTTTCAAATAAGTTCAAAAAGTTTCACCTAATAAAAAACATCAATATGAATTTTCTCAAAAAAAAATTATCTATTAAATGTTAAACTATAATATACATTATTAGTAATTGTTTATAAATTTTAAATCACAACTAAATAATTTTTTTTTACTTCTTCTGTAAAAGTTGGATTATATTATAATTATATGTCGTTTTAAAATGTTCTAGTTTTTGAAAACCGAATAAAAAAAACCGATCTAACCGAATTGTAATTGGATCGGATCGGATCGGATTTGATTTTAGTTAGGACTATTCGGATCCATATTTTGAAAACCGAAATCAATTTGGATTTACTTAATTGGATCGGATCAAACCGATCCATCCAAACGAACACCCCTAGATTCAATCCTTTTTCCTTCCTTCTTATAGCAAAGAACTTTTTTTTCTCATTTTCTTTTTACATCAAGATTTTGTCTTCATCCCTGAAACAAATATTTCTAGATTACATCAACAAATCAAGAATACATCAGCACATCAAGGTTCGAATTCAAATTCACCAAAACTCTAGCATCAAGACTTCAAGAAACTACATTACTTTTCAGTTTCTTTATTCTACTCCAAGATCTCAATAAAAAATTTCTAGGACGACAAACGGTAGTGGTAAAGATTGAACAAACAAACAAACCCGTCCTTTTCCTATCACAAATATTACCAACCTCGTTTCAACACAGTTAGATGGGGAAAATTATTTGGTTTGGATACATCAAGTTCTTAGCATATTGATGACTCTTTTTCGAATTGCTTCTCAAACTCGCTTTTTGGAAAAGCCACGAATTTCTAGCTTTTCGGAAAAACCATTTTTTTAACTAAAAAGTTAGTGTTTGTCAAACACCTTTTTAACTTATTGGTTATTTGAAAAGCCAATAAGTAATAACATTTTAAAAAGCACTCCCATACACCCACTAGATAACCACGTTGATGAATCAATATTTAAACCGAATGAAAAGATTCATGCATTTGCTTCCTGGAAAAACGGACAACTACATCCAATCATGTATCAATGAAACCTTAAGTCCATTAGTTGCTCCAGTTTCAATCGGTGACTCCACTGTTGTTGAACTATGGAAAATACTAGAAACTTTATATCTTCAACAGACGTTCGCAAAAAAAAATCTCAGTTCCGAAATGAATTGCAAAATATCAATCAAAATGGAATTACAATCACCGAGTATTGTTAGAAATTAAAACAAATTCATGAACAACTTAAAGTTGTTAGAGATATTGTACCAGAATCAGATCTAGTCTTGCACTGCTTGAACAGCTTAGACGCCTCCTTCTACAATTTGGCAACAATTATTGAAAACAGTGATCAACCTCCAGAGTTTATCACTCTCGGATCCAAAACTATTGGTATATGAACAAAGATTGTAAAGACAATCAAACAAAGTAAATTATCCTATCATCGCCTTGAATGAATCTAGCGTGAATACTCCTCCACACTGTGAAAAATCATCAGTATTCTGTCAAATTTGTAGAAAACAAGGGCACAAAGATGATATGTGCTACCACTATCATGAGTTTTCGGAGAATTTTGGCAGTTTTCAAGGCGCTAACGGACGAGATCAGCATGGCAGAGGAGTATTTAGAGGAAATCACGGGTACAGAGGAGGCGGTGGTCGTGGTGGTCCTCCACCATCTCCCTTCAGCACCTCCATCAAATGCAACAATCCAACCCTAATTTTGGAAGAGCAGGTGGCGACTAATCATATGATACATGCTTTCTTTTTACATCACATGGATCCTACCAACAGATTCACGAATATGGATATAACACGTACCAATGGGAAGTCCATACAGCTCTTAACATATCTCATATTGGAAACTCAACACTTAAGTTACCAAATTGTTCCTTAAGCCTTAAAAATGTCATTCCTGTCCCTAGTCTTACCAAAAATCTTTTATCAATTGCCCAACTTGTATATGATAACATGTGTACCATTGAATTCTCATTGTCTGATTTCTTTGTCAAGACCATAGCAGGGGTTGTTCTCCACCACATTCCGCCTAGTCGACGCAACGTCTATTCATTCTCTGCTGAACAGACATCGATCTCTACTACAACTAGTCACCTTTGGCTAGCCCTGATAATGGAGCGGGTTTTGACCCTGATCCGATCTGAACCCTTAAGAATTATATGGGTTTGGAGCATAGTTTTTAATTCTTTAACCCGTTAACGACCCGTACCCGCTAACCCTTTTATTAAAAGGGTCGGGTATGGATCATCACCGATCCGATCCATTTATAACCCGCCCCGTATAAATTTTAGAATTATACGTTTATATTTTAGCATGTTTAAAGTTTAATTTTATTTCTAATCGAAAGTCCAAAGGGAAAAAAGCCAAAGACCAAACTATTTTTATATAGGACTCGAGGAGTCAACTTCTAGATGGTCTGTTAACAAGAATCATGGTATCATTTCATTAATATTTCATCAAGCAATCACTAATTTCATATATAAATCAATAAAGTCATTATCAACCGGAAGAAAGTTTGCAATTGCTACTCTCTATCACCGCATTTAACATTCAAAAATCAACCAGAGGTTACTACAATAGTGAATTTAATTCCAATCGAAAGTTATCGAGTATGTAATGCATTTTCTAAATAAATATTTTTGTTTGATTATTCAAAAAACCTACAGGTTATGGGGCGGGTTTGGATATCTGTTGATTCAGTGGATAAGGGTATGAGTTTGATTATTCAAAACCCTACAGGTTACGGAGCGGGTTTGGATTGGATTTTGAAATTTGTTAAACGGGTTTGGATCAAGGTCGGTTCGCTCCAAACCCGCCCCATTTCTAGGTGTAACTTTGGCGCTCACGCTTAGGACATCCTTCATCATATGCTCATAATAGTATTCCATCTCTTAGAAAAATAAATAAATACAATGTTTGTTATGATTGTAACATTTCCAAGAGTACACGTTTACCTTTTTCGCGAATTTCTACTAAATGTCAATAACCATTGGAAATTGTTCACTTAGATATATGGGGACCATCGCCCGTGCTTTCACGATCAGGTTATCGCTATTTTATTACATTTATTTATGGGTTTAGTCATTTTACATGGATATATCCTTTAACCTATAGGTTTTAGAGTCATTTCGACACTTTAAGACCCACGTGGAAAAACTATTGTCCAAACCCATCAAATTCTTCCACTGTGACAGGGCACTTGAGCTTACTCAATGAAATATGGGCCAATTTTTGTCTGCATTTGGAATCACCTATTGAATATCGGGTCCATATACCCCACAACAAAATGGTTTGGTTGAACGCAAAAATCACCATATTTCTGAAGTAGCCTTTTTTTTTTACTTCCTCAAGCTCATCTTCCTTACCAATATCGTTATGATGCTTATGCTACAACTTTATTCTTGATAAATCGTTTGCCATCACCCATGCTTAATAATAAATCTCCATTTGAGTTATTATTTCATAATCCACCAGACTATTTTGTGTTGCATACCTTTGGATGTTTATGTTATCCCTTTCTTGGTCACAATCGACCTCACAAGTTATCTTCAAAGTCTACTGCTTGCATGTTTCTTGGCTACGCTTCCAACTATCAAGGATATATTTGCTTTGATCCACATACTCAAATGACTTATGTCTAGCGTCATGTGGTTTTCCATGAAACAAAATTCCATCCTATCATGTCTTCATCATTTTAATCTACCCCTCCAGCTACTATCACAATTGTCCATACTTTACCTCAAAACCCCACATCGTTTCCTATCCCTTATGTGGAACCAACTTCACCTACATCACCTACATCACCCACCTCCCCACCTATCATACCTTCTGTAACATCCTATTTCGAGAAGTTCTTATTTCAGGGTCGTGGATCGGAGGTCGATTGTGTAAAGGCTTTGGGCCTTAAGGAGGTAATGTTTAGACCTTTTGGAAGGAGGCAATGATGGTTATGATATCTAAACCTTTGAATTGTGTTTTGGTCCGAAGGGTAGAAAGGGAAAAGTCATAGGTCGGGCTCTTGCTTGAAATGTGGATTTTTTTTTTGATAAGTTTTTAGTCCAAAATATTTAGATAATATTGTGGGGCTCTTCGATACCTTTCCATTGATATAAAGATCGCCGAAAATGGAGTTGAAACGAAGAAGTTATGACCGTTAGAATTTAGGAAGGTTTTAGGTTAAGCTGAGTACGTTGGACATACTAGGCAATGGCAGATCGTGGAGTTCAACCTGGTATGTTGGGCGTACCAGGAGTATGTTGGGCATACGCGATCAGAACCCAAACCCTGATTTCGGGGTTTTGAGCCCTATTTAAGCTCCTTAACTTCCCCAAACCCTTATTTCTTTCAACCTCCATCCTCTCTAACCCTAAATTCGAAACCCTAGCCCCATTTATGAGATCCTTGAGTGTTTGGATGCTTTGGAGTGTTCATGGTACATCTTGGAGAAGAAGGAGCTCATTGGAGAAGTGTCGGTTGCATTGGAGCTTATAGATCCAGATCTTGTTCACCTTGATCTTTCTTCTAGATGTATAAAGCTTGAATCTTGATGATGCATTTGTTAAATCTAGCTAGTTTTGGATGTTATGAGCTTTTTGGTCACTTTAGTGCATAAAGTTTAGATCTTGAAAGTTTGTGACCTTGTTATGGATAAATTTGGAAACTTTATCCATCTAAACATCGTATTGATACATATCTGAAGCGTGGGGACTTGAACTTAATGGATTTAATGAAAAATATGCACTTTTGGTTGCTTTGAAACTTAAAAGACTAGATATTGGTTGTTTGGACCATTCTAATGGATAAAGTTGAAAACTTTATCCGTTATGGAGCTACTAGGAGCCATAAAAATGTGATTTTGGTCCTTCTATCCCTTCCATGCATGGACTATGATGTATTAATGAGTTAAGAAGTTAGGGTTTTTGGTATTGAGCACTTAATAGCTAGGCAAGATCATAAAGTTGGAAACTTTATGATTAAGGACATCATTTGAGGACTAGATATGGATTTTGGACGAAAGGGCTTAAGGGATTAAGCCCTTAACAGAATAAAAGGTAGCAGGTACGTACATTGGGCGTACGCTATGGTACGTTGCACGTGCTAGGTCAATAGCCTGTTTTTTTGTCACTACACTAGTAAGTTATGCGTACAAGCTGAGTACGTTGGGCGTACTCAACTGAGTTGACTCAGTTGGCTTCTTTGACTTTTGACTTTAACCAAGTTTAACCTAAGGGTATTTTGGGTATTTTGAGTTGTATTTGAGATTGGTCGCTATTTGATGTATAGGTGACTGGTAGAGTTGATATTCGAAGAAGTGACCTATTCTGCTATTTGTTTAGACTGAGAGGTGAGTTTGCTCACTATACTGTAGGACACTAGGGATTGTATGTGTTTGTAGTCTTTGTGACTCCTGGTGTATGCATGTATGCATGTGTGCCTGTTTGCTATATGTATGTGGGGTGAAATAGACCCGTACGGTTAAAAAATATCGATTGAGTTGAAATAGACTCGGGGGTGAAATAGACTCGTATGGTTGAAAAATACCAATTGAGTTGAAATATACTCGGGGGTGAAATAGAACCGGGGGTGAAATAGACTCGGGGGTGAAATAGACCCGGAGGTTAAATAGACCCGGTACAGTCTTGAGCTGACATATACGTATGGTATGTAATATTTTGGGGAACTCACTAAGCTTTGTGCTTACGGTTTAAGTTTATGTTTCAGGTACTTCTGGTTTCAAGAGGAGGGGTCCGGTGTAAGGTCCCAAAAATTTTCATTTTTAAATTAATAAAACGGTAATCCAAAACATCACCATAAAACCAGGATGGATCGAAGTGTATTAATACATCATAAAATATTATAGTAAATCACAAATTGCGGAATAAGGTGGTGTGTGCTCTGCAATCATCTCGGGCTCTTCCCTTTGAAACCAGAAGTACCTAAAACATAAATTGAAAACCGTAAGCACAAAGCTTAATGAGTTCCCCAAAATACCACATACCATACTTAATAAACACATAAAGGGCCCCGCCCGGCATCAAGCCCCGCTCGGTATACAGATATGTCAGTCATCAGGCCCCGCCCAGTATATATATATATATATATATATATATATATATATATATATATATATATATATATAACATATAAACATATAATCATACAATCACATACGATAATCACGAAGATAATAGCATACAGTACAATCATCGGTCCACGCCCGACATCTGGCCTTGTCCGGTAAGCATATCAGCACATAACACATGCAAGAGTCATGCAGACATCTAGCATCCTAACATAATAAACCATGGGTCGGCATTGGTGCCTTCGACTCGCTAAACACAGTGAGGAAACTCACATCTAACTACTGAATCACTCAAATAAATCTCTGTCTGCTGGTCCTACAAATCCCCACAATGTCATCATAAAACACATCCAATTAATAAATTGGATTCCGACCAATATATAAGAGTCTAAGATAGGGTAAAAGACCATTTTTCCCTTTATCTAACTTGGACCAAGGCCAAGGCCCAATCCAACTACTCGAAATGCCAAAAACCAAAATGATCACCCAAAGCCCAATTAAACTAAACCCAAAACCCCCTAATGGCCCAAGCCCAAAATCGATCCATTGGGCTTCTGCTGAGAACACTTTGCGTTCCACCCTATGACTCCTGTCGTCCGAATGCTGGGCGTTCCCATGCAAACGCCTGGCGTTTGTTCGCTGATTACCAACTTCTAAACCAATGTCTTAATGGCTTAAGATCTCATGTCCAAACTTCATATCCAATCATAATGGAACGTCTAAATCCATAAATTTGCAAACTTTATGGCTATGCAAGGCTACAATTAGCACAAAACATGATCCTAAAACTCCAAATCAACTATAAGGCTCCAAAACTCTTGCATGGAAGATTATGAAGACCCAAGATTGTATTTTTATGATTCTAGACTCACTATTATGCTTGAAAGGACAATCCAAACCTCTGGATCATTCCAAACTCACAAAGATCAAGTCTTTGGGACCAAAAAGAACATAAACTAGCCCTAAATCAAGATCTAACAAATGAGACATCAAGATCTAAACTGTATACCTCAAAATGATGCTCCAAGATGTCAGGAGCCCAGATCCACAAGCTAGAGAGCAACCACAATACTCCAAAGATCTTCCTTCTCCTATCAAGAACACTAGATGATACCAAAAAGATGAACCAAGGCTTCAAACTCTCATACACACTTAGGGTTTTCGAGATGAGGATGGATGCTGGAGTAGTGAAGGGTTTTGAGGCCATAATGTTCTTTAAATAGGGTGAAAACCCTAAAATTTAGGGTGTGGTCTCTGCGTGCAAACGTCTAGCGTCCATCATAGTGAATGTCAGGCGTTCTATTCCAAACGCCTGGCGTTTAGACCAAAGTGCCAAAAATTAACACAACAAGGGTCTAAACTGAAAAGTATTTTGAATCGGGTGTTACATCCGGCTTGATTACATCGAATCCACCCATGTTTCCTCACTTTATGATTTTGGGTTTTTACTCTAACATACTTTTGAATGGTTGATAATGATAAATGGTGTTTATGGGTTGAATTAAAAAAAAAAACCTTATAAATTTTGGGATATTACAAGTTGGGATGTTCGAACACACTCTCGGGTGTGTCTGAACTCAAACTGAGGATTTGGTAAGTTTTTCATAAAAGAAATAATTTTCTAAAAATATTTCTACCAAAAGAAGAGGTGTGATGCATGCAATCGGACGAGCTCAAGTAAGTGTTCCCAAAATACCCATACATGTTTATTGTTTCAGTATGTGATTATGTGAATAACATGCTATATTAGGGCTAATGAGTTGCTCAATATTTGTATGATAGGAGAAATGTCTTGTATGTTTAATGTATAAGACCCTAGAATTTCATGCTAGTATGGGTTACTGGTGATATGTTAGGTTGGCCTGTTAGGCAGTGCTCTAGTTATAACTTGATGCTCGAATGCTGCTTGCTTTGTGCTTTTAGGAACCACTGCTAACAGTAGTTAACTATCAAGTGAATATGCTAGGTTAACTATTGCAGAAATTAGTTAATTTCAGAAGGTTAGGTTTAACTCTATTGTGCATCTCTTGTCTGAGTCCAACCGTTCTAGTGTGAGACCTTGCAGTCGAAGAATTATCTAGTATATGTTGCATGTAATTATATTCGTAAGGTAGTTAGCGGGTGTTAGTGGGGGCTTCGTCTGCAGCTGATGACGGAGAGTTGCGGGAAGCGAATCCTAGGAGAACCTAGGAAGCATGTTAGCATTAGCAGATGCGTTGTTTAGCAGGAATGTTAGATTGTGCTTGTGTTAGCATTTTTAGAAGAGAGATCCTAGAAGGAAAATCTAGGAAGATTAGCAGTGTGTACCCGGTGACAGCGAGTATATGAGATTGGGTCGGATGGTAGTGGTCATGAGTAGTTACTTAAAGGATCTGGAACGATTCTTGAGGATAGTACGCGTAGGTGTGGAATGTAGTATTGGGCTCGTACTACTGAAACCACATAATCCGTACTCGAATCGAGGAAAGTCACGATGGTTATAAGGAATTGGTTAAGGGTTTATGCACTCTTGTACAGTCAGTATGGCTGGTTTCCACCTTCCCGTAGATCCTTATTTTCCCAATCAGGGAAATAACGGATGGCTAGAAGAATCTGAAGAGGAACCTGAAGAGAACCCCGAGGAAGAGGAAGAATCAGAAGAAGAAATTGAACGAGCTCAGGGCATCGACTACCACGTTAGCCTTGCCTGGATGGTATTTGATCTCACACTCATAATCATTTAACAACTCAACCCATCTTCGCTGCCTCATGTTTAGTTCCTTTTGATTTAGAATGTGCTGGAGGCTCTTGTGGTCTGTAAAGATTGTGCACTTGGTACCATATAGGTAGTGCCTCCAAATTTTCAAGGCGAAGACCACCGCCCCCAGTTCAAGATTATGCGTGGTATTATTTACTTCATGAGTTTTCAGTTGTATGGATGCATAATCAGTTACCTTCTCTCGTTGCATAAGGACACAACCTAAACCTTGATTCGAAGCATCACAGTAAACTATGAAGTCTTCGGTTCCCTCCAGTAAGGATAGCACCGGAGCACTACAGAGGGCTTGTTTCAAGGTTTGGAAGGCAAGTTCTTGCTTCTCGGTCCAGTTGAAAGGTACACCTTTTTGGGTCAATATGGTGAGGGGTTTGGCTATCTTGGAAAAGTTCTGAATGAATCTTCGGTAGTAGCCTGCGAGACCCAAGAATTGGCGAATTTCTGTTGGCGTTGCCGGAATTGCCCAGTTTTCGATTGTTTTGATCTTGGAGGGGTCCACATGTATTCCTTACTGACTGACTACATGGCCCAGAAAGTTCACACTGCGGAGCCAGAACTCACACTTGGAGAGTTTCGCATACAACTTTTTAGCCCGTAGGGTTTCTAAAATCTGTCGGAGGTGTTGGCTATGATCTTCTTCGCTTCAAGAGTACACGGGAATATCATTGATGAAAACGATTACGAATTTATCAAGGAATGGGCGGAAGACTCGATTCATGAGGTCCATAAATGCAGTGGGGGCATTTGTTAGACCGAAGGGCATTACGACGAATTCGTAATGACCGTAACGAGTTTGGAAAGCAGTCTTAGGAGTGTCCTCATCTCGGACTTTGAGTTGATGATAACCGGATCTCAGATCTATCTTTGAAAAGTAACTAGCTCCTTGAAGCTGGGGGTATTCCCAAAAGATCTTCTAGAAACACATCCGGGAAGTCACACGCCACTGGGATGTTGTGAATGCTCGCTTCCTCTTTGGTTTTATCCACCACATGAGCAAGGAATGCGTAGTTCTTCTTTTGTAGACACTTTTTCTCCTTGATACTTGAGATAAGGCGAAGGTTTGCACCGGGTTTATCTCCGTAGATTATTAGGGTTTCGTGATTAGGAAGATGAAGGCGAACGGCCTTCTCGTGACACATAATATCGGCATGATGGGGGCTTAACCAATCCATGCCAATGATCATATCAAAACTCCTAATATTTACTGGCATCAAATTTATTTGGAAAGAGTGGTTGTTTAGTGTTAACGTACATCCTATATAGATATTTTTGGTTGTTTCCGTTTTCCCATTATCCATTTCCACCATAAAGGCTTCGTTGAGCTTCTGGGGTTGTTGGTTTAGCAAGTGTTTGAATTTATTACTAACGAAACTTCGTTCCGCTCCACTATCAAATAAGATGCATGCATACGAGTTGTTAAGTAGGAACGTACCGGTGACAACGGTTGGGTCCTGCACTGCTTCACCCTGACCCATTGTCAGTACTCTCCCTGCTGCTCCTGCCCCTTGATTGTTCGCGTTGGGGCAGTTTCGCTTGAAATGCCCGGTTTTCCCACATCCGTAACATGTATAACTGGCTCCAACATTGGTGTTGTTGTTATTGTTGTTGTTGTTGTTGTTGTTGTTTTTCATATGGTTCTGTTGAAGCTGAGCCCTACAATACTTCGCTGTATGACCCTTCCGGTTGCACCTTGTGCAAATCATCTCTCTGCACTCCCCGTGATAGTGGAAGCTACATTTGCTACACTTGGGGAGATTTCCTGAATACTGATTTGGAGCACTTGGCGTGGATGAGGCTGGAGCATATGGTGTGGTGGTAACTTGAGTTGTAGCATGGACAGTCACAGTTTGTTACTTCTTAGATGATTCCGAGTTTTTCTTTCCCTTTCGCTTGTAGTCTTTCCCTTTCTTGCTCTCACCTTCTTTCTTGACCTCCGCTTCTACTGTTTTGGCACCCTTCTTGTTGCCATGATCATACAATTTCTTGGCCAGTCTCTTGGCGCTATCAAACGTCTCAGGGTTTGCCGCAATGACATTCCCTTGGATAGGTGCAGTCAATCCCCAGATAAACCTCTCAATCTTTTTCCCTTCTGAGGTGATCATTCCGGGACACAGAAGAGATAGCTCACTAAACCTGGATATGTATGCGTCGATATCGGAGTTTTGAACCGTGAGGTTCCACAACTCTTGTTCCATCCTTTGGATTTCGTCTCTTGGACAGTATTCAGCCAACATCATTTCCTTAAGCTCTTCCCAGGGCATCGCGTTCGCCACCGGGAGTGTCATGGCCTCTATGTGGCCATTTCACCAGGAGAGGGCTTGATCAATGAAAGTGCAGACTGCGAACTTGACCTTACACTCATCCGGACACCCGCAGATTTTCAAAAACGGATTCTATTTTCTCGATCCATCGCTTCAGGGCTATTACGCCTCCTATCCCATTAAAGGTCCGAGGTTTGGCGTTGGTGAAGTCCTTGTAGGTGCATGTTCGAGAGGCTCCGTGGTTCGTTCCTTGATTTGTGCTTCCGGCTCCCTGCCCGTTGCCTTCTCCGTTGTTTCCATTGCGAATCTGCGCAAGTGCTGCAGTGACCGCAGCGGACACTACTGCCTGGAATGCAACCGAGTTTATCTCAGGTGGGGTCGGTGTTGCGTTGTTTCCACGGTTGGGTCTTTGAGGCATCTTTCTGTCATGGAACGGAAAGATGTTGAGTGCCTATTGTTTTGTGAGTTTGGAATCCCATAGACTAGGCGTATAGTGTGTGTATTTAAGTAATTTCATGCATTAACGTAAAACAAGAAAATAAAACACATAGCAGATGACAACGTCATGATAAAAGATAAAGCATTTTCATTAATACTAATAGTTTTGATACATGAAAATTTGCCAGACGGCATACAGTACATGGGAAAATATAAAATCCGGCAGCATGAGGACCCTATGAGTAGTGTCGTCACTTAAACATAGAGTCGATAGTACATAGCATAGATCACATAAACATAATACTAACGATAGATACTGCTGGTCCTAGTCATGGTGGGATGTGCCACGGGGTGGTGTTGAGGAAGTGGATGCTCCCTGAAGGCGAGCCACCTGTCGCTCCGCGTCTCGAAGTCGAGCCTCCCACCTCACCTGCCTCATGTGGAATTCCCGGATAACCTCTAGCGTTTCCTGCTCTGCCCTCTCAACCCTAGTTCGCATCTGGTGCATCTGATCGGCGGTACTCTGAGTCAGATCACCAATATCCCTCAATCGTCTCACCATGACTGGAAGTGCTCGGTCAGCCGGTCCTCCATCCCTCAAGTCATAGAACTCTCGAGCCATGCCAAACGGGAGTCACTGTCCCTGTTGTCTGCTCCACCTCCAAATGTCGATACCCCAGGGAGGTGTAGGGCCACTAGGGCCCATTCGGTGAGTTGGCACCCTCACGGGGTATGGTGGGTTGATGACTACGGACTCCGCGTCCGAATCATCATCGCTGTCGTCACCAGACTCTTCTTCTTCAACATTAGCCACAGGTTCCGCCGGTCCCTCTTTAATTTCTTCTTCCGATTCTTCCTCTTCCTCGGGGTTCTCTTCAGGTTCATCTTCAGATTCTTCTAGCCATCCGTTATTTCCCTGATTGGGAAAATAAGGATCTACGGGAAGGTGGAAACCAGCCATACTAACTGCACGAGAGTGCATAAATAAATCACGTTTTGATTATCCCTATAGTATATTTTTAGTTATTTAAGTTTGGGTTCTCTAGAGTTATTGGAGAGTGAGGTAGGCTTTTGGATTCATTTCCTGCTATGATTACTCCCGAACACATGTTGATCATATTCTGAATAAATATAGTTGATCAGGCTATATTTATCCCTAATATTACTACATAACTGCTCAGGTTTAATCATAGTGTTCAATTTCCTCCAGAAGCTTTTATTAGATATTGTTAGATTATTATTCTAATGTGCGCACATAAGTGTGAAATTTTTGTTTTGTTCAGAGTTATTTAGTCCCATTGTGTTTATAGTTGCATATCATGTATGGTTAGATATGTTAGTTCACTATAAACATTGCTCTGATACCAACCTGTCACACCCCCGAACCAGACGGCGGAAACGTCTGGGGGCTCGTGTGACTAACAATTGAATTATCATCACAATGGATATACATGAAACATAACATATTCATCACCAACATTACATATAACAACCATCATTGTTCACATCAAGTACATTGTTATAAATTACATAAGTTCAAAATAATAATAGTACGAGGAGCGATGTTACATAAAATAAAACCATGCATACTTGAAAATATTCCTGCTTAACGATTACCTGAGAATACAAGTTATTTTGAAAATGGTCAACATATATAATGTTGGTGAGTTCATAAGTATGTTTGAATAAAAGTCTTTGTATCTTTTGTAAAAACCCAGAAAATCCGATATTTTCTGTAAAGTGCCTGAAAATGATGTGAAAATCAAGTATAGATGCATGTGTGAATTTCGTAGTAGTAACATATATGAATGTAGTTTAGATTTCTTTGTATTGTAAGTAAGTGATGATTGAATATTAGTATTTTCCCAGAAAATCCGATATTTTCTGATTTGTTATAATGTCGAGGTTCTTGTATCGTTAAATAAGTTGTTTTGTATTGACACAATCGAAGGGTTAATCTCTGAAATGTTAAATTGGTATTGGAATCTCTTTATGAGCCGTTATAACCATACATGATAATGACTAGGTTGCCTGTCTTGGCATTTTTCCAAATGCATGTCTTGGCATTTTTCCAAATGCCGGTATTTGCTCAAGGTTTTGTCGCCCTAAACTGGCCTAGTCTAGCTGTAGCGAACAACTAAGGCGTGGGGGGGGTCACCCCGTATAGATATATACACAAACTCTCGCTCTCCCTCCACGAGACTCTGATTATAACTACAAGCTACGATTGTACACTCAAAGGTGACAACCGACACGTCTCACTAGATTCTCAACCTTTCGTACTATGTTTAATGTTTACGTGTATGTTGTATGTTATCAAATCCAAAGGTACATATATAAGTATACGAAGTTCAATAGTTATGTAAAGGTATAGTTACAATCTACTAAACATGTAAATTTCATTCCAAGCCCAATTAGCATGTAAATGGGTCACAAAGGCCCAATAACATGTAAGTGGGTAATTTGGGCCCAATAGGCATGTAAATAGACCACAAAGGCCCAACAAACATGTGACCCCTAACTCAGGCCCAAATTAACACGTAAATGGGTCGCAAGGCCCAATAAACATGTCATGGAAAATATTGGGCTCAATATACACTTGAATGGGCCCTTAAGGCCCATTGGCCACGTAACGTGAATATTAGGCCCAATAAAATTGCTATCGATGTATTTCGTCCATTTGTTATTATTTTGTTGATTGTTTTAGTTCGAGGTTTACCGAATTGAATATAAAAAGCCCTCTTTTGTAAAAAAAAACGACGTTCTTAGCCAATAAGCCTCAAATTTTCAATTAAGGCCCAAAGTTTTGTAAAAATAACACTTTAGTCCATAATTTATAAAAAATTGTAATTTTCGTCCCAGATGTTTAGAAATTCACGGATTTAATCCAAAAATTTATATTTTTACATTTATGGCCCAGTTTTGCAGAAAGTTACATTTTCAGCCCTTTGTTTGTAAAATTGACACTTTCGGCCCAATTTTAATAAAAGTTACATTTTTGGCCCAATATAGAAATAAATGTTATTTTCACCCCTAAATTTGGTTTATTTACATTTATGACTCAAACTTTGGTCAAATAACATTTTTAATCCCAAAACTTCCATTTTTTTGCAAATTTGGGCCAAAAACCGTGAGGCCCAAATATTTGGCCCATTAAGCTAAAATTTACATTTTTGTCCCTTTGGAAAGCATGTTTATCATAAAAATCCATTTTTATACAAGTAGGACCTGTTTGATCCTTATAAAAATATAAATGTCGCTTTTTACCCTTATCTTTTGTTTTCTTGACAATTTTGACCCTTAACGAAGTTTTTGCCCTATATTTTTATATCTTAAACATATAACACTTTTAACTTGATAATATGATGTATAAGGTGTCTTAGTTCATGGATCTTAACTCAATGTTATTTAAGATGTCGAGATTTGCTAAGATCTAACACATTTTTACAAAATAAGCTAAGAAATCACACAATACATGCATATAACACATAGATCTACACATTTTACTTGTATTCTCCCCCAAAAATCATGTAAAAACCGAAAACAAGGGGGGTATGAACTCACCTTTGCTTTGATGTTTCGGTTTTGAAGAAGAAGTGGAAGAAGTTGATGTGATTTTGGCTCTAAGAAGCTCCTTGAGTGGATTTCGAGTTTAAGAAGTTTCTAGGAGGGTGATCATGGAATAAAGCTATGTAAGAAGGAGTTTTTCATGTTAAAATGAAAGGAGATGTTTGTGTTTGATAATAACTTACCAAGGATTGGAAATACTTGATGAAGATCCTTAGAACTCTAGCAAAAATTTCGAGATCTTGGAGGAAGAAAGATGATCTTTGAGAGTGTTTAGAGAGTGTTTGGAAGAGTGTGTGTGTTTAGCTCTCGGCCGAGAGGAAGAAAAAGAGAGGGAGAAAGAGTTTTTGCATGGAGGGAAATGGCTCACCTTGATGCATGAGAACTTCCTTGATATTTGGTGGTTAAGTGTGTGTTGTCAATCCCTCCTTAATCCTCTCTAAATCCCCTTTTTATTTTTTATTTTTACTTTTTGTTAAATGGTGTTGGGCCGAGAGTTTAGGCCAAGAGGATAGGAATGGAATAGTTTGAGCCCATTAAACTTTAGTTAGGATTTTTTTGGAACCTAATCATAAAATTTTCGGCCCATTGGGCCCTTGGAAGTACTTACTGATGGGTTCTGAGCATTCTAACACTCCTAAGTGTACATGCAACCCTAAATACCTTGGATCTATGTTTTCTCTATTATACATGCAAATATGAACATTCCAAGGTATTACCCTAACTAGCATACAAACTCTGATACTTGGGTAATAAAGCAAGTTAAAAGACATACGTTTTGATGTATCTTGATTCCATGAAGCTTAAGAGCCTAGTGCCCCAAGTGTGACACCTCAAATGGTTCACACAACATCAAATACACTTGGAGTAACTTAGAGAGAAATGAACCACTTCATGAAATCGGCTAGCCCTCACCATTCCATCATAGTCTTCTCTTGGTGGCCGATTTTGGGAAGAATAAGATGCTTATATAGTGTGTCACAGTTAGGGTTACACCATGTAAACCCTAATTGTCATGGCCTTTCATTTCCATGATCCATGGGTACAAAAACACCATGGATCATCCATGGAGCATCCTATGGGTTTTAGCCCAACTTGATAATCCATGGAGCATTAGCCCACTATACAAGTATGGATGATTTACACAATCAACCCATATCTTTAATTAGTCTCCTTTTGATCACTTAATTAATTCCAAATTAATTCTTGATCAATACTACTTAAATAATCTTATTAATATATTAGAACTTATAATATATTACCAAACCTTAAGTGTTATTTCTCTCATTTTAGTCTATCCAAATGCATGATGCCATGCAACCCAAATGGACCATGCCAATCGGGTCAAGTACATACCAATTATAGTTGTGGACTTAGACACTAATCCAACAGTCTCCCACTTGGATAAGTCTAAAACTATTATTGAGTATCACTTCAAAAACCGACTGGCAATCGTAGCTCTTTAAGCCGTTGTCGAACTCTGACGTTGTAACTAAACTATGATCTCGTTAATGACTTGTCCATTAGATAAGGGATCATATATTCCTCCATTCTAGATATCTTATGGACTGAGACATGGATTATCAATCATTCTCTCCGTCCATTTGTTGTTTCCTGATTTCCGATTCATGATGACTGACTGATTGAACAAATCAAATCAGTCCTGGCTTGGCCAAGCACTCACATGTGTCATCGTTAAATCATCGAGGGGCCCACAGATATCGCTTTTATCCCGAAGGTAAAAGGAATAGATAAACTTCGACTCATATGGCTTGTTCTACTACTTGTTGAATCATACACAAAGGCACGTTTTATAACATCGAGTTACCAATGCGTTTTCGCACAATCAATGTCCAACCAACTCATAGTAACAACTCATATCTCTAGGTTTGAAGAATATAAGATATTATCGTCTCACTCGTGATAAAATCCATGAAGTGATTCAAATAAGCGCGGGTTGAATCCAATACTCAGAACTTATGAGTACTCATGAGTGTTGTAGCAATACTTTGCTATGTCCAACATCTTAGACATCTACAAGCTAACTCATGACAGTCTTGATTCATATTTACTTCCAACATATGACCGACTGTGGATGGTTTGAATAACTTAGTCATTCGGGAAGAATGACCTAGTTTATTCTGGAAGTCAAAACATGCAAAATGAAACAAAAGAATAATTGAATCCAATATGGTATCAAAACCTATGAATATAAATAGAACACTTTTTATTTATCACCATACTGATTACTCATTATTCATTGTTTCGGTTTTATCAACTTTATACTTGAATTAAAAACACTAGTTGTCCCATGCTCCAAGCATGTACACTATGTTTTTCTAAACAATAGCTTTGCCATACACCAAGTAAGCACTCTATGTTTGTCTATGATCTTTACTTTGTGAACTAGATCGATTGAACATAATTTCAATGATTCTCTTTTCACACTCCCAAATCCTTATCGAAAATGTAAGAATTCCAAATTCCTATCATTTACCGAAATCTGTTAGATTTTAAACTTATATGCATTGATCCTCTTGTAATGATTATGCACAAAGTCACAAAGACTTGTCAACAGACATTACAGAGTATTCCAATGGAGATCAACTCCATGGAAACATCCTTCTTGCATTAAGTTTTTCTAATCTTACACAGATTGAATAACTTCCAACTATGAAACATTTCCATATTCCCATTTTGACTGTCACTTCTGAACAAGAGTTGCCTCCTTTCAGAGTATGTCAATATGGTCCTTCCAAAATTTAACACTATACTTCCAACTGTCCCTGAGCAACCAATCTTTGGTAAACCTTAGATTGTTCTCGACAATTGCTTAATCATTTTAGTCATATCCAATTCTAGATTTTTCCCCCTTAATGCCCAGAGCATTTGGAAAATTTAGAAATGATGAATATTATAGCACATGCAATCGATCCTATATCCGAAGAATATGGGACACGATTCATGATGTCTCACATAAAGACATGATACTAGACCAGTCTTTTTGCTATAATATTTCTATGTCTATTTGCCAAGTTCTCATAATTCAGATTATGAAAAGGGATGTCGTAATCATAATCGAATTTTAGAACGCAAATAATGGACCCATATATAGAATTTCCTTATGTTGAGCCACTCCAACATAAAATTCATATATATATCCTTGACTAAAGAGAATTAAAACCTCAATCTAAGCTTTTAGAATTGAAATGAAGTATAATTTCCTCTCCCTTAACTATAGCAAAACAACTTTTTCCCAATTGAAACTTTTGTTTTCTATAATTAACATTGCTAACTTGCAATACTTACCATAATTATCATGCTCCCACTAACATGAAAGTTATTAGCATAACACTTATGCTCCCACTAGCTTTGACATGTACTCAAAAATCAGCTGGACTTCTAGAAATCAATATTGTATTGACTTTCTTACCAAAGTTCAAATTTCTGATACGAGATGCTTTGATAAAACTTTATCAAAGTCATACACCTTCCCTTAGATAGCTCATATGTGTCTAAACAATTTTAGAACTATGAAAAGGGATGATGTAAACATAGTCTCAATTGTTTAGACCTTTTCCATTTCTCACAAGTCCATGTTAGTGTGCCGGTTAACCACACACGCTCCACTAACGACTTTGAGAATGCAAATATCACAATTGCTATCTACTTAAAATCTACTTAGTGAAAGCGTTTCCTCACTAAATCGGATAGAAACCTTATGACACTTAGATTTTATGGTGTATGTGTTCCTATCCATGTGAATTTGTCAAAACCATAATCTCAAGACAAGGTTAGTGACAAATCCAAACTCATATGGACTGGACTTGTGCAGTCTTAACTTCTTGCCACCTGGCAGCACAAGGGTCTGCCATTGCTTGCAAGTTGTTATGCAACCATTTGAGAACTCTCAGAACTCATATGCAAAGCCAACTTTCACTGGAATGGGCACAGAAGTAGGATATGTCAACACGACAGGTTATAAAACCTCACGTCGTGTGTTAGTGTCAAACTACATGTTTTTATTCTTGATTAAATCTTGAAATCCTTTCAGAATCCTTAAGACTCCCACTGTCCTCTTGACATATAAGACTATCTTGCCAAATATTCAATAGATAGTGCAGATTCTTTATCAAGACAAACACTTGGCCTTAGTTGGTCTTTGTTTTATCCAAAACATCACAACTTAGCAATTTCAAATGTACAAGAGTAGGACACATTCTACTCTTACATTTGAAAAGTGTTAGTAATGTCACTCAAATTACAATCTTGGAGTATGACTCTAAGACTTGTTTTTGGAACGAAGTATGACTCATATTCTTGATTTAACCATTTCATCAATTCTTGATTCCTCTTCTTAGCCATAGGAATGTACTAAGATGTCCTTAGAGGACCAATTGTGATATGGTTTCTTAATCATTAAGATGATCACAAAACATGATACTAAAGTACTCTCCCATCTTTTCAGATTTGAGAAACTTTTATCTTTCTGCCTAATTTGATTCTTCTCATTCGTTCTGCCATACATCGAAACTTTTCCAATGTTTCAGAATTATACTTAAACTTGTAAGTATAACCATATTTACTAAACTTTAGTAAATCATGACGAATAGTCTTATCAATCTTTTGTAGTGGACCTGACCAGTACACAAGAATGTGTACTTGATCCCTTAGTCCTTCACTTGACTAACATATACATGTGAACAAGGAACTAGTCTTAATTTTCAAAAAATGAAACTTCTCATTCATCATACTATACAACTTGCATGATTCCAAGCTTCGTTCCAATTGAACCTTGGGTGATGAGACTCTTTCCTTACTTGGTAAATTTAGACACTACCACAGATGAAAGAATCAAATTCATATTTCCAATATTGCTAGAAACATACAAACATCAAGTTTTCATAAATGCCATTGCAAGGAGATATAAAATAAAGTAAAACTTTTATTTATTCATAAAAATGCGGAAATTTTTTTTCCTTACAATGCAACTTGAAATGAAAACTATGCTATTACATGTTCCCTAGCAATATATCATAACTCCTAAGAAGCAGCTCAAGAATCCGATCTTCAAACCATGCGATAGAAATCCATCTACGCGATCAGATTCAGCATACTCTTTCTTAAAGTTTCCTTCCCTTTGCTTGATCCTGCTAAATATCAAAATGCAACCGAGTCACATTTTGTATTAAGAATCATCAACTGGGAACTTAACAGAGTTAGATAGTGGACTTTACCTGAAGTAAAGTCAAACTTTTGACTCTACCATCCTTATGATCTTTAAGGTAAATTTGGCAGCTTCGCAACCAATTCCCCTTCCTTTGGCAATAGAAACATATGGACTCTTTGGTAATGATACATGGGACTATCTCAGACTTAGCCTTTCTCTTTACCATTTGGTCAACCGAGTTGACTATGGCCGATCCCTTTCCATTGGGAAGAAAGCTTTTACTGGGTATCCAATGTTACCATTGTCAATGTCCATTGAAGGTTTGGGAAGTTGATCTTCTAATCAAATTTGCTTTACTAGTCCTCAAATCATTTCTGATTCAGCAGCACCAAGCAAATAGATAAGATCATTAAGGGTCATGTCATAGTCTGTTTCATAGTGGTACTAAAGGAACTCGCTATGTGACTTAGAAAGTGATTGAACATCCAACTTCCTCAAGGCTTTGACACCCAACTCTCCCGGCTTGTCAATATGTGACTTTATCTCCAAGATGTGAGCACACATAGACTTTGCTTGCCAATAGGGCTTGAGTGACCTTAAACTTTTCAAGAACTTGTGGGTTAGGGAGAATAATTGGAGTAGGTGACAGAAAAGAAGTATGATTTCCATGAACCAACCATGGGACATCATCTTCATTAGGAAAGCTTGTTCCAAGAGATTTGGGATGATCATAGATGTCTAAACCAGACATCTAATATGGGATATATTCAAGTAAGTTGATTTAAGTCCTTAATATAACACCCAATATGAAATATTAAGGCTAGGACCCAACACAATATTTTATAACTTGGAAGAGGGATGCCGTAATCCAGGCTATAAAATATTTGAAGGTAGGTGAATGACGATTCACCAATTTCCACCATGAAAAACGAAATAATTTATTAGGTTTTAATTGGTTTTGAAACTCCTAGATTCTTTTGAGATTCATTTGAACTTTTCAATGGCATGTTTTAATCTCGAGTGTGCCCTCTCAGGTTTTGTGACTGGGATGCCGAGGATCACAAAACAAGGTGTGAATAACCATGCAAATATACTTGGTACCCTTAATATTTACCCCTCAATCGATGTGCCGGTTAACCACACGCACTCCATCGATACTATGATAAACTTTAAGTTACCATTTGCCTACCTTGTTAAGTCAAGCTAGTGTGCCGGTTAACCACACGCGCTCCACTAACCGACTTAAGCAAAGTGCAAAGTGTAATTTCATGGGTTAGCACCAAATTCACATTTTCCTAAGTAACAAAGATTGAGAATTTATAAAAGTTTAGTTACTTAGTATTTATCATTAATACTTTTAATGAAGGGAGAATTCTAGTCCTTGTCCTACCCGTTCGGCTAACGACCCTCCACCAGTCAAGGAAGCGGTGGCTGAGAGTGGACACCCATTAAACTGATATTTTATAGGCAGTAACCTTATACCCCTCTTATAGACCGGCTTCGTGAATGAGGTCTACTAATGGTAAGACGACTTGCTCTTATACATATATATATTATTAACTTATAATATTATAAAGTATAAGGGTTGAATTTTAACTTTTAAAATCCTAAGGGCTTAATTTGGAATTAAAGTATTCATGAAAGAAAATTTTTCAAATTCCAAAACTTGAGGGCAAGTTTTGAACTATTCAAAAACTTTTCAATTCCATAACTTATGTGTTTAAAGTAGTTTTAATTCAAAAAACTCTTCAAGTTCCATAACTTGAGGACAAGTTATGGAAGACTTTAAACTATTAAAAGAATATGACTTTTCTTTACTCATAACCTATGGAAATATTTATGAGTTTTATGAATCTTAAATGTGACTTTTCATATAACTTGAGGACAAGTTACAAAAACACATTTTAGAACCAACTCTTAGATTAATTTGGATTGAAAACAACAATTTCACATAACTTTCCTATTAATCTAAACAACTCATAAGAACAAGATAATTCAAATCAAACTTCTTCATAAAATTAGCCTAACCATTAAACTAATACAAAACATGAGTCTATTGATAATTATCTTTGAAATTGGATTATCATGAACATTACCACATCAAAAACAAGTTTATAAGTTCAAAAACAGCTTAGGGTAATGTTCCTAGTCCAATTCCAGCCAAAACAGTCGAAGATATGCTGTCTGGGGGTCCAACTCGTCGAGTGCATGAACCAACTCGGCGAGTTGGATGAGTTTAGCCTTGGACTCATCGAGTCCCTTCATGGACTTGGCGAGTCTGCTGTTCAGACAGCAACAAACTTCGATTTTTCAGCCATTTTTGCAAGTATAACAAGAAAACAAGCCTAGGCTCTGATACCACTGATGGGTTCTGAGCATTCTAACATTCCTAAGTGTACATGCAACCCTAAATACCTTGGATCTATGTTTTCTCTATTATACATGCAAATATGAACATTCCAAGGTATTACCCTAACTAGCATACAAACTTTGATACTTGGGTAATAAAGCAAGTTAAAAGACATACGTTTTGATGTATCTTGATTCCATGAAGCTTAAGAGCCTAGTGCCCCAAGTGTGACACCTCAAATGGTTCACACAACATCAAATACACTTGGAGTAACTTAGAGAGAAATGAACCACTTCATGAAATCGGCTAGCCCTCACCATTCCATCATAGTCTTCTCTTGGTGGCCGATTTTGGGAAGAATAAGATGCTTATATAGTGTGTCACAATTAGGGTTACACCATGTAAACCCTAATTGTCATTGCCTTTCATTTCCATGATCCATGGGTACAAAAACACCATGGAGCATCCATGGAGCATCCTATGGGTTTTAGCCCAACTTGATAATCCATGGAGCATTAGCCTACTATACAAGTATGGATGATTTACACAATCAACCCATATATTTAATTAGTCTCCTTTTGATCACTTAATTAATTCCAAATTAATTCCTGATCAATACTACTTAAATAATCTTATTAATATATTAGAACTTATAATATATTACCAAACCTTAAGTGTTATTTCTCTCATTTTAGTTTATCCAAATGCGTGATGCCATGCAACCCAAATGGACCATGCCAATCGGGTCAAGTACATACCAATTATAGTTGTGGACTTAGACACTAATCCAACACTTACGACCCAACATAAGATAAAGGGATGGGTTTTAGGTCCATTGGGGTCAGTTGGAGTTGTTATGGCCCAATAAGGCCCATTAAGGGTAAACCAATTTACTTTGGACCCAAAATGGCCCAAAATGTTATAGATTTGTGAATTGGGTCCATTTAGAATCCAAATAGGGTTTCCAAGCCCAAAATAGTTGAATTGAATACTTATTTTCCCATTAGGCCCAATAAGGAAATCCTAGTCCAATTTAGACTTAAACCGGGATTCTTAGGGTTTTCAGACTCTTTGTTGAACATGAAAGGTGAATTTAAATGAACATTGGGTGATATTTACTTAGAGTATATGTTTTACAATAGTTGAATGATTACACGAGGGTAGAATTTCCTAGCTAAAATGCTAGTTGTGACAGCATCTGCATGGGATTCTTGATATTAGATGCAGTCATGATTGGGGAAGTTCCTGAGGTCTCCATCTGAGATTCAGAATCTATTAGGGTTTTCTTGGTCCTTATCTGGAAAATGATCTTACAAGTATTATACATTCCAAGAGTCAGGGATGGTATGTACCTGGTTCGGCCGGTTTGAGATATGGTTTGGTTGCAACACCAATTGATGGTAGTTTGAACTATAAGTGGGGTAGAACTGGGTATTCTGCTTGGAGGATCATTGATATGTTCGAGTCTATGGTGTCGGATGAATGGTGCATAGGGATCTGTGGTTCGTGTATGTGAGACCTTGTTTCAATATTTCGTCAAGTCAAGGGTGTAAAGCAGATTGTTATCAAATGTATGTGATCAGGAAATGCACGATTCGTCTCACAGTATGAAGTTGTTGGTAAAGTAGCTCGATGTAGCCATTGTTTACTTTTTGGATGTCGAGGAATAGATCAGAAGGCGCTAGGGTCTCTCAGGTAGAGAGTTCGTTGTTGAGGGATTTGTCAGCTCACTGTATAGAGTGCTACCTATAGTCTAGGATGGGCAGATGGTTATTGGTAAATCAGCTTAATAGTTGGGTATGTTTGGCTTGGCATGGGTTTTGGTTCAGTAGTGTATTGGATCATTGGATTAGTTGTCAATGCATCCTCGATCGTTGGTCATTTCGTTTATCACCAATAGCGGAGACTCATCGGAAGTTTCGAGTTGTATCAGTTGAAGTTCAATGGATGCATTAACCTATCGTCAATTTTGACTCGAGTTTGGCAGATGTCCTTGGTTATTGGAAGTTTATAAGTTGGGGCAGTGTTGTTCAGTTTTCCTGACGTGACTGTAGATCTGCGTAGAATCAAATTTTGGCATGACGGGCCGACAGGGTTGGTATTTGGATGGATCCGACCAAATTTTTAGCATCATTTCTAGGTAACTTTAAAGTTTTATCAAGATAGTTACGTATTTGTGGGATGTGTTCAGTCTCAATCAAGGTACGGGATCTTGTTTCAGTCATTCATGAGAATGTTTTCTATTAATGATTGAGGTTCATTATTTCGTTAGATTTACTAGTACTTTACCTTTTGGGTGAGGTTAAAAAAAAGAATGTAGTAGATCCAGGGTTGGTTATGGGTTCTATTGAGGGTGTGAATGGTGATAAGTTCATTCGGTATTGTCATGAGGGGTGTTTGTAGGCCGAGCAAGATAGAAATGGAGCACTTGGTTCGAATTATATACATGACTATTAATTGGGTTATAGCTTTTAAATTGGAACAAGAGTGCAACTGCTTGACTCATCCTCTGATTGTGTGCGGCCATGTTTTGTCTGATTTTTAGCAGCCTGTGCTGTGAAAGGAATTGTACGTGGTAATAGGGTATGGCTCGTGTTGTGTCCGGTTAGCGTTGAGATGAATGTTGATTGGATTTCTCCAACTCAGTGGATTGTTGGTTGAGTATCTTTACGCCCCTGTAACGCTGGTCAGGAATCTTCATGGCTGAGATCGAGATTTGGCAAGAACGGTTAGGAAGCATGAGCTTCTCCTCTTAATGGTTGGATGGTTTCATGATGTATCGTGAACCAGTGGTTGTATGATTCATATGAGTGGGGCCTGGCAGCCATTTGATTGAGACTTTTAGGTCTCAGACTACTAGTTTCTTTGGCATGGTTGAGTATTAGTGCATTGTTGGGAGTCGGGAGACTCAATGACCAGTTGCGTTGGATCATGTGGGCAGTTAAGGGTTGTTGGAAGTAATAGTTGTACATTTGTTGTATCTTGCGAAGTGTTTGCATTATGGATCCCGTTTGCTTAGGGGCTGTATATTGGAATTGGTTACCGGTGTTCAGTACCAAATATGGAATCTCGATTCATGAAGTCCGATGAAGTTGTCTTGAGCGATTTTCCAGGTGGAGGTACACCTGAGCTGATAAGGGATTTGGATGCAACATGAAATTCTTAGATGGACCATCATTATGCTCGTGGGAGCAGTGCGTTGGTGGTGACTTTTCAGGAAATCAATTGTGTATTAAAGGTTTTTGGGCACAACTTCCGGATTTGGGATTCGTTGGAATTCACGATCAGGGTGTTTTAGTATTTTTTTTTGCATGGTTGGGTGGTGTTCCTAGTCAAGGGACTAGGGGTATGTGTGACGGTTGGACGATCATCATCCCTAAGGAATGGTTATGAACTTTAGACTGATTGGTACCCGGTTCCGGGGAATATATTACCGGATTGGTTTGTAGTTGTAGTTCTAAGAGTTCTTTGTTTGAGCGGTCCCATCTAGAATTGGGCTCAGTGGTTAGAGAGAGCTTACGAAAAATGTTGACGATCCTTCAGGGATCTTAACCAAGACGGATTTCGAGGACAAAATCCAGTTTAAGTGGGGAAGAATTGTAACATCTTGTTTCGAGAATTTCTTATTTCAAGGCATGGGCCGGAAGTCGATTGTGTAAAGGCTTTGGGCCTTAAGGAGGAAATTTTTATACCTTTTGAAAGGAGGCAATGATGGTTATGAGATCTAAACCTTTGAATTGTGTTTTGGGCCAAATGGTAGAAAGGGAAAAGTCATAGGTCGGGTTCTTGCTTGAAATATGTATTTTTTTTCGAGAAGTTTTTAGTCCAATATATTTAGATAATATTGTGGGGTTCTTCAGTACCTTTCCGTGGATATAAAGATCGTTGAAAACGGAGTTGAAACGAAGAAGTTATGACTGTTAGAAGTTAGGAAGGTTGTGGGTTAAGCCGAGTATGTTGGGTGTACAGCGTGTACGATGGGCGTACTATGCAATGGCAGATCGTAGAGTTCAACCTGGTATGTTGGGCGTACCAGGAGTACGTTGGGCATACACGATCAGAACCCAAACCCTAATTTCAGGGTTTAGAGCCATATTTAAGCTCCTTAACTTCCCCAAACCCTTATTTCTTTCAACCTCCATCCTCTCTAACCCTAATTTCAAAACCCTAGCCCCATTTGTGAGATCCTTGAGTTTTTAAGTGCTTTAGAGTGTTCTTGGTGCATCTTGGAGAAGAAGGAGCTCATTAGAGAAAGGTCGGTTGCATTGGAGCTTGTAGATCCATACCTTGTTCACCTTGATCTTTCTTCTAGAGGTATAAAGCTTGAATCTTGATGATGCATTTGTTAGATCTAGCTAGTTTTGGATGTTATGAGCTTTTTGGTCACTTTAGTGCATAAAGTTTAGATCTTGAAAGTCTGTGACCTTGTAATGGATAAAGTTGGAAACTTTATCCATCTAAACATCTTATTGATTCATATCTGAAGCCTGGGGACTTGAACTTAATGGGCTAAGTGAAAAATATGCACTTTTGGTCGCTTTGAAACTTAAAATACTAGATCTTGGTTGTTTGAACCATTCTAATGGATAAAGTTGCAAACTTTATCTATTATGGAGCAACTAGGAGCCATAAAAATTTGATTTTGGTCCTTCTATCCCTTCTATGCATGGACTATGATGTATTAATGAGTTAAGAAGTTAGGGTTTTTGGTATTGAGCAATTAATAGCCAAGCAAGATCATAAAGTTGGAAACTTTATGATTAAGGACATCATTTGAGGACTAGATCTGGATTTTAGACGAAAGGGATTAAGGGGATTAAGCCCTTAACAGAAGAAAAAGTGGCAGGTACGTATGTTTGGGCGTACGCTATGGTACGTTGCGCGTACTAGGTCAATAGCCCGTTATTGGTCAATACGCTAGTACGCCGTGCATATGAGTTGAGTACATTGGGCATACTCAGCTGAGTTGACTCAGTTGACTTATTTGACTTTTGACTTTGACCAGGATTTGACCAAGTTTGAGCTAAGGGTATTTTGGGTATTTTAAGTTGTATTTGAGATTGGTCACTATTTGATGTATAGGTGACTGGTAGAGCTGATATTCGGAGCATTGACCTATTCAACAATCTATTCAGACTGAGATGTGAGTTTGCTCACTGTACTGTAGGACACTAGGGATTGTATGTGTTTGTAGTCTTTGTGACTCATGTTGTATGTTTGTATGCATGTGTGCCTGTTTGCTATATGTATGTGGGGTGAAATAGACATGTACGGTTGAAAAATACCGATTGAGTTGAAATAGACTCGGGGGTGAAATAGACATGTACGGTTGAAAAATACCGATTGAGTTGAAATAAACTCAGGGGTGAAATAGACCCGGTACATCCTTGAGCTGACATGTGAGTTGAAATAGACTCAAGGGTAAAATAGACCCGATGGTGAAATAGACTCGGTACAACCTTGAACTGACATATATGTATGGTATACGGTATTCTGGGGAACTCACTAAGTTGTATGCTTACGGTTTAAGTTTATGTTTCAGGTACTTTTGTTTTCAAGAGGAGGGGCTCGGCTTACGCAACGCATCCACCCATGTTTCCGCATTTTATGATTTTGGGATTGTACTCTAATAACTATTTTTACTCTGACATACTTTTGAATGGTTGATAAGGATAAATGGTGTTTATGGGTTGAGTTAAATAAAAAATAAAGTTTTTACCTTATTATTTTTGGGATGTTACACCTTCTCCTCCTATTCCTGCTCCTTCACATCAAATGACTACCCGAAACCGCGATAACACTCGCGACCTACAACTTTTCCTAATCATCTTCTTTATCAAGCCAACACTACATATTATCTTTCTATCGAACCAACCACCTTTTCCCAAGCTCGAAAATTACTTGAATTGTGGGATGTCATGTGTAAGTAAATCTCTACACTTTATTATAACCATACTTGGGATTTAGTTCCAAAACCTCCAAATGCAAATATAGTTGGGTGTAAGTGGGTTTATCGAATTAAACACAACCCAAATGGATCTGTAAATCGTTACAAAGCATGATTGATTGCAAAAAGATTCCAACAAACCGAAGGAATTGATTATACATAAACTTTTAGTCCGGTAGTAAAGCCAACAACAATACGCCTAGTCCTATCTACTGCATTTTCCCGTAAATGGGATATTCGTCAGGTTGATGTGAATAATGCTTCTTGAATGGAGATTTGGCTGAAACTTTTTACATGTCTCAACCACAAGGCTTTATTGATTCTATACATCCATACCATGTATACTTACTCAAGAAATCGTTTTATGGACTTAAGCAAGCTCCTCGAGCCTGGCTCGCTAAACTCTCAAGCGCTCTCGTCACCTTTGGTTGTATACAATGCACATATGACACCTCTTTATTTGTGTGCCATTCGTAAGCATCACTTACGTATGTTTTAGTCTATGTTGACGACATTATTATTATTGGAAGCTCGCACGCTGCTATTTCTATGTTAATCCAACAACTTAATGATCGGTTTTCTTTAAAAGATCTTGGACAATTGAATTATTTTGTGCGTTGAGGCTACATATACTAAGACATCTATGCATCTAACTCACCAACGTTATATTCATGATTTACTATATTGTACTAGAATGGCTAATTATAAACCAATCTCTTCACCTGTATGTTCTGGAAGACAACTCTCTCGATAAAGTGGTGTTCCTATGACTGATGTTTTCTTATATCGCAATACTGTTGGTGCTCTTTAATCTCGTTATTACTCACCCTGAGATAGCTTATGTAGTTAGTAAAGTGTCTCAGTTTCTTCATACACCAACTGATTGGCATTGGGCACCGGTAAAACAAATACCTCGTTATCTTTGTGGTTCATCTCTTGTTATTCATGCTTATTCATTGGGTTGGTTGTCCTGATGATCGACGATCCACTACTTATTAATTAGTTGGAGTTCAAAGAAGCAACATACAGTTGCTCGGTCGAGTATGGAGGCCGAATATCGGGCTTTAGCTCACACCGCCGCCGAACTCCGTTGGATATCGTCTTTCTCTCATGAGCTTTGTCTACCCATCTCTTGTCCACCAACTCTATGGTGTGATAACATTGGTGCTACATACTTCGTTGCTAATCTTGTTCGTAATCAACACACAAAACATATTGAGATCGATGTTCATTTTATCTGTGACATGGTGCTTTCTGGCACTTTACGAGTGTGTTATGTTCCAATGGTTGTTCAACTAGCCGATATTCTTACTAAGGGCTTGTCTATCCCTCGTTTTCAGAGTATTCGTAAACAAGCTTCATGTTGCTCCCGCCGCTTGCAGGGGATATAGTATAAGCATAAAAGTCAAATAGGAAAGTCAATGAAGAATCCATTTGGTTATTGTTCAGATAATAAACTCCTTTACACCCTGTTCCCGAGTTCAACTTAACGAGAGAAAGGAAAGGAAATGAGAAGAAAATAAAAGAAATTGGTGTTACTGAGTTTCATTAAAGAAGAGAAGTGGAGGGAAATGAGAATCACTTTCCCTCCTAACTTTCCTTCCGATTTGGAAGGATTCGAAAAGAAAGAACAAAATGATTCATTTTCCTTCCACTTCTCTCCAACTAATTCTCCTAATAGTCTTAGTGTATAAATACATATGTACTCTTTCTTTTCTTATTTACTTTTGTTCATAAACTTTCTACAATATCCAAAACCAAAACACTTCTTGAGCTTTTAAATCTAACATCATCCAAAACAACTTTTCATCAACTCCATAATCAACCACGTTTACAAAGCATGCAAACTATCTACATCAATCAATATACTAATAATTAAATCTTTTTTGTCAATCCTGCACCCTGTTAAACGTCCGAAAGCAAGAGACCAGCTTTCGTGACACACATAAAGAAACCTTAAACAAAACAAAACAAAAAAACAAATCAACAACCCAATAGATACTACAAGTAGTTAGCTTTAAACCCCTCCTTTCCCAATATTCCATCGTCTCTCCTTTTCCATATAGTTTTGTTGCTTCACTCTTCTTCCATTCGCAAGAGACCAGCTTTCGTGACACACATAAAGAAACCTTAAACAAAACAAAACAAAAAAACAAATCAACAACCCAATAGATACTACAAGTAGTTAGCTTTAAACCCCTCCTTTCCCAATATTCCATCGTCTCTCCTTTTCCATATAGTTTTGTTGCTTCACTCTTCTTCCATTCGCAAGAACTCCTCTATGAGCCATACGCCCTCGACTACCAATCGACACTCTAACCCGCTCCACCGCTATATTCAAACCACCCACTCTTCGTACCTGTTGTGGTTGCATCATCATCGGCGACTTCACCTGGTTTTTCTTAAAGCTTCGTCTTAAAGCACTCATCAGCTTCTTTCCACTTCCATTGCTTCTTTTCGGACTATCCTCCATACAACACTCACCGGTTTCATCCAAGTTCTCGTTACCGGATTTAATCGACGGCAATGGATACAGCTGCGGCACGTACTTGGTGGAAACTGGGGCGGCGGAAGGTAGTGGGATTAAAGAGTTCCGCCGTGGTGGTACTGATCTCACCGGAACTCGCTGTGAAGTCGTCGTGCAAATTGAGGCTCTACCTGTTCGTTTTGGAGCTGTGAACTGTTCCGGCAAATAAGGGTTGTTTTCTTTTTCGATGAAGTCGTCGACGTCGAGATTGACTAAGTCTCTCGCCGGAGGAAGTGGCGCCGGTAGTTTGTAGGTCATGTTCTTGTCGATAAGTGGCTGTTGGTTTTCTTTGCTTTCGTCGGAGTTTTTATAAGTATTCAATGGTTTGGAAACAAGTGGAAGTCGATCCTCTTGCACTTGTTGTTGTTGTTGCTGCTTCATTTGTTGTTCGGCTATCTTCGTGTCAACATGTTGTCGTGCGAGTTTTCTCTCTACCAAAAGCTGCGATTCCAATTCTTTAACCTAATAATGAAAAAACCCAAATCAGTTTATGATCATGATCTCAAAAACCCAAATCATTCTTGATGTCGCACCTTATCTTGAAGATACTTGTTTTTCAACTCTTTCTCCTTCAACTTCATGTCTAAACCATGGAAATGATCCTCCATTTTCTTGATTTGCAGGTCTTTGTTCTTCATCTCGTGCTTATATCTCTCGGCCTAAGATCATAATTCACAAACAAACAAAAACTATAAGGGTTTGATTCGATTCTTTAAAAAACAAGCATGATCGACAACAAGATTACCATTTGTTTGTATTTCAAAACTTCCGAGCTTTCGACTTGCTTCTTTGCGGGACCCAATTCGATTCCTCTCACTCTGCTAGCAAAGTTAAGGGAGCAAAGCGATTCGCTCAAATCGTTCTCATTGGGACTGATTTGCACAAACATCAGCGTTTTCGAATCTCCACCTAACGAGTCTTGAAGCAAATGAGTGAGCTTCGAGTTTCTGCAGAAAACACACCATGAAAAAGATCAGAGCTTGCAACCTAATAAAAAAACCCTAGAAATTTGAGTAGTACCTAAAGGGAATATGAGGGCTTTTAGTTGCTAAAGCGGATATAACATCTCCTAATGCAGAAAGTGATCGGTTTATATTTTGAGTTTCTTTGAGTCTTTCCCCTTGAACCTCCGTTTTAGCCACCCTTTCACTTCCTGCTAAATCAACAAGCCATAGCTTGCTTCTTGTGCTTTCCCCATTCACCAAATTCTCCCCTTTAACCATCACACAATGTATACTGCACATTTACAAAAACATTCTAAGAAAGTGATCTACAAATAAAAGTTTATTATTCTATCAGCAACAGAGTCCACATTGGAACTGAAACTCTCACACTGTCTACAAAGAAAACAAAAAACAAGACTAACCAATGGGATCGACTACTATGCTCATTAGAATTGGTTGACCCAACCGCTCTTGCATTACTCCCGGTTTTAAGAACTTCCCAAACTTCACCCATGTTGCTAACTTGAGCCTCAACTAACCCCGGAACATGGTGCAACCCTTCACCAACTTGTCTTATTTCAAGCCTACACAAAATATTTTAGGGTTACAAACTTACAATTAAATTGTGGACAAACACATGATAAGTGTGAAGAATATTGGTCTACCTTTTTGCAGCGACTCCCGGTTGTGAAGTTGGAAGTAATAAATCGCGAATTTGCTCATTGTAAACTTCCAAAACACTTACACATATTTCATAGCGGATTTGATTCTTACGTTCATCAATGACACGAAACAACTCTTCAAGAGTTCTAAAATTAACTCCTCGGTTTCCATCTGTACCCTCCATTGTAAAAGTTTTCCCTGTTCCCGTTTGTCCATACGCGAATATGCATACATTGTATCCATCCAAAACCGATGTTGCAAACGAGGATGTGTCCTCAAAAACATCAACTATAATAACATAATTTAATAAACGTCAAAAAAATAAATAAATCAAGTAGGTTAGATTTAATCACGTACACAGTGGTCCCCACCACTTTGCCCCATTGCATGTTAGATGTAAATCAGGTATTTTAGATTCCACATTGAAATTGTAATTTTAGATTCCTTAGGATGTGAGTTTTACCTTGGTTAGCTTCGGGGGTAAAGACGGAATCAAATTTGAAGGTTTTTTTAAATGCTATGTTTGATTTTACTCTAAGTTCACCATCTCTTGAAGCTTCAAAATCAAATGCCATTGAAGCTCCTTGTGCAATCTCTTCTGAGTTTAATGGTCTACAACGACAAAATACCCTAATATTCCCTGCAAAACCGATCATTATCATAAGTTTTCAAAGGTTTTTTAACATATAACATAGATTATTTTAGAATTTGAAAAATCTTAACCTTTCAACTCTTGGATCTTGTTGTAGAGATCTTTCCTTTCTTTAGCTCCTTCGGTGAATTTGATCTTTAGCTCTTTATGTTGTTTAGCTTGTTCATCGACTATCAAATAAACATGAATTACTTTCATCTTTTTAAATAAGTGAAGGAATAAGAAGAATAAAAGAGAATGTAAAGTTTACTTCTTGATTGAATGATACAACTCATGTCATTCATGTCAGCAGCACATTTTTTGTAACCCTCTGCCTCTTCGAGTAGCTTGATTTGATCCATTTTCATTATCTGTTTACAAAAGATACATCTTATAAGAACAATAATATTGTGCATAGTCCCATGAAAATTACATAAATGCCCATCCCTTGTTTTGGTACCTTTAATTTTCTTGATATATCTCTTAAGGAAGAGAACCATTTACTCTTCTCCTTCACTTGACCTTCAACTGCAAAAGCTGTCAAAAACAATAAAGTCAAATGCTGTTTTTATGCAAATTACAAAAAATTACTATAAGAAAACGTTCATACCAAGTGATCCAACATGCATTGATTTTCTCATTAGCTCGTTTTGAAGGTCCCTTAAAGACTTCAAAGCTTCTTCACATTCTTTACTCTTGCATTCATTCTCCATTTTCATCATCTCCAATTCCTTCTTTGCTTTCATCAGTTCGTTCTTCTGATTCTCATACTTTTCTTGAAGCTCGTCACACCCTTCATCTTCACCTTTATGCTCATCTTTTTCCTAAACGCAACATGATCTTTTGGTTAGGGCGAAAGGTCAAAATGGTAATTTGGTACTTGAGAAAAATTGTGGAAAGATTATTACTTCACATGATGCGAATGGAAGAAGCTCAAATGAAGCTTCTGAACTACCAAGATCTTCCTTTGAATCAGCTGGATTGTCATTGAAATCATTGATCTTTGATCCATCAGTAATACCATTTTCAAAAGAGAGCTCAATGGAGGATCGTTTTAATAATATGGGAGAAGAATCATAATTTCCATTAGGGGTATCAGGCGATTTGGGGCTTATAACTAAATCGGGTGAAGTTAAAGAAAACCCTAGCTTGGAATGACCTAGCAATCAAGAAAAAGAGGGAAAAATCTAGCGATTAAAATTCATGAATTTTGGAAATTTATATAAAATTAGGATTAATATGAACCTGTATTGGCATTCTCATGATCAAGAACATCTTCGATCCCAATTGCTTCTGGGCTTGAGTTCCTCCAGGAATTTTCTATTTCAAGAATACAAAAACCGTAATTAGGACACAACTATCGATTTGTTTTCAAAATCCAATAAAAAGATATGATAATCGATCCTTTCTACACATTCTTACCATCAAGAACATCATTTCCAATTGGATCAGTACAATCGTTATCCTTGGTTGCTTCTGGAGTTCGCAAAGAAATTTCTATTGAAGAACCAATTAGACCAGTTTAATCAAAATCAAGAAACCCAAAACTAAAAACCGAAGCTTTATACACGTTCTCACCTTCAAGCTTGTCAAAACACAAATCATCATCATAATCAGCCATTACAGAAGTGTGAAAGCTCACAACAGGTGCTGATGATCACAAAAATACGATTATCAGTATAAGAACATACAAACCCTAATCGCAATACACAAGTTCAACAAACAACATGAATTTTGGAAATTTATATAAAATTAGGAAATATTGAACCTGTTTTCACATTCTCATGATCAAGAACATCTTCAGTCCCAACTGCTTCTGGGCTTGAATTCCTCCAGGAAATTTCTATTTCAAGAATACAAAAACCCTAATTAGTACACAACTATTGATTTGTATTCAAAATACAAGAGAAAGATATGATAATCGGTCCTTTATACACATTCTTACCATCATGAATATCATTTCCAATTAGATCAATACGCTTGGTTGTTTCTGGAGTTCGCAAAGAAATTTCTATTTGAAGAACCAATTAGACCAGTTCAATAAAAATCAAGAAACCCAAAACTAAAAATCGAAGCTTTATACACGTTCTCACCTTCAAGCTTGTCAAAACACAGATCATCATAATCAGCCATTACAGAAGTGCGAAAGCTCACAATAGGTGCTGATGATCACAAAAATACGATAGTAAGTACAAGAACATACAAACCCTAATCGTAATCCACAAGTTCAACAAACAACAAGTCGATCATCAATCAATAGTCGTAGGTGTTAGCCCACTGAAGCAAAAAAACACATACAGTGAGAACGGATTTCGTGTTGTTGTTGTTGTTGTTGTTGCTGTTGCTGTTGCTGGGGGACATCAGTAATTAGAAGTGGGTCAAATCGATGATCTTCCATTGATGAAAAGAGGGAAGATTTATTTGAATCAAAAAGGGTCAACTGCAATTTTCTTGAATAAAGAGAAAGTAGTGGGAGGAGTGAACACTTTTTCCCCAATCTTTTTGGTGTGTTTGTGTGTGAGTGTTTGAGATGCGATGATTTCGTTTGGAGGTGATTTCACCTTCTTGCCGTTATGTGTGAGATGCAGAAGACCGTTGGGTATTTGAATTTTTAAAATTTTCAACCCGGATCGCGTACATGCCCTTTTGGGTCAAATTGTATCAATGCAAAATAGTCTTCAAATTTATGAAAGAATTTTTATTTGACCAAATAGCTGAAAAATAGAACATGGTGAATGTTTTACAAAATAGGTTATATGCCTACTTGATAATTCTATTGACCTTATCCTTTTAAATCAATAAATTTTATTAAATTGTATAATTCTTAATTTTACCTTTTGTACTATATATTCTTTAGACTTATTAAAACCTACTACAAAACTATTGAGTAAATAGAGAAAGTAATTTAAAGCCCCAAATTGTGTGCTTTATTAATATGAACTCAATGGCTTTATATAGCCGATACATCAAAACGAAGAAAAGATACTCCTAAAATAAATGAAGACTTATTCTAAACGTAAGATAAGGAAAGCTCGAAACTTATTCAAAATAATAAACTAAAGACTCAGACTAGATGATGACATCTTCATACCGTTCCTTATGTTGAACACCGTAACACTTGATCAGCTTACATTGTTGAGTTCGCACATTCCCATCATCTTTCTGGATTTTATAAATGTCTCTGCTTTGATTGGTTTAGTCATTATATCTACAATTTGTTCATCACTTCGACAGTGAAGCGATATGTCTACTTTGTCCATGGAAAACTAGGTTTCATGACAATTTTATAGCTGATGTATTGTCACACATAATAATTGTACTTTTGCTATCAAGAAAACCAAGGTGCTCTAAAATTCCTTTCAACCAAACTGCTAGACTGATACAGCTGCCACATATTCCGCTTCGGTGGAAGACAAGGTTATAACTGGTTGCTTCTTTGAGCTCCAGAACTGAACATGAAAACATACCCACATGTGCTTTGTAGTCATCCTCATCTCCTGCATGATCATTGTCGATGTAGCCCATAAAATTGCTAAACTTACTTGGAGTCGGATGTTTATAAAAGACACCATAATTCACAAATCCTTTAAGGTATCTAAGAGCTATTTTTGCTATTTGGAGGATGCATTTTTGTTGACCTGCTCATATATCTACTCAACAAACTTGTAACATACGTCATGCCTGGTCTTGTGGAAGTTAAGTAGAACAAGCTTCCTACAAGTTGTTTATACCATGTTTCATCAACTGTTTTTCCATGTGCATCTTTGTTGAGCCTCGAACCTGGGACAATAGGTTTACATACTTCTTTGTTGTCATATATGTCAAACCTTTTCAATACTTCAATTGCATACTTCCTTTGACAAATGAAGAAGCCTTCTTCATTTTGCATAACCTTAATCCCCAAGAAGTAGCTCATCTTTCCCAAATCCGTCATTTCAAACTCTTTCATCATTGATTTCTTGAAGCTTAGCAACAGGTGATGATTATCACCTGTAAATAGCAATTCATCTACATAAACACTTATAATAATTAAGTGCCCATCGCTTATTTATTTTTGATAAATAATGTTTATTCTATCACACATTTTTCAAACCCTCCCCTCAAGAAATATGCTTCAATACGACTAAACCTAACTCGTGGAGCTTGTTTCAGCCCATACAGTGTTTTGTGAAGTTTGTACACCATTTTCTCTTTACCTTCCTGTTCGTAACCATTTGGTTGCTCAATGTATACATCTTCATTTAGAGTGTCATGTAAGAAGGTTGATTTAGACATTCCACCTTTTATTTGTTGTTAATGCAACGATGTTGCACACCATATCGAGTCTTGCTATAGGTGCATAAACTTTTGTATACTCAACTCCTTCTCTTTGTGAGTACTGTTTTGCCACAAAGCAAGCTTTATGTTTGATTACATTTCCATGTTCATCATGTTTGGTCTTGTATATCCATTTGATTTTGCTCCCTTCGGCAAATGAGTTAAACTCCAAGTGTTGTTTTTTGCAGTTGAGTTTATCTCTTTGTTCATGGCTTCACTCCACTCTTCTTATTTTACAACATCCTTAAAATGCATTAGATCATATATACTTCTTGTCGCCATACATGCTACATCCTGAAAATACATGGGATCATTTATATCTTCTATTTTTATGTGGGCTACATAAGAAGCTTCTTATTGACCACTTAGGCCTTCTCCACTTTCATAATCTCTTAACCATGTTGGAGGTCTTCTTGATCTTCTATTGCTGCATTTCTTGTCCCTCCTTGTGTTGAGTTGCTTGTTTCTTCACCTGTTTGAACATTAATTTCAACTTGTCGCGAGTTGTCATCTTCTTCATCACTTTCATCATCAGACGAGTCATCACCCCATGTTAGCTCTGCATCGATTTGATCTCTAAAGTTGTTGTCCCAATCCCAACTTTTGTCTTATTTAAAAACTACGTCTTTGCTTTTCACAATCTTCTTTGTGACTGGATCAAACAACCTGTACCCCTTGGATTCTTCGCTAACACCTAAGAAAACACAAGGAAACCTCTTGTTATCAAGCTTACTTCTTTTGTTTTATGGTATGTGAACATGACCTATGAAGCCCTAAACTTTGAAATGGGAAACTGAGGGTTTTATAACATCCTTCACTATCATGGTTGGACTTTGAAGTTGAAGAGATTTTGAAGACTTTGGAAGTTAACAATTCAACAAAGAAGGATGTCTCTCAAGTTGCCTTATCTTTTTCTCCAAACAAGATGCCCCCTTCCATAATCCACTCACCCACACTTGAATTGAAAGTCTTACCTAGCCACTTGATGTATGCTTATCTAGGTAAGGACGAAACTCTTTCGATGATCATCTCCTCTCAATTGAAAGATTTTGAAGAAGACCAATCGGTTAAAGTTTGAAAATATCACAAAGAGGCCACGGGGTGGACGATAACGGATATCAAGGGGATAAGTCCTAATGTATGCACTCACAAGATCCTCACGGAGGATGATTGTAAGCCTAAGAGGAAAACTCAAAGAGAATTAATCCTCCAATTATGGAAGTTGTCAAGAAAGAGATAATCAAGCTCCTTGATGCGGATATGATTTACCTCATTTCCAACTCCAAATGGGTTAGTCCGGTTCAAGTGGTTCCCAAGAAAACGGGAATCACAGTTGTTGAAAATAACAAGGGAGTAATGGTACCTACTCGAGTTAAAAATAGATGAAGGGTGTGTATTGATTATAGAAAGTTGATTTCAAGCACATGGAAATATCATTTTTCCCTTCCTTTCATTCACCAAATACTCGAGAGATTGGCAAGCAAATCGCATTATTGTTGCCTTGATGGACACTCAGGTTTAAACAAAATACTCATTGCCCCCGAAGATCATGACAATATGACTTTTACATGCCCTTTTGGAATGTTTGCGTATAAGCGGATGCCATTTGGATTATGCAATGCCCCCGCCACATTCCAAAGATGCATGGTGAGCATCTTCTCCGAGTATGTTGATAATACAATTAAAGTGTTCATGAATGACTTCACCGTATATGGCAATTCATTTGATGAATGCTTGGATAACCTCAAGAAGATTTTTAAAAGGTGTATTGAGAAAAAGTCAGTGTTAAACTTTGAGAAGTGTCACTTCATGGTCAATCAAGGCATCATCTTGGGACACATCGTCTCCAAGAAGGGAATTGAAGTTGATAAACCCAAAATTGATGTCATACAAACCTTCCTTACCTAACATGTGTTAGAGAAGTGAGATCTTTCTTGGTCCATGCGGGGTTCTATAAGAGATTTATTAAAGATTTTTCAAAGATCACAAGACCAATGTGCCTCCTTCTCCAAAAAGATGTTGACTTTGACTTCAATGTCGCATGTCAAGAAGCCTTTGACAAACTTAAAGACTTGCTCACCTCCACTCCCATAATCCAACCTCCAAATTGGGAGCTTCCTTTTGAAATCATGTGTGATGCAAGCAATTTTACCATTGGATCGGTTTTAGGTCAAAATGAGGGAAATACATCACATGTTATCTACTATGCCTCCAAAACCTTGGATAATGCTCAAGCCAATTATTCTACCACCGAGAAGGAACTTCTAGCCATTGTCTTTGCCTTGGAGAAATTTCGACAATACCTCCTAGGGACAAAAGTGATTGTATACTCCAACCATGCGGCCTTGAAGTATCTAATGACCAAGCGAGATGCCAAGCCACAGTTGATTCGGTGGATTATTCTTTTCTAAGAGTTCGATCCTGAAATAAAGGAAAAAACTGGTGTCGAAAACCTAGTTGCAGATCACTTAAGTAGTTTAAATGTTGGTGGGTCCTCTTCTCCCATTCTTGATGAATTTTCGGATGAACACTTCTTCTACATTTCAAACACCATTCCATGGTATGCCGATATTGTTAATTACTTGGTTACTATAGAAATCCCTCACATATTCACCAAGTACCAAAAGGACAAGTTGAAAAGTGACTCCAAATACTACGTGTGGAACGACCCTTATCTTTGGAAACATTATCTGGATCAACTCATACGGAGGTGTGTTCACCAATATGAAGTCGAATCAATCTTGATGTTTTGCCATGAGTATGCATGTAGAGGTCATTTTGGTCAAAACAAAACCATGCGGAAGATGCTTGAATGTGGACTCTATTGGCCAGCAATGTCAAGAGATACGTATCTATTTTGCAAGAGTTGTGATAGATGTCAAAGAATGGAAACCGTATCCATGAAGAATGAAATGATTCAAAGCCCTATCCTTATTTGTGAGATCTTTGATGTATGGGGAATCGATTTCATGGGCCCATTCCCCGTCTCTTTCATTTATACTTACATACTCTTGGCGGTTGATTACGTCTCAAAGTGGGTGAAAGAAAAGGCTACAAGACATGATGATGCTAAAACCGTTATTGACTTCTTGAAATCAAACATTTTTGCAAGATATGGTGTACCAAGAGCCTTGGTGAGTGATAGGGGCACTCATTTTTGCAACAAAATGATGGAAGCCATGATGAAGAAATATGGTGTCACACATCAGATATCAACGACCTACCATCCACAGACAAATGGCCAAGTCGAAGTGTCAAATAGAGAATTCAAACAAATTCTTAAGAATACGGTCACCACCATACGAAAACATTGGAGCTTGAAGTTAGAAGATGCATGGTGGGCATACCGAACCGCCTACAAAACCCAAATTGGCATGTCTCTATTCCACCTCATCTATGGAAAGTCTTTTTATTTACCGATGGAATTGGAACACAAAGCATTGGGAGGTTAAAAAGTGTACTTTCAATCTTAAAGAAACCGGGAAGCACCGAAAGATGCAACTTCAAGAAATCGAAGAGTTGAGAAAAGAGTCTTATGAAAATGCAAGCATCTACAAAGAAAAGGCGAAAGCGTTTCATGACAAGCACATCACTCGAAACCATTTTATTCTAGGTCAAAAAGTTCTTCTTTATCATTCACGTTTAAAGCTATTCCCGGGAAAATTGCGATCTCGATTGCACGGACCTTTCATTGTTATAAAAGTGTTTGATCATGGTGCGGTTGAAAGCAAGAGTTTGGAAACGAATCAAATCTTCAAAATGAATGGGCACCATATGAAACCATTTTATGAAGGCTTTGACACGGGAGAATTCGACAATGTAACATCGAAAACTCTGATTTATTAAAGTTGAAGGAACCGGGACTATGTCTTGGCAAAGACGTTAAATGAATGCATTGTGGATAAATAATCTCCGATTGAAGTTTGGATGATTCGAGGCTTGAATTCGGTCAAAATAAATCATCTTGAGGTTTAGCAATGATTTTGGTGAAGTTTGGAAGAAAACCGGAGCTTGTGGAGCGAAAAAATTGCAAAAAAATGTCAAAACTCTGCAATTTACGCGACCAGGGTCCTCACCCATGCAAAAGTTGCACGACCCAGCAATTATCCGCGCAAATTCAAGCTCAAACAGTTCCAAAACCGGGATGTTAACTGTTGTTTGCGCACGACTGCGCCCTTACCCGTGCAGATGTTTGCGCGACTGACTGTCACCCTCGCAACCGATTACGTGGCTGTCTTCCACCCTCGCAAAATTGTTGTGCGACCAAGACCAAATCCTTCCCCTTCTTTGCGAGACCAATGTTGCTGATTCTTTATTTGCACGACCCAGCCATCACCCGCACAAAGTTTGTGAGACTGCCCCTCACCCGCGCAAATCTGCCACTTTATAAGAAAATTTTGAGCCATTGCATCTGCTTCCTTTGTGCGACCAAGTTTTCACCCGTGTGTATTTAGGCAGCCAAGAACTCCACCCACACATCATTGTGCAACCCATGTGTTGCTTCCATACCATCCTCGCGGTCCTCCACCACCTTGATCTCAGTATGATCCTTCCTTACTCTCATCCTAAGCATTGAGGACAATGCTTAATTTTAAGCTTGGGGTAAGGTATTTTTATCTTTTATTTTGTTTGCATTTAGGTTGTATATAGTTGCATTTAGAATAATTCATTTAGGACATTCATAAAAACTACATAAAAAGTTTCAAAAAAATATTGCATATTTTGTTTCTTTCTTTTCAAATTTTCAAAATTTCTCTTGTCTTCTCATCCCTACAGGTACCATAACGTCGAGTCATAAGTATTGAATTATAGATTGGTCCTGAGTATTGATATGGAATTCCTTGTATTTGAAAAATGGGACACACTATGAACCTCACATACCACTTTGAGACCGCTTGTGTGGGGGTCAGATCTGTTGGATCTAAGCCCATAACTATAATTGGTATGTACTTGACCCGATAGTAGCACGGTCCATTTCGGGTTGCCTTCACCAGAACAATTTGATAGATGGATATTTGAGAAAGAGGTTATTTGTGATTTATTGATATATTATAAGTATAATATATTAATTGAGATATCATATTATTTAATTAGTATTGATCAAGAATTCATCTTGAATTAATTTAGTGATCAGAAGAGACTAATTAAATTGGTACATATGGATTGGGCTAATGATCCATGATTGATTTGTGATGGGATAAGCTTATGGGTTAGTCCATGAAGTATTAGTCCAAATCAAATGCATGGATCATAAGCTTAAGTGTAAGAATTAGGGTTACACATGACTCTTTGAATTCTACACTATATATATGTAACCCTAAGCACTAAAATCGACTACTACTTGCATTCCAAGAAGAAGAATCTGATTTTGAGTCTCCTAAACCTCCCTCATATTCATCTAGTTGTTTATTGGTGTTTGTGAGTTGTTTGAGGCACAAAACTTGGGGTGCTAGGTTATCTTAAGGCCAAAGTTCTACTAGCTACATCAAAAGGTAATCCTCTAATTAGTTTATGATTCATATATCAAATTTTGTATGCTAGTTTAGGCTTCATGCTTTGGAAACCAATATTGCATGTATAATTAGAGAAAACTTAGATCCAAAGCATTAGGGTTGTATGTTCACCATAGGAATGTTAGAGTACATAAAACCCAACAGTGGTATCAGGACCATGGGTGTTTTCTATTATATTGGTGCAATTGTGTAATTTTCAAAGTTGAAAAAACTGCATTTTTGGATGGGAAATTGTCAGAAAAATCCTAATATTTTCAGGAAAGTTACACTTTAGTCCCAATATTTTTTTTAACATAAAAATCCTGATTATTTGTAAAAACACGATAATATGTCATTTCATGTTAAAAGAAAAAAATGACTTTTTTGTAAACTTGAGCCAAAATGAAATAATCGGGACTTTTATGTTTAAAAAAAAATCTTGGGACTAAAGTGTAACTTTCCTGAAAATATTGAGACTTTTCTGACAATTTCCCTTTTTGGATTCTGCCAGGGCCTACTCGACGAGTCCATCATGGAACTCGACGAGTTGGTTCTGATGATGAACTCGACGAGTTGGATCATCAGATGTCAGAATTTTCGAGTTTTTGGCCTGTTTTGGATTAGGGCCATTACCACAAACTGTTTTAGTTCATAAAATTTGATTTTACTGATATGGTAATGTTTATCCCCATCCAATAACATAATCATTGTCAAATTTTAAGATAATTACATGATTTTGTGAAAAACTAATTATTTGTAAAATTTGAAATTATATGAATAATATTAGGTCAATTGGTAAATGATAAATTATATGATAATGTTATTAGTTAAATTGATCTAAATGTTTCTTGAAGAGTTTCATAACTTGTCCTCAAGTTATAAATTGTGAAAAGTCATCATTCATGAAACATTAATTTTAAAGTTATAGAATTCCAAAGGTCTTGAATAGTTACATAACTTGTCCTCAAGTTATGGAACTTGGAAAGTCTCCTTTATGGAACATAAATTCTAAAACTCAAAAGGTTTTGAAGAGTTTCAAAACTTTCCTTCAAGTTTTGGAATTTGAAAAGTCTCATTTATGAAACTTTAATTCCAAACCCTAGAATTTTAAAAGTTTAATATTCGACCTTATACTATTATAATATTAAAGTTTAATACTTATATATATATATATATATATATATATATATATATATATATATATATATATATATATATATATATATATATAAGGCAAGTCAGTCTTACCGTTAGTAGGCCTCATTCATGAAGCCGATCTATAATGGGTTATAAGGTTACTGCCTATAAAATGGTGATTTAATGGGTGTCCACTCTCACCCACTGCTTCCTTGATTGGTGGAGGGTCGTTAGCCGAACGGGTAGGATAGGACATTAATCCTCATTAATAAGTATAATGATATTATAAAGTAACTAAACTTTTATAAATTCTCAATCTTAGTTACTTTAGGAAAAATGTGAAAATGGTGCTATTCCATGGAAACTGCACTTTGCACCTTGCTAAGTCGTTAGTGGAGCGTGTGTGGTTAACCGGCACACTAATTTGGGACTAGCAAGGGTGGCAAAGGGTAGCTTGATGTTAATCATGGATCAATGGAGCGTGTGTGGTTAACCGGCACATTGATCAAGTGATTTGTAACATTAAGAGTACCAAGCACATTTGCATGGTTATTCACACCTTGTTTGTGATCCTCGGTATCCCAGTCACAAACTTGAAGGGCATAATCGAGATTTAAACATGTCATTGAAAAGTTCAATGAATCTCAAAAGAATCTAGGAATTTCAATTCATTTAAAACTTAATAATCAATTTCGTTTTTCATGGTGGAAATTGGTAAATCGTCATTTACCTACCTTCAAATATTTTACAATTGGATTACGACATCTCTCTTCCGAATTGTAGAATATTATGTTGGGTCCTAGCCTTAATATTTCATTTTGGGTGTTATATTAAGGATCCTTATCTAATCTAAACTTTGTCTTTCTTTTCAGATGTCTACTTCAAACAATGCTTCAAACTCAATCCCTTCCGGCTCTTTATCCCTCATGAACCTATGTGGGAGAGCCATATTTGATGGATTGAACTTCAATGATTGGATTCGAAACATCCTCATGGCTATTCGCTACGAGGACAAAGAATATGTCCTTGATAAAGAGCTAAAGGAGATTGATGAAAAAACTGCTACTCCCGAACAGATTGCTGAGTTTAAGACCCATGAGAGGGACGCGACAAAGGTGTTGTGTATTATGATTGCTACCATGACTGCTGAGCTTCAAAAGTCCTATGAGGACTTTTGGCCTTATGAAATGCACCAAGATTTGATGGAAAGGTACCATCAAAGTGCTCGGTAGGAGAGGTATGAAATCATTGCCTCCATGATTACTACCAAAATGAAGGATGGAGAGTCTATCACGGCCCACTTGCAAAAGATGCAAAGGTTTGTGGACCGCTTGCTAAAGTTGAATGTCAATTTCGATGAAGAATTGGCAATTGACATTATCCTACACTCTTTACCTCCTTGTTATGATCAGTTTCGTATGACTTATCATATGAACAAGGAGGAGGTGACTCTGAGCAAGCTTCAAGGTCTCTTGAGAACTGCTAAAAGCAGTTTGAAAGGAAAATATGTTGTACCTACTTCTACTACTACTGCCCCAGTCTTGGCAATTGGACAAGGGAAGGGAAAGAAGAGGAAAGCCTCATCAAAGAGCCACAAGGGAAAGTCCCATGTTGGATCCTCTTCTAGTGGGTCCAAAGGTGGTCGTGCTACCACCTCCTCAAATCCAAAGGAAACAGAGTGCTTCCATTGTCATGATAAAGAGCACTGGAAACGAAGGTGCCCCAAATACTTGCAGGACATAAAGGATGGAAAGATCAAGCCCTCCTTTGCAAGTATTTATACTATTCTGTCTAATAACTCATCACATGCTAATTCTTGGGTCCTTGATACAGGATGTGGTTTTCACATTTGTTCTGATTTGCAGGGTCTAAAAGGAAGTAGGGATGTGGACCACGGGAAGATGAACTTGATCATGGGGAATAGGAAAAAGTCGCATGTCACCAAGGTTGGAGTTTATTCTTTATTTCTTAGTAGTGGGTTATATTTAGATTTGAATAATTGTTGCTACTCGTCAGATATGGCGAGAAATATTGTTTCTTTTCATGGTTTGTATAAACAAGGTTTTACTTTTTCATTTAATAATGAGATTGGTTCAATAAATGCTCATACACATAGATGTGTGTGGACCTTTCAAATCCACCACAAGGGATGCTAACTGCTTCTATGCGACTTTGCTGATGATTATAGCAGATATGGGGTATATCTACTTAATCAAGCATAAGTCAGAAACCTTTAAAAAGTTCAAAGAGTTTAAACAAGAAGTGGAGAATCAATTGGGCAGGAAGATAAAGATGCTCCGATTTGATCGAGATGGTGAGTATCTTAGTATCGAGTTCCACGACTATCTTAAGGAATGTGAAATTGTTTCACAATTGACGCCGCCAAGGACACCACAACTCAATGGTGTGGCTGAGAGGCGCAATCGAACCTTGCTGGACATGGTTCTTTCTATGATGAGTCGAGCTTCGTTACCCATCTCATTCTGGGGGTATGCCTTAGAGACTGTCGCCCATATCCTTAATCTAGTCCCAACTAAAAAGGTTGCCAAGAAACCTCACGAAATGTGGACAAGGAAGGTTCCCTCGTTAGCACATATCAAGGTTTGGGGTTGTGAGGCTTTCGTAAGACGAGAGACTCACGACAAGCTCGAACCTCGTAGTGAGCGATGTATTTTTATAGGCTACCCACACAAATCCTTTGGATATATCTTCTATAGACCGAGTGACAATGTTGTCTTCGTTGCGAGGAGAGGGGTTTTCCGCGAAAGAGAACTCATATGCCAAGAGGATAGTGGGAGGCAAATTGACCTTGAATAACTTCAAGAGTTAAGTGATGAAGGAACCTCGAACATTAGCGCTCAACCCGAGGAGGAAACTCATGTTGAACCGATTGACGAGTCTTTACCTCTGAGACGTTCTAGTAGAGTTAGAATGACACCTGAGTTTTATGGTTTCCATATTACTACTGAAGGTGATACATTTATCAGTGATAGTACACTGGTAAATTTGGATGAACCTAACAACTACAAGGAAGCCATGGAAGGCCCCGAGTCTGCAAAATGGAAAGAGACAATGGACAGCGAGATTCAGTCCATGTATGAAAATCAAGTTTGGAACTTGGTTGACAATGTACCGGGTCGTAAGACGGTCGGGTGAAAATGGATCTTCAAGAAGAATACCGACATGGATGGGAAAGTACACACTTATAAGGCGCGATTGGTTGCGAAGGGCTTTACTCAAACTCCTGGACTTGACTATGATGATACCTTCTCACCGGTATCGAAGATTAAATCTATAAGGGTTATGCTAGCCATAGCTTCATTTCATGATTATGAAATATGGAAAATGGATCTCAAAACCGTTTTCCTTAATGGGAAGTTGGCTGAAGATGTTTACATGAATCAACCAGAGGGTTTTGTCAAAGCAAAGTATCCTAATAGAGTATGTAAGCTTGAGAAATCCATTTATGGATTAAAGAAAGCATCTCGCAGATAGAATCTTTGTTTCGATGAGAAAGTCAAAGAGTTTGGTTTTTCGAGAAGTGAGGATGAGTCATGTGTATATGTCAAAGCTAGTGGGAGTATAGTTAGATTTTTGGTATTGTATGTGGTTGACATACTGGTCATAGGAAATGACATCCCAACCTTGCAGGAGGTTAAGTCCTGGCTTGGGAAGTGTTTTGCTATGAAGGACCTTGGGGAAGCTGCTTATATTCTAGGGATAAGGATATTGAGAAATAAGAGTAAAAGACTAATAGGACTTAGTCAAAGTACCTACTTGGACAAAGTGTCGAAACGTTTCAGCATGGAGGAGTCCAAGAAAGGAGAATTACCTATCCAGAGCAATACCAAACCGAGTAAGACTCAAAGTCCGAGTACAGATGCTGAGATAGTAGAAATGAGTCGAATACCTTATGCTTCTGCAGTTGGCTCGATCATGTATGCTATGACTTGTACTCGCCCTGATGTGGCTTTCGCTTTGAGCATGGTTAGTCGATATCAAGGGAATCCTGGTAAAGAACATTCTTAAGTACCTGCGGAGGACTAAGGACTGGTTCCTTACCCTCGGTGGGAGTGATGACTTGAGAGTTACATGGTATAGTGACGCCAGCTTTCAGACCGACAGAGATAATTTCCGCTCTCAGTCGAGCTGGATATTTACCTTAAATGGAGGATCAGTAACTTGGAAAAGTTCCAAATAGGAGACTGTAGCTGATTCAACGTGCGAATCAGAGTACATAGCAGCAAGCGAAGCGTCGAAGGAGGCGATATGACTAAAGAACTTCATCAGATACCTTGGAGTTGTACCAGCTATAAAGGAGCCTATGGAGAATTTATGTGACAACGAGGGTGCGGTCGCCTTAGCCAAGGAACCAATGGATCATGGCAGATCCAGGCACATCGACAGAAAATATCACTTCATAAAACATCGAGTAGAAGAAGGACTCCTCGTAATGAAGGGGGTATCATCAGAGGAGAACCCAACAGATCCCTTTACGAGGGGACTAAGTAGGGTTAAGCACTTGCAGCATGCTAGGAGTATTGGGCTGAAGGACGATATTAGTTTTAATAATTAGATAGATATTTAGAAACTTGTAATAGTTTAAATTGTAATTGATATTTGATAATTGAATAAAATGAGTTTTATTTATAAGTAAAGTTACTATCTTGTGTCAATTGTTTACTATTGTTTCATTTTGCATGTTTTGACTTCCAGAATAATAAGATTATTCAAACTATCCACAGTCGATCATACTTTGGAAGTAGGTTATGAAAGTAGATTGTCATGAATGGGTTTTTGTAAGATTGTCTAAGGTGTTAGACATAGCAAAGTTCGCTACAAACATTCCTGAGTGCTCTTGAAATAAGATTTGATTATTGGACTAAACCCACACTCACATGAATCACTTCATGGAATTTATCATGAGTGATTGTGAGATGATAATATTGTATAGTATTCAAACCAAGATATATGAGTTGTTGATTATATGTTGGTTGTACATTGATAGTGCGAAACTGCATCAGTAACTTGATGTTATAAAACGTGTTGTTGTGTATGATTTAACGAGTAGTTAGTAGAAGCATATCAGTCGAAGTTTATCTGTTCCTTTTGTCCAAAGAGGATTAAAAGCGATATCTTGGGCCCCTCGATGATTTTGTTTTGACTTATGTGTCGGGCCCGGTTAGGACTCAATTGATGTGTTCAATTAAGTTTTATGTCAAACAAATCAGAAATCGGGAAACAAACTATTGGTCAATGAGTATGATTTTATTCCATGTCTTTGTGCACACGATATCTTGAAGAACAGAGGATTATATGATCCCTTATCTAATGGACGCGTCAGAGTACGACAGCGGCTTTTTGAGAGCTACGATTTCTAATCGGATTTTAAGTTGCATTGGCAATTATAGTTATTAGACTTATCCAAGTGGGAGACTGTTGGATTAGGTGTCTAATCCCATAACTATAATTAGTATGTATTTGACCCGATAGTAGCATAGTCCATTTCGGGTTGCCTTCACCAGAACAATTTGATAGATGGATATTTGAGAAAGAGGTTATTTGTGATTTATTGATATATTATAAGTATAATATATTAATTGAGAAATCATATTATTTAATTAGTATTGATCAAGAATTAATCTTGAATTAGTTTAGTGATCAAAAGAGACTAATTAAATTGGTACATATGGATTGGGCTAATGATCCATGATTGATTTGTGATGGGATAAGCTTGTGGGTTAGTCCATGAAGTATTAGTCCAAATCAAATGCATGGATCATAAGCTTAAGTGTAAGAATTAGGATTACACATGACTCTTGGAAGTCTACACTATATATATATATATATATATATATATATATATATATATATATATATATATATATATATATATATATATATATATATATATGTAACCCTAAGCACTAAAATTGACTACATTCCAAGAAGAAGAATCCGATTTTGAGTTTCCTAAACCTCCCTCATATTCATCTAGTTGTTTATTGGTGTTTGTGAGTTGTTTGAGGCACAACACTTGGGGTGCTAAGTTCTCTTAAGGCCAAAGTTCTACTAGCTACATCAAAAGGTAATCCTCTAACTAGTTTATGATTCATATATCAAATTTTGTATGCTAGCTTAGGCTTCATGCTTTGGAAACCAATATTGCATGTATAATTAGAGTTCAACGGGTCATGCATTCTAATGTCATATCTCCTAGATCCATAAATGTTGTTTTCAAAAGAATTGATTTTGCCATCCAGAAAGGGCTAGCGGCGCAGCTTGTTGCCCGTTTGCCTTCAATCGATATGTATTGATCTATATTTTTCTAATATATATAATAAATTCTAAAAAAATTTAGAGAAAACTTAGATCCAAAGCATTAAGGTTGTATGTGCACCATAGGAATGTTAGAGTACATAAAACCCAACAAGATTGCAAGTAGCTTGATTGGGTCTAGTTGCAAAGGGATGTGATTGGTCAGGACGACGTGTGCAAGCAAAGATTAGCCCGGTAAGGTATTTTGACGACATTGAAGACTCGCATCTTGGTTTTGGGGGGAATAACCCTTAGTACTCCCGAGTCTCGTTCGAGCCTTACTTAGTTAGATTCTCACTACCTTTTTAAGATAGGACATCATTTTTCTAGGGGTCTAGAGTAGATAGTTAGATATGTTATGTTTATCACACCTTAAATTAATGTGCTTCATGAACTTTGAGGCGGGTCCCCCAATTCACATTTTTGGGACCAATTTTTTTCGGTAACACCCATTTTTGAGTCATACCCCCCTCCTTTTTAAAAGATCTTGACACATCGTCAATGATCATTGTAAAGACTGAAATCCAAGGATCCAAACCAGTGATCAAACAAGTAATCAATCAAACAAACGAGAATGGAGTAGAAGAAGAAAGTAATCAAGCAATGCACACGTTTATAGCATAAAACGTCAGGTACACCTTGAGCACACACACAAAGACCGTGAACACACTGACTAACGTCACCCTGACACATTCTGACAGACTCCTATATATAGTGACAGACCAACCGTAAACAGGGTTCACAGCCGTGAACATGTTCATGGTCGTGAACACCAAACAACCATGAACAACTTGACCGCAAACACCAAATGCAACCAAAACCCTACCATGACCTATACATATAGTTGCCTAGACCAAACCACATAATTATGACCTAACAATATCCCCCTTTGTTTGGGACTAGCATGAACTCAGGTCTTCTTGAACAGCATCACATCCGATTTATCAGTAGCCCCCAGCCATAATCTCTTTTCAATGATTGTCGCAACCATACTTGTGAATTCTTTGGCCGCCAGCTCTAGAAGCTCCGATTTGCAGTATATTTGATGACTCGCCAAGGTGTGTATATCTCGCTCCCTGAACCGCAGAAGATCTTTCGCATCAACCAGACGAAGAACACTATCTGGAAGTTTAATCGCTACTGTGAATGTGGCCTCATCGAAAGCCCAAAATTCCATAGAGTCTAGGTATCCTTCATGAAAGTGTTGGGGAATAGGAATTTATTTTAATTGTTTAGTGGGAGGCCACATCACAATCTTCATTGGTTCGTTAGTTTGAGGATCGAGCACATCCGTGTCTCTTCTAATAAGCGATTCTGCAGTTTTCATTTCAGCAAACTTTGCCTTGACATTCCTTAACAGAAACCGTTTGAAATCAAAGGCCTTAGTGTCATGAGAAGGATTGTGGAACGGAGCTTCGGAGAGTTTCGTGAGATCGACTCTCGTCCAAGAACAAAAATCATGAGTATCCTTGTAATATTGTGGGTTGCCAATCTTCCTTTTCACCACCCACAATTTTAATTCATCATGATATCCCCACATTTTGATTCTCGATCAATTGCCAAATTTGTCACTGAATTTCCGTTTCTCAAGATCGGTTCTCGTAAGTTGGGGCTGGTTCCAGGACGGTTCTCATCAGAATTCTTCATGAAGAGCAACCCCTCTTTCTTCTGAGCTGTAACCTTTCTTTTTTGCTTGCCTAATGGTGATTCGTGGATTTGCTTGGGCATGTTCCTTTTCAAATCGATCGACAATCCTTGTGGTTCTGACGGGTGGTGGATCCACAATGTTAGGCTGGACATGGACGTTGGGAGAATCCTCAGTGGAGTTAGGTTCTTCAACTGTGGACTTGAACTTATCACCGAATTCTGCAATAAGCTTGTTTTTAAGTTAAAGAAGCATGCAGATAGGGCACCAAGATTAAGCTGGAGGTCGGAATAGCAACTTGAAGGGGATGAATCCTTGATGTTGCATCCATATCAATTGTAGCACCAGCCATTTGTTCTGAAGAAGGAGGCGTCGCCTTTTGAACGTCTTCAACTCCCTCTATCTTCGTTGCATGTTGTGCAACATCATCGATATTGTCGAATAAGGAGTCGAGGTCTTCATTTGTTGGGCAGTAATCGCTATGCTCGATCTCAAGATTGAAGTCTTTATTGAAACCCGACAAGTCACCACCAAACATCTCATCATCATTATCAAATCCCTCATCATCATCATCATCATCATCATCATTGTAGTCACTTTTCACCTCTACATTCGTCATCTGATCATGTTCCTCTACCACGATGGCAACAGGAGGAACTCTTTCTTCTTCGTGCTCTGAAGTAGTGAAAACATCATCTTCTGTATCCATATGACCTGAGGAGCTTTCAGTCACTGATGCATCACCAAATTCAACAAAATTTCCGAACTTCACCAACGGGTATTTTCCCTCAAACATGAATTTTCCCTTTCGGTTCTGTTTCATGAGGCCGAAGGTGTTGGATCCAAGAGATTTGACATCAAGTGTTTCTCCTCTTCTTTTGATCTCCGGGTGCTTGCTGTTGAAGATCAATTGCAGAAATCTTGGGTACATGAGAAACTTGTCTCTTTTCTTCCCTTCAACGTTCCCCACCATTTCATTCAGTATGTACTTGCAGAAGTTAAAATCTAGACCCATGGCGAGAGCTGCGATTACACCCGTATTGAGTAAGGAAATTTCATCAGCTCCTGATCTTCGACCAGAAATGCAGCTCACGAACACATGAGCTAAGAACCTCCAGTAAAGGGGCAGAAGCTTCTTGATAGATGGAGGAAACACCCCTTCATAGCCCATCTGTTCGATGATCGCTTCAGTCTGATCCAGGTCAATGACTGATGGAAACGCCCTTTTGTCATCAATTTGCAGTACTTCACGGATGATCTGCTTTGTCACAATAATCTTCTTTCCTTTAACAATTGTTTCTAGGGAGACAACATCATCTTCACCTCTTTGCACTACAGCTTTGCTCCAAAATTCCTTGATCGGGCTTTGGTAGATGACAGGATTGGTTGTAAAAGCAGAAGCTAGGCAACATCTACTCAATCCGTCAACCATGGACTTGAAATCAATATGGGCTGCTGGTGGATCAACCAAGAAAATAGCCAAGTTGTGGACATCAGCGAATTTCAAGTCAGCCATTTTTGATCTGCACCAACCAAGCCAAGTGAGAAAACCAAATGATTAAACAATTAAAATTAAGGTTTTACTCATTAAACAATTTAACTAGGCTTTAATTGATGATTAAGTGTTGATAAAAATAAAGTTCATGTCCAAAAATTGGGGTTCACAGTTAGAAGGTGGTCCACGGCCGTAAACGGGTTCACGGTCGTGAACCCTTCAATGGTCGTAAACCCTTCAAAGGGTCGTGAACACCGAATAGAGGTTTTTCTTCGATTTAATCCACGATTCACGATCGTTTTTCGTTTAGATTAACATGTTAGAGGTCGCCATGATTATACCTGTGCGAGGAAACAAGCAATTTCACGAAAAAAGATGAATCAAAATCAGCGAAGAGAGAGAAAATAGGAGTTCACGGCCACAATTTCAGAATGAGGGAAGAAGTGTTTACTGCCGTGATCATCCTCCTTTTATACTTGGACCATACCCGGTCCATCACCCATGGGCTGCAACCCAAGATACCTCAAATCCAAGCCCAATACCACAATTTATTTTAAAAATAATACATTTTGAAGACTCAAAAATAAAATAAAATTAAATTAAATTAAAATAAAATCTAAAAATTTAAACTAAACTATAAATTTTTTTAATTTTTTTGATTTTTAGCAAAATAAAAAATAAAAATAAAAATAAAAAAGAAATAAAATTTAAATTTAAATGAATTAACACTAATTTCTCTTTTGCCAATGCTAAAATTATTTTTGTAATATTGGGATCAAAGTTATTAGATAGCCTTAATCCGTTTATCGGCACCTCCCCCTTCATGAATAGATCTGGACAATCGTCGGTATTGTGGTCCACTTAAACACGAAAGATTGTGACAGAATTAGGAAATACTACAAGTGACAAGACAATGTAACCTTACGTTCCTAGATAAAATTCCTAAGGACCATTCATCTGACGACGACCACGGATATTGCTGTCCACCTAAATTGAGTAGCGAGATCTACAAACAACCTACTAATTGTTCAAATTTAAATGTACTAGAACATGTTTCTCGCTTCCTGATATACCCCAATAATCAGGGACTTTCAAAATACTCCTTACTTTGGATGAGCAGACAATTATTATGGGAGAATACAGATTTAGAATGCATATGATGTACACCCAGGTCGGATCTTTCAATCACACAGAGGGTGAAACATATGACTAACCAGATTTAGAGGGATTGAGAAATAGAATGGTGCATATGTTGTGTACCAGGTCGGATGTATTTCAATCACGCAGAGGAGACAACATATGGCTAACAGACAGGAAGAATTGCATAGATAGGAGATGTAGAGAAATAGAATTGCATATGTTGCACTCCAGGTCGGATGTATTTCAATCACACCGAGGAGGCAACATATGACTAACAGAAAAAAAAAGCAAGAAAATAACCTTCTACAGACCTAATTTATCAGAATTCCCCAGTAGCCCCGTCAATACCGGAATTAAGGATAGAGTCCGCACATCGAGGAAAAGTTAAACCACGGTTCTAGATATAGATTATTTAGTGTAATCCGCAGATTTCCATGTATATCTCCCTGCTCAACCTATCCAAACGTCGTATTGTCAGGCTAAATGGATCTATCTAGGTCAAGATTTGTCAAGTCTCTAGATTCCTTAAGTTCATCTATGCCTAGTCAAGTCCAATTAAACCTTTCGTGCCTACCAGCGCATTGAACACGGAGCCTAGACAATTCAACTTTGGTACCTTACACAGATTCAAATTGCCTGTTATCACATATGATATCACTTCCCAGCACATCACCTACAGACCAGCTATTTTTTTTAAATTTTTTGATTTTTATATTTTTATATTTTTGAATTTTCTGATTTTTGTTTTGTTTTTATTTCTCCCCCTAAATTTGTGCATAAGAGAGAATGAAAATTGAATGTGCAAATTTAAACTATCCTAAAAAAATCACTTTTCAAAACGGATCATTTTCAAAAATCCAACAAGCACATCGAATCGAGCTTTGTTAAACGGTTTTGTGAACAGATCCGCCACATTATTAGCAGTGGGAACCTGTTCCAACCGAATGAGCGAACGCTCATAACAATCTCTGATAAAATGCACTTTGATGTCGATGTTCTTGGTTTTTGAGTGCTGGACTGGATTTTTGGCAATTTGAATTGCAGCTTCGTTGTCACAGAAAATAGGGGTTTCTAGAAAGTTCAAACTGTAATCCAGCAGCTGATGTTGGATCCATATGACTTGAGAACAACAGGCAGAAGCAGTGACATATTCTGCCTCCGCCTTTGAGGTTGAGACTGTATGCTGTTTCTTGCACTGCCATGACACCAGCTGATCTACAAGAAACTGACATCCCCCAGAAGTTGATTTCCTGTCAAGCTCATAACCTCCGTAATTACTGTCAGCAAAAGCATATAAATCAAATTCAGAATTTTTCGGGTACCAAAGACCCAATTTTGGGCTGCCTTTGAGATACCGAAAAATTCTTTTGACAGCAATTAAATGGGAGAATTTAGGATTAGCCTGGTAACGTGCGCACTGACAGACCGCGAACATGATGTTTGGCCTGCTCGCGGTCAGATACATCAGCGATCCGATCATCGATCTATATTCAGTCTGATCTATGGATGCGTCTTCAGGATCTGGAGTCAACAGAGGCCGCTCTGCCATCGGCATCAAGGCAGGTTTTGCGTCTCTAAACCCGAACTTCTCTAGCATATCGTCAAAATACTTGGCTTGATGGAGCAGAATTCCGGTTGAATCTTGTTTGACCTGAAGCCCTAAAAACATGGTCATTTCCCCAAGAGAACTCATCTCGAACCTCTTCTTCATCACGACTTCGAACTCCTTGCAAAGCTTTGGACACGTCGACCCGAATATGATGTCGTCGTCATAGATTTGCACCAAAATGAGATCGGCAGCAACATGCTTTATGAACAGGGTTTGATCAATCGTTCCCCGCGTATAGCCGTGCGCGAGCAAGTGCTCTGTAAGGGTTGCATACCAGGCTCTAGGAGCTTGATGTAACCCATAAAGAGCCTTGTCCAGCTTGTAGACGTGATTAGGAAACTTGGAGTCGACAAAACCAGGAGGTTGATCAACTTAGATTTCTTCCTTCACCGCGCCATACAAGAAGGCAGTCTTGAAGTCCATCTGGTAAACCGTGAAGTTCATGTAAGAGGCATACATGAGGAAAATACGAATAGCCTCCAAGCGGGCAACCGGTGCATAAACTTCGGTGTAGTCTAGACCCTCTATTTTCCGGAATCCACGGACGACTAATCTTGCCTTATTGCGCACAATAACCCCTGAATCATCCTGCTTCTTCTGAAAGACCCAACGTGTGTCAAGAGACTTCTTGCCCTTTGGCAGCTCAACCAACTGCCAAACCCCGAGTTTCTCGAACTGATGTAACTCCTCATGCATCGCATCAACCCAGTTTGGTTCATTCAATGCCATTTGGACATTCTTTGGCTCGATCTGGGATATAAAGCAGGAGTAGAGACATGTGTTGACGTCTCCGCTCTGACTTCTCATTTTGACACTGTCTTCCAGTGGCCCAATGACATTCTCGATCGGATGATCGCATTGAATTCTTGTGGGGATCTCATGGCTGATATCATTTGTTGAAGGTTCCAACTCAGACGATCTGGGACCATCAGAGTGGCTTGATACGTACTCGTTCGCAATCGGCTCGGGAAAGAGAAGTTCCATGAAAGTTTGAGTTACAGCGGAAGTATCTCTGGTTATGAACTCTCTTTCTGCAGGAGTGAGCGGGGTAGCATCAGCATCTGGATTTTGTTGTTGACTCGGAGATTCTGAGGGAGAACTTGGAACAGCTGCATCCACCGTAGGAGTCGTATGAGGCACCACCGGTGGTCTGTACACAACATCCTCCTCTTCATCTTCAATCACAGCCTTCGTACCTGAGGAAGTACCTGACACAGAATCCGAAAACACATCAAATGATTTAAATAGAGAAGCGTAATCGAATAACCAGTCAGGACCGACTAGGGCGTCAGTCTCGTTCTCCTCCAGCCAGCGCACGTCATAGGATTCCACAATTTGCTTTGTTCTTTTGTTGTAGACCTTGTATGTTGTGTGTGCGGCGTATCCCACGAAGTAGCAGTCATCGGCCTTCGAGCTGAACTTCGGGTTGGAATCTAAATGAAGGAGGGTGCAAGGACATCCGAAGATACGGAAGTGAGCAACCGATGGCTTGTGACCGTATAGAATTTCATACGGGGTCTTCATCTGAGCTTTGTTGATCAGGACCCGGTTCTGAACATAACAGGCCGTGTTGATCGCCTCGGCCCAAAAGAAGACCGGAAGTTTGGAGTCACACAACATCGTCCTTGCGGCGTCTTTTAACGTTCGGATCTGCCGTTCAGCAACACCATTTTGTTGCGGTGTGTGAGCAGCACTATATTGACGCACAATCCCTTTTTCAGCACATAAATGATCTAGAACGACATTCTTGAATTCCGTCCCATTATCAGTTCTGAGCGCCTTCACCTTCTCGTTGGTTTGGTTCTCAATCATCACCAAAAACTTCTTGATTAGGTCAACGACTCCAGACTTGTTGGACAAGAAGAAAACCCACGTGAATCGTGAGAAATCGTCTATCACAACCAAACAGTATGAGCTATTGTTTATGCTGAGGATGTTGACCGGACCAAATAAGTCCATGTGCAACAATTGGAGAACTTTGCTGATCGAGTTGATTTGCTTTGGCAGGTGTGGCTTCCGGTGATGTTTTCCTTGAGCGCAAGCCACGCATTTTTCAAATGTGATGAAGTCTTTGACTGGGAGTCCACATACGATCTCGTTCTTTGCAAGTCAATTCAGGTTCTTTGCGTTAGCATGTCCGAGCCGACGATGCCATAGCATTGCATTGTGCTCGGAGACTTTTGAGAAGAGACAGGTGACTTGTTCAGGGAGATTGTTGTTCATATCAATGATATATGCATTTCCGTCCCGTTTCGATTTCACAAGGATCTATTCTTCGGGGATGCCAATGTCTGGCTTCAAAATTAGACATTCTTTATCGGTGAAATGCATCGAGTAACCCTTGTCACAAATTTGAGAGACGCTCAACAAACTATGCTTCAACTTGGGCGCGTAGTTGACGTTCTCAAAGCTTAGCACTCCATTGGAAACGGTTCCTTTTTGAGTGATTTTTCCTCCATCCCCTCCTGCAAGGGAAACATATCCCCCGTTAAAAGTTTGAATGTTGTGCAATTGGGAGATGTCTCCTGTCATGTGCCGGGAACAACCGCTGTCGACATACCATGGTCTGGCGACATTCCTCCGTAGCTGTTCCTGCACAATGAGCGGGATCATTTAGATTTGAGGACCCAGGTCATTACAACCCTGGGTTTACCCTTGACATTCATAGATTTATCCTTTTCACTTTTTGTTTTTGAATTACTACTAGATGCACCGTCAGAAGATGAAGATGATTGAACAATTGAAGATTTGGGCACCCACTGGTAATTAGGTTTTGAAATATTCAATGGTGATTTAGAAATATTTTTCTTTTGCTTTGAGCGTTTAGACTTTCGGCTAGGACTATTCGAAGATCCAGACGCAGTCTTTGACGTTATCGACCTTGGCTTAGCCGCATTCTATTTCGACAAAGCACCTGTGGTTGGTTTAGTGAAAACATGTTTGTTCGTTTTAATATCAACCCTTTTCTTATCATTATGAACTTTCCAAGCATCATCACGAAGACGAGATCTCGAGGATTTTCTCGTTAAAGACCTTCCTCGAGACTCATTTCTCTTCTCGGTGCAGAAAAATGTACAAATGCCCTATTAGGACAATTGCGAGCAATGTGACCGGCAGTTCCACAGTTAAAATAAATTTGCTTTTTATCATGAAAACCGGTACCGCCTTTTTCAGTTTTTGTGTTCTTATTGACTCTTCTAACTTTCCCACACGTGCAAGTGCATGAGTCAGGTTGTGTGACAGGTGAGGATGGAGTAGATGTGCTCGTAACAAGAACATCAGAATTATTAAACAGATCATCAAACATATAAAAAAAATTTGAGTCATCAGATTTTGTCACAGAATCATTACAAGACAAAACATTAGTTTTCGAGTCAGAAACAAAAACATCATATTTCGAAACACAATTATTATCACTATTCTCTCCAGACTCCTGCTTTCCTTGACTTAGAGATAAATCTGCATTGGAAGTAAAAATGTTAGTATCTATTTCCCTAGCACTACTTCTGTGACATGTGCCGCTGGTTTACCATACACCATAAATGGTTATCGGTCTATCTCCTCCTGAGTCAAAGGGACAATAGTGTAATTGTGATTGAATGGAGGCGGAACTCTATCATATACTACTGGTTATTTTTTTAATCGCAAACTATTTTCCATCATTGACGCAACTACTTCACTTGACACATCAAATTTTCTGAAATTAAAATCTGTATTTTCAAACTTAATTTTCAATGTGTCAAGCTCAGCAGTCACAATGGCAAGTTGTTTTTCGATAAAATTGTAGCTCTCACACTTATTGCTATAATCTTCCTGTAGTTTTCTAAAATCCTGAGTCTTGATTTCTAATTTTTCTTTTAGAGGTCTTTGACCTTTTCTAAGGGTATAACCTTCATACTTAAGGTCCTCGTTCTCCCTTTTTATCAATTTAATTTGCTCACATAAAAATTTGACAGTATTTATACAAGATTGAGAACACGAGTTTTCACTGACCTCTGGCTTTGCAGGCTCTGGGTTAGTCTGCACCATAAACGCGAATTGCAGTTCCATCATCTCCACCTCTAGATCCACCTCAGTTTCTCCTTCTGGGATGTCGTTGATCTGGGCAAAGTGCGCATTTTCACGTCTTGCAATGTTCAGGGCCATGATCTGATCTTCCCAATCAAACGACTGAGCCACCACTGCCACATTTGCCGTTTGGTTGTTGGTGGTAGCTCCCCTGCTGCTTCCGACTGACACCATTGTTCATTCAATGTTTTCCCTCCTGTCTGGCTTTGGGCAGTCTTTGGAAAAGTGACCAGGTTCATGGCAGTTAAAACATCTTAATTTGCCCTTGTTGAAGCCGACCTTCTCCGCGTTTATTCCCCAATTGTTTTTGCCGATTTTCTTGGAGAATTGCTTGGCCCTGAACACATCCATAGCAATCTGCCATGTGATGTCCATCTCCTCAACATCCTCTAAATGTATTTGATCAAGGTCAGCAAAAGAAAGCTGAGGAGGTAGCTCGCTAGCCACAAAGGCATTGTAGCAGTTCACAAGTCCGGTGGCTAAAGCCATGTTCTCATCAGTTTCTTTGGGAGCAGGAGTGGGAATAGGTGCTTTCGAGGAGGAGGTTGCTTGTTGATAAGGCACGGATGGTTGAAAGTTATGCATCGGTGGAACAGCATGAGATTGTGGTTGTGGAGCGACAAACGTTTGAGGTTGTGAAGTGGTGAATGATGAGAAGGAACTGTTGGATGAGATCCCAAGGTTAGCCGTGGAATATGAATTTACATGATTAATCTCCCTCTGCTTGTCATCAAGGTCGCAAGATTTGATAATCGCCATGGTTTCCGCAAGACTCAGACGGTTGAGGTCTTTTGTCTTCTTGACGACTGAGACATTCATGTCCCATGACTTTGGGAGAGAGTTAAGAAACTTCTTGTTGATTTCTGATCTTGGCACTGAGATACCGGCTGAACTCATCTCAGTGGTGAGTGTGATAAAACGTTGTAGTTGAGCTTCCAAAGTTTCTCCAAGAATGTGATTGAACATATTAAACTTTTGTCGCAGCATGTCCTGACGGATTTTCTTCATATCCTCGTTTCCTTCATACACTTCGATTAAAGCTTCCCACAAAGCTTTTGTTGAGTCAAATTCACGGAAACCTTGAGCAATCTCCGGAGATAATGCCATCGTAAGTGTCGCAAGAGCCCTTTCTTGCTCTTCAATTTTCTCGAAATCCGCGCCTGTGTAATTTGCAAAATCTTTGTCAATAACGGTTCCACTTGGAAGAGTGGTAGTGATTCTAACTGGACCCTTTAGAATACTGCGCCAAACTTTGAAATCCTTCATCTTGATGTACTTTTCCATTCGGTATTTCCATTCTGGGAATCCATCTGCCGACAAAAGACGTGGGGTCCTAGTGGTAGTTCCCATAATCGAGTCCAATTCCTGATGAGCTGTTAAACTTTGTGATTCCATTTTTGTTTTGATTTTTCTTAATTGATTAAACAAACAAACTAACAAGGAAAGCACTAAAACTAAAAATGTTCAAATGACCAATAAGGGGGTTCACGGCCGTATAGAGATCACGGTCGTACACTCTTCACGGCCGTACACAAGGCAGTTCACGGTCGTACACTAGAAGATGAATGTTTTACGGTCAAAGGATGAAGGTTTCACGGTCAAAGGATGGATCACGGTCAAAATGCAGTTCACGGTTAATAACTTTGAATGGTTCACAGCCGTATACTAGATCACGGCCGTACACACTTCAACATGTTGAAGCCGTGAACACTTAGAACAGCAGTTTTCAAGCAGATTTTGATTCCTTTAGCCTTGAAATCTCGATCAAATGCACAAATCCAGTAAATAAACTCGAATCAACCACGAAAATGAAGAAAAACTTCTAGCTGTAAAAACTCATTGACAAGCTTGACACCGGATTGGTTCTGATACCAATTGTAAAGACTCAAATCCAAGGATCCAAACTAGTGATCAAACAAGTAATCAATCAAACAAACGAGAATGAAGTAGAAGAAGAAAGTAATCAAGCAATGCACACGTTTATATCATAAAACGTTAGGTACACCTTGAGCACACACATAAAGACCGTGAACACACTGACTAACGTCACCCTGACACATTCTGACAGACTCCTATATATAGTGACAGACCAACCGCAAACAGGGTTCACGGTCGTGAACATGTTCACGGCAGTGAACACCAAACAACCATGAACAACTTGACCTCAAACACCAAATACAACCAAAACCCTACCATGACCTATACATATAGTTGCCTAGCCCAAACCACATAATTATGACCTAACAATCATTACGTGTTCATGTTAGCCTCTTTCTATTACTCCATTTTCACACTATTGGAGTCCTATGTTATATGCTGAAATTCCTTAGACCTTCCAAGAAGAAAACGCAAAAAATTGAAGAAATTGGAAAAGCAAAGACAAAAAGAGACAATGAAGAAGATTAAAGAAAAAAGCAACAAAAACAAAGAAGAAAAAGAGCAACACAAAAAGAAGAGCAAGAATCCAAGTTCAAGACTTCTCACCATCAAGAGAGAGAGATAGAGAGAGAGAGGGAGAGAGAGAGAGAGAGAGAGAAAAAGAGAGAGAGAAAGAGAGAGAGAGAGAGAGAGAGAGAGAGAGAGAGAGGAGAGAGAAATAAGAAGACATAAGATCGAGCAGCAAGGAGACTAAAGACTAAATAACAGAAGTTCAAGATTGAAGATTTAGTTTGTTAGGTTTAGATTTAGATTTAGTAGATTTTTCTTATTTTATTTTATTTTTGATTTTGGTGAGATAAGACAATAAAGATGAGAGGTAGAAGGTAAAGGACAGTACAAGGGAAAAACCCCTGAAGCCGGATGTTTGCTCGAAGGCCGTGCTGCAAATCCTATTTCGTTAGTATACACTTTAGCCTGGTAAATATAGGAATCATCGTGTGTGAAGAGGCGCCTTTCCTTCATTCATTATGGTCGGCATTGGTGATTTAAAGTTCCCCCACTGGGCGCATCCTCTGTTTTGTCTTTCACACCACAGCTACATCCAAACGTGATCTATTCGCCCTTTAAGTGGTTCGAGAATGTGGTTTATGGATCTAAAGTGGGGAGCATTTTGAAGATGCATAGGGTCCATGCAAGACTAATTCTGACCATGTTGACTGATGTTGAGCAAGTTCTATGGTATATTTCTTTTTCCTTTTTAGTTTAGCTCATCCCGAGCTCATTTTAGTCTTTTTCTAATTTGATGACAAGTTAGGTTTAAGCTTGGGGCGATACATCACGAAGCAGGACCACCTCAACCTGACCCACCACGATATGTCGACATATATAATCAAATAGGAAATCAAGTAAATACATTATCACAAGCAACTATCTACACGAGTCTACCTGTCTAACAGCTCAATACTGCATATTAGGCCTCTCCCAGCACACTACGCCACTACCGATAAATCTCCAAGGAATGCATACTTATATGTAACTAGAGGTGAGATAGACATCTGAACTGGTGATCCCACTCTAGAGTCACAACCAAATAAGGAGCATGCAAGAAAAGCCTATATCAAGAGTTCTCAGGCTATCCTGCATGACTACATGCAGCCCGTAGGGGCCTCCACTAGACGATAAATAACCTACATGTACTCTAACTAGCATACCACTACTCTTATATCCTAACATACAATTATATATACCGCAAAATGTAGTATAATGAGGAAACTCACCTGAATCGAGGACCGAAGGAGACACAACAACACACTCACTCACTACATTGATTGCTCTCGCGAATCTACTAGCACCAAACTAAGGTGGAGCTTTAACATCCCACTCTGGCACATATCACAATATTGTTTTCTTTGAGATCCCATCATGAAAACTTCCCATGGGGTCACCCATCCCTGAATTGCTCTCGCCCGGGCAAGTTTAACTGCAGAGTTCTTATGGGATCTGATGCCCTCACTGCTTTAAAACACATTGTAACAAGGAAGGTATCTACACCCTTTATAAGGAAATGCTTCGTTCTCCTTCCTAGCCTATGTGGGATCAGGTGCAACCCACCTTCACCCCTATTATAGGGTTCGGCGTCCCCATCGAACACATCAACCCAACTCTGATACCAGCTTGTAACGTCCCATTTTCATTAAAAAATCATTTTTAATGAAGGTAAACATTCACATTTATAGAATCCAAGTTAATAAAACCATTTTTTCTAAAGTATATTTTTTTAAAAATCAAAGTAATGTTATAAACGCGAAATCTCCATTGTTGTTGATGAATATGTACAGTCACGCCTTCGCCTTACCACGATCATCACTGGTACCTGAAAAACATTTAATCCATAATTGTAAGCCAAAGCTTAGTGAGTTCCCCCAAAAAACCATACACCATAATATGCATACAATTCATGCACACCGGGCCCACATCACGAAGACTGGATTTACCCCGGGTCAACAACACGGAGACTGGATTCCCCCCTTGGGCCCATAGCACGAAGACTAGATTGCCCCCAAGCCCGCAAAATAAGACTGGAATGCCCTCTCGGCCTTTAGCCTATGATTGTATTACTCCCGAGTTTGTTGGCCTATAGTATAAAGTAGGACCGCCTCAACCCAACCCACCATAATATGTTGACATATGAAATAAGTAAGTAATCAAGCAATCACATAAGCACAGGCAAGTATCTACCTTAGACTACATGTCTAACAACTCATTACCGCCTACTCGGCCTCATACATTAATACACCACTACTTACAGATCTCTAAGGAATGTATAGCTATATGTAACCAGAAGTGAAATATACATTCGAACATGAGATCCTACTTTAGAGCCACAACCATATGAGGAACAAGAAAGAAAGCCTAGATCAAGAGTTATCAGTGTAACATCCCCATATGGCACGTATCATAATATTTTCCTATTTGGGCTCCCGACACGAAAACTTCCCAGGGGGTCACCCATCCCTGGATTGCTCTCGCCCGGGCACGCTTAACTGTAGAGTTCTTATGGGATCTATTTCCCTTGCGACTTTAAAACGTGTCGTGACAATGAAGGTATCCACACCTCTTATAAGGAGATGTTTCGTTCTCCTTCCAAGAAGATGTGGGATCAGTTGCAACCCACCTTCACCCCCCATTATTCGACGTCCCTGTCAAACACATCGACCCAAGCCCTAGCTCTGATATGATCCTACCTGGTTGTCTCTTATCAGCTTTAGATCAGTAGACTTTGAATTAATGATGAATCTAGACTAATACTTAGTCGCAATAAATATTAGACTAAGACTTAGTGATAATGATACTAGGTTACGTCAAAGGAAAAGACAGTTGCTAGAAGCGAAGCGCTGTCTGAATTTCGAATTGTCACTTTAACAAGTGAGTGCATAGTTACTTTTATCTTACACACACACACACACATATATATATATATATATATATATATATATATATATATATATATATGAAGTATTTAATATAAATACATGCTATATGTGCCTATTATTTGTGTTCCTTGTATCTATGCTAGATGAATGATTTATACATGTTTTACTTGATTTAAACTGTATATGTATTTTTATACCTATGAATATATTGGGTAAAGATGGGTAGATGAAAGATGATGTAGATGATGAGAGATGAAAGATGATATAGATGATGAGAGTTGAGAGATGAAATAGATGATCAGAGGACTTGAATTTAAAGATGATGTCATCTGGCAAAGTATAGATGACAACCACGGACAATTCTAGATAGTCCAGTGGAACGCTAGCGGGCTCGCAACCTGTAGGTGTTTTTGAACTAAGTGTTCACCAAATGTACTCTAAAAACCCATTGACATGTATTGTGGGTGGACTCCCTAAAATAATGTTGTCAATAAAGGAGATAAACCCTGGAAGCTATGGACTTAGTGCCTAATAGATAAGCATTGGCAACTATGGACTTAGTGCCTAATGGATAACACCGGCAGCTATGGACTTAGTGCCTATTAGATAAACTCTAGCATCGATGGACTTCGTGCCTATTCCTTAGGACAAATCCTTAGGAATAAATATAAAAGAATGCTTACTGACAAGTATCATGGAGGAATCTGTGAACTAGTACTGTCAGCATAGATGATCCTTAGGGTAGATCCTTAAGAATAAAGAAGATAACAGGGATGAGAAATTAGGTTAATTGTTTGATGATTAAACATAATAATTATATTATTGTGGGTTGAAAACCCTATGTACTCACTAGGTTTCCCAACCTGACCCACTCAGTTTATTGTATCACAAGTAGCGGTATTAAAGATCCATTCTGCTGAGAGATTCAAGGAGTATTAAGTGACTAGTTTAATTATTGTAAGGCTTGTAATATTTCGTTATGCTTATGTTTCTGTATTGACGATGACATCCCAATGTTTTAATATAAATAAAATACATTTCTTCATAAATGCTTTGATAATAATGTTATCATGTTTTTGCGAACAAATTCTGCTATATTATTCTTTAAAAAGGATACTCTAATTTTTAAATAAGCATAAACACTTCGGTCTTTTCTGGCCGTGAAATTGGGGATGTCACAGTTGCTATCAGAGCATTAGTTTAAGCGAACTATGAATTTTATGAAATTTCTAGACTTAAACTTAGAATGCTAAACAATGATTGTGAGATGAGTGTCTGCTATATTTATGAAGTATGCCTGAATATACACGAGCACTAGCTTATTTAGGGAAGATGCCTAAATTGCTTTTATGTGCTAAATGATTTATGCTATAAGATGCCTTATATGCTTTATGATGCTATCGTTTGATCGGAACTATGGCCTATTGCTGACTAAATCTGGAAATTTTATATGCTCAGGTTTCTAAACGTTTAATTACGGTATTAGAATTGGCATGTAACTTTTCGGAGTGATAAGGAGATTTATACGTCTATCGTAAATAAAGCTTTCCCTATCTTAATTCTCGTCACTGCACAACGAACGTCTAATTTGGTTTATAGATCGACATGGTGAATGGTGAGAACTCGAAGCATATTAGGAAATGGTAATCAGCAGCCTGAGCCACGAGTAATTGAGCATGCACAAGAGGTATCATCTGCACCCGAACCTATCATGTTGGCAATGATACAGGCGATGTTGGATCGTCAGATGGAAGAGACAAGGCGTCTACTTCAACAGAATAAGGATAAGCCTACTGTGTCTGTTGTGCAGCCTGAACTGAATGAAGAACTGTCAGAGGAGGGAAATTACAGTCGTACTATGAGTCAAGTTGAACCTCGAGTAGTAAGGAGGAATGAATCAGATAGAGGAACTGACAAGGATGGGTGTATGTATAAGAACTTCTAGTTACCAAGCCACCAAGTCTTTCTGGAAGCCCAAAGACAATGGGGATTATAAATTGGATCTCCGAGATGGAAATGGTATTTGAAAGTTGCAACTGCAGCAATAAGCAGAAAACCGTCTTTGTAGTCAGACAACTGAAGATCGGGGTTTTAAGTTGGTGGAAGTTGTTGGCAGATACAACGCCACAAGGAGATGCCATGAGAATGTCTTGGGAAGCATTCATGGAGCAGTTGAAAATGCAGTACTGCTCAGAGGTAGATCTGACAGACCAAAACAACGAGTTTCTGAACCTAAAGAAGGGGAAGATGAGTATTGATGAGTACGCCACCGCATTCACCGAGAAGATGAAACTATTCCCCTACTTGGTGCCTACTGAACTCTCCAATATAGATAGGTTTGCTAACGGATTGCCAATAGACTTTGGTGCAATGGTAAAAATGGCAACTACCTTGAAGACAGCTGTTAGAGCAGCCAAGAATGTGGAGACCCAACTTAGGGAAAAGGGTCTGGAAAAATATAAGGCATGAGAAAAAAGGAAGCTTGAGGGATCCTCAAGATCCGATAAGAAAGGAAGATTCTCGAAGTCCTACCTGGACGACCAAAAGTATGGGGGTAGTGGTGGAGCCAAGTGGTGTGAGAAGTGTAAGAAGAGGCACTATGGGAGATGCAATGGAGAAGTGACTTGTTATAAGTGTGGGAGGATCGGTCACTATTCCAAGGATTGTACGTTTAATGATAAGGTATGCTACAGATGTGGAGATAAGGGGCATATGTCAAAAGATTGCCCAAAGAAAAATGAAGCAACAACGTCGAATGTGCCGCCAAAGACAAAGGCAAGAGCATTCCAGATGATCCTTGATGAAGCAGGTGACGATGCAAGGGATTAGGAGTAAGGATCTATATATCTGAAGATCGAGATATAAAGTAGCCATATAGATAGTATCATGTGGTGTGGCCTACTATAAGAGGCATAGTATAGGGTGAACTTGAATATCTATGTAATCGTTTCAAGAAATAATATAAACCTTAGTTATGTTATCCGATGTGTTAAATGACTATGTGAAATTATTGTATGGTGACTTGGAAAACTAAGAGGCAATTCTTGGGACGAGTATGATTAGGTGTGAAAGGTAGTAGAGGCCTATACTACCGGAAGCACAAGACTCGCACGTGGATAAGAGAAAGTCACAAGGTTACCAAGGTGCTAGTAATTTATTCCGTTTTGTTCATGCCTATCGTTACTATCGTTTCGGTAATAACTAAGAAGATGATTGTTATTCTGACCCTAGTGGTCATATCAAATCGAGTCCGGCTAAGATACATATTGTACGTGGTTTAGAGAACCAAGTTCGATGTAGCATCCGACTTAAGCCAGAAGATTGAAGTAAAAGATAATCGAAGCGATCAATAGATGTATCGCGATCGCCGTTAAAGTAAGAAGCTTGTAGCTAGAAGTGATACATGCTAGAATGTGATTATATCACATTAGAACATGAAGGAAGGTATCTTCTATTCTGGAATCTGACTTAAGAAGACCTGATTCTAAGCGTTACATCATACGATGAGAGGTCATTAGAACATGTGTGACAACCCGTAATTTCAAATCTTGTAAAAGTCAATCTTAGTCAACGAAAGTCAAACATATCGAATAAAGGTCAAACTTATTTTTTGAATTATCTTAACATGATTAGATTAATGAGTTATAAGTGTATCAATCTAGTTTTTGAGTGTTGTGTGTTTAAGGAGGGAAACATTTGAAACCGAGAACCTTCGCAAGAGTCGTAAACCCCTCGCATGGGTGGTAACCCTCGTACCGCAAACGGTTCGCGGCCGTGAACCCCCTTCAGACCACAAACTCTGCCCTATATATATATATATATATATATATATGTTTGACTGAAATAATCCTCACTTCTACACTTCTAGTCGTAAACTCAAGCTTTTCTCTCAAGATCTTCAACCGAAAACCCCTAGTTTTCTCTCAACTATCATCCGAGGATCATTTGTTTCACCTTCGGATCTTGATAAGAACATCTAGTGTTCTTATTGTCATCGATCAAACACCCTTCATTTATGAGTTTACAGCCGTAAACCCTTGAATCTCCTTATTTTCACCAAGAACACCAAGATCACACACTTGTGTTTCCAGCCGAAAACACTTGAATCTTCAAGTAGCCGCGAACCGTTTATACCCGTACACACCGAAGCCCAGCCATGAACTCCAAGCAGTCACTCGTTTTCGCTTCTAACACTTCTTTTGTAAGTAATCTTTACATCTTATGTTGTTTCCTTAACACCTTTGAGGTTATATTCACTAATTTCATGCCAATATATCGCGTGAATTGCTATTTAGGACTTGTTTTGTCTCGGGATCTAACTTGTGGAAACAAACATCCTGTATCGAACATCCAAACGAATCACTCACATAAGGTGAGTTCATACCCCTACAATTTACCTTTTTAAATGCTTTAAGGGGGGGGGGAATACAAGTAGAACACAATAGAATTGTGTTAACATTTACATGTGAAAAAAAACAAACAAAGGATTTCTTATGCTTAAATTGTTGTTAAAATCATTTCAAAAACTCTTTTAAACTATTTTAGATTACTATTTATTATCAAAATCGAATTCATTTATATATTTATGTATAAGTATGCTTTAACGGACTCGGGACTATTGCTAAATACCTTGACTCCTGTTCCTTGTTTAGTTGTGGGCTTAGGGTAGGATCACTAGTCCGACTGTCGGCTAAATCATAGTTATACTTGCTAAATATATACATGAATATTAAACACCATTTTCAAAGTACATACTGACTCAGTTGCATACGTTGAGCAATTGTGTCTTTTCTCCAAATCAATTACAGTTCAAGCAGACATACTAGTAAACTATAATAGGTATAGTTTAGAGGATTAATACATACTATTTTCTAGAACAGAGGAAAAATACATGAATCAATACATACATACTATTACTAATCATTACAAAGTATACTATTCATTTACAAGAACAAAAAGGAATCTACATATTATAACAAGAACAAGATAACTAGAATGTGAGATACTATTTCATGGCATATCAATAGTCTTGCTATGTCACGTTTTGTAACCAGAGTCTCCTGGAGGGAGAGCGTGAGTTTGTGTATAGATCTATACGGGATTGACCATCCCACACCTTGTTACTAGTTACAGTGGGACCTGGAGGTCTACGGGTGACAAATGTCATACCATTTTCAACGCCTGAAGAACGTCGTGTTTTATACTAGTCAATCAAGCATGGTTATAACCTAATCACATTTAACCTAAATTAACCAATTTGGTTACAAGGTAGTTAATGCATCAGTAGTTTATTTTACACAATTCTACTGTAAACCTTCATTTCCATTAAATTCATACAATGATATCCACACATGAGAAATGCATACTATTTTTATAAGTAAAGATGGTTTTACAAATATGGAAAATATACATTTTACACCATTACAAGAGAACAAACATACAAAACAGTCGGGTCTTGGGTAAAAGACTACTTTTCATGAAACAAATACAAACACTTGACATTAAATACTTATGAACTCACCAACTTAAATGTTGATACTCTCTTTCAAAATAACTTGTATTCCTAGAGAACCAGTAGACACGTACACTGGATCAGGTTTCGAGAAGACGGAGCAATGTTCAAGACTCGTCTTTTCTTTTGATATATATTTTGGTGTCTTACAACTATACAAAGAACACACATGTATTAACCATTCTATTAATGCAATGGATGTTGTTGCTTGTTTTACTATTGTGCATTGTTATGATATTGTACATGACGTCCTCCGCCCCCGAATGTTTCCGCCATCTCAGTTTGGGGGTGTGACAACATGACCCATCGGTCTGTTACGGTAATCGAAGTAAAGACCTTATTTTAATTTAAGTATGTTTAAGAAGAAGCAGGAGTCTCTAATAAGGACCGAGTTTGTAACTCGAAGGTTACGATTGAAAGTCCAACATAGGATAAAGAGTGGGTGCAAGATTGTGCACCGCCAGCAGTCAAGGAGTCCGAGAGTTAGATACTCATTTGAAAGGCCATAAGAGTAAAGATTACCACCTAGGATAGAAAGGAAACGTACGGAGTCATTATACAAGCCCTGTTTTGTTGATGATTCCGGGACGTAATCATCATAAGGGGGAGATAGTTGTAACACCCGTAGATTCGGGCTAGTCAATTAAGATATAATAAGCGTTAAAATGATTTTTTTTATAGAAGATTATCTATGATAAATAATCTTAACCAAAGTAACAGTTAGGGTCAACAATTGTAACCTATTTGAAGTAATAAAGAAGAATTATATGAATATTATGTGTTTCATGATTATTATAATATAATAAAATAGGAAAAACCAGTCAAATCGCCCGTAAAATGCTTGAATCATAAATAATTTGAAATTCTTTTCTGCATATTCTCCTTGGTGTTAGCTACAAGTTAGGTTCTGAAGTCATTTTAATTGGATTAATATTGGTTAAGTTATATTCCTTCGAACATGGTATGTTACAGCTATATTTTTAGCACTTTTACTTTGTTAAGAAATTTTTGTGATCTTTGAAGTGTCATATTTACCACATTCTAGCTTGTAATAAGCTGACCTTTTTCTAAAGTATTGTCCTCTGTGTTAGCTACAACTTAGGCTCTAGAATCATTGTAATTAGATTAAGTCGATTATTTGGATAAAGTGACTCGGGGAATACTTGATCAAGTGACTCGAGTATTACATTCTGTTAGAATAAGTTAAAAGTCTTTAATGTCATACACATTGTATTAGAATTTATAGTTTTATTCTTTTAGGATATACTGAAAGTTTTAATATTTTAAAGTTGATTAAGTTTTGATTTTGGATTTAGGTTTCGAAGGGGTTGCCATTGATGTGGAAAATGAAGAAAACATAGAGAACGAGAGTATTCTAGCAGAATGTATTCTGCCAAAATGTATAAAATGTTTCTTAACAATAATATTCTTTCAGAATGGATTAGTGTTTTTGTTAGATTTTGATGTTTTTTTTCTTTTTTTAACCATTCTTAGTTTTAATCTTTAAGAATAAATGTAATTCTTAAACCATTATTAATCATTTTTATAATGAATGTAATAATTGTTTATAGTCTTATTCTTTACGAATTTATGTAACTAGTGATTCTTAAAAAATAAAATCCCTACTCTTTAGAAAATGTTATTCTTGATAATATGTTGTATAATTCTTTAAGCATAAAACCATATTCTACAAGAACAAAATCAAAAATATTAGTTTAATTATCAAAAATATATGAATTGAAATTATATCATTCTGACAAAATAAAATCAGATTTTTAAATTTAAAAAATTCAGATATTTAAAAATAAGGTAATTAATTATCCCTTAAAATCCGAAAATTTCCTTTTTTAATATAGGTTAATTGACCAAAATACCCTTATGCTGATATTTGTATGATTATATGGTGCATGTTACCCTATTATAATATCAAAGACTTTCAGATCACGACCTTTGATTCTATTCCATCCGGTGGTTCAGATTTGTGCTTACGAGCACAAAATATTTAGTAAAAACAAAATAACCTAAGCCTATACATACATACATATATATATACATACATACATACATATATATATATATATATATATATATATATATATATATATATATATATATATATATATATATATATATATATTGTCACAACTAGCAGTTTGGTTAGGAAATTCTAGTCTCATGTGAACATTCTCTACTGTGATAATTGTAACCCTAATTTGATAGTATAACCTATGCTCTTTCAATGACAACAAACTTAATCAACATTCTTCAGTAAAGCTCAAAATCTTATACAATACATCTCTTATAGTCAATCATGTGTTGAAAACCCTAAAAATTCCGGTTCCAGTTTAATATGAACTAGGATTCTCTTATTGGGCCTAATGGACCAATAAACCTTCAACTTGACTATCTTGGGGATAAGAACCCTAATTGGGCTCTAATTGGACCCACATTCATGAAACTTTAACATTTTGGAGCATATGAACCTATAATAATACATCTTATCTCTAATGGGTCTTGTTGGGCCATAAATGATTTCATTTGCCCTAATGGGCCGTAAACTCTTTGATTGGGCTTCATTGGGCCGAGAACCTTAATAAGGGGCCCAATGGGCCGAAAAATATTATTAAGCTTCATAAAAATCGAGCAAAAACCAAGAATGGGCCCAAACTATTCCATTTCCCTCTTCCTAGCCCAATTCTCGGCCCAAAACAAACAAAAGAATAAATAAATAATGAAATGGAAGAAGGTTTGATTAAACCTTGACAACACATAATTATCTAGCATGTGTCTAGATAATCACAGGCCTCAAGGAGATTATTACCCTTCATGCAAAACTCCTTATCTCTTCTCCCTCTCTTCTTCTACCTCTCGGCCAAACACACCCTCCCACCACCCCCCATTTTCTTTCAAACACTTTCAATACTCTCTCAAGATCTCCTCTCTACTCCTCAAAATTTTGTGACCTTTGGAGGGTGCTTCTAAGAAGTTTGCATCAAGTCCTCATCCATAATTGGTAATCTACTCTTACTCAAGCAAGTTTAACTTCACAATTTTGTTAAAACTTGTTACTCATTTGCTCCAAACCGTGGATCATACTTCACTAGGACCATCTAAGTTAAAAAATCATCTCAAGAAGCTTGCTAGGGCCGAGAATCACATCATCTCTTTCCATCTCTTCATCAAACCAAGAACTTCAAAGCAAAGTGAGTTTCATACCCCTTGTTTTCAGTTTTAACATGTTTTGGGGGAATATACAAGCTGCTATGTGTTAGATCTATGTATTTATGCATGTTATGTGTGTTTTTCTTGATTTAAGTTGTGATTATGTGATGAAACATTATAGATCTCGAAAATTACAACCATAAGATGTGATATTTGTAAACTAAAACACTTCATACAACTTACTATAAAGATAAATGTGTTAAACATGTGAAGATTCATAAGAAACTAAACAAAATCTTGAAAAAGTGACATTTTTGACAAATAAACAAAAAAAATGAGACCTTCTTGACATTTACGGTTTTTGCAAGGGTCAAAAGAGTCATTTATTTTAAAAAGTGGGTCTTTATGATATTTATGACATTTAAGGGGCCAAAAGTGTAATTTTCGCAAAATGGGCCATATTATGGGCCTTTACGGTTATTGGGCCCAAAATGTAAAAACTATGATTTTTGTGGACCAAAATGTCATTCTATACAAATTTGAGCCAAAATGAAAATCTACGGTTTTATGGGCTGAAAATGACAACTTATAAAAATTTGGGCCTAAAATGTTATTTATACAAATATTTGGGCCGAAGATGTCGTTTTTATCAAAATGGGCTAAAAATGTAAATGTCTATATTAATGGGTCGAATACATCAATTTATGGTTACTTGGGCCAAAAATGTCAACTTACATACAATTGGACTAAAGATGTAAATTTACGTGCTAATTGGACATAAACTATGTATTACATGTTTGATGGGCCTTAGTGGCCCATATACATGCTATTTGGACATAAACTATGTATTACATAGTTAATGGGCCTTAGTGGCCCATATACATGCTTATTGGACCCAAACTATACATTACATGTTTACTGGGCCATATTGGGCTTGCTACATGTCTTTTGGGCCTCGTACATTCTTTTACATACTCGTTGGACATTTTATTAAAAACATAGAATATACAAGCAAACATTATATAAGATAATACAATAATCGCGTAAACTCAGCCAAGGTTGCTAGTGAGACATGTCGGTTGACACCTCTAGAGTGTATGATCGTAGCCTGTAGTTATAACCAGAGTCTCCTGGAGGGAGAGCGAGAGTTTGTGTATAGATCTATACAGGGTGACACCCTACACCTGAGCTGTTCGCTACAGTTAGACTAGGCCAGTTTAGGGTGACAAACCTTACCGTAAATCAAGTCGGCGCCTAAGGACGCCACGACAGGCAAATTCGTCATAATCAAGTATGGTTAAAACGGCTCACTTAGAAATCCTCTCCAACATAATTTTATGGAATACCTATAAAATCTTGTGGATACAAAAACATACACATACTGTTATTCGGTCTTAGGGTTGAGACCACAACACTTTTATAAACAGAAAATATAGGATTTTCTGGGGTAATACACAGTTAAACAATATCTTTTACTTGTTATAGAAAATACATGGTTTTTATCTGGTTTACATTTTTATACATTCCAAATACTGAAAGCACACATGCATAAATACTTGATTTCGATACATCACATTCAAAACATTTTATTTTAGAAAATATCAGATTTTCTGGAGTTTTACAAATAATTCAAAACTTTTCATTCAAATATGCTTATGAACTCACCAACATTATATATGTTGACGTTTTTAAAATAACTTGTATTCTCAGGAAATCGTTAAGCGGAAAGGTCAGCAGGAAATGTGGAATTTATTATATTTTGTTATCATCATACATTTAATATATTGGACATGTAAATTATGATATTGTACTTGATGTAAACAATGCTGGTTGTATTTTGATATGTATGATGATGGTGTTGTCTTGTTTCAATTATATACATTGTGATGATATTACAAGATGAAGTCACGCACAAGCCCCTGGACGTTTTCCGCCGTCTGGTTCGGGGGTGTGACAGATTGGTATCAGATCATTGTTTATAGTGAACTGGCATATCTAATCATACTTGATATGCAACTATAAATACAATGGGACTAAAATACTCTGAATAAAATGAATACCTAGGTTTGCATCAAAACTATAACGCTAAGAGTCTCTGGAGGAAATGGAACACTGTGATTAAACCCGGACAGTTATGTAGTCATATTGGGGATAAATGTAGCCTGATCAACTATATTTATTCAAAATATGACCAACATGTGCTTGGGGGTAATCATGGCGGGAAATGGACCTAGAAGTTTACCTTGTATCCAAAACTTCTCAGGAACTCAAGCACAAGTAATTAAAATACTATAGGAGTATTTTGGAAATACTATATGCATACATTTTTTTTTACAATGTCTTACACTCCTCGTGCAAACTCTATGGCCGGATTTCATCATCCTGGAGATCCCTATTTCCCCAATCAAGGAAATGGTGGATGGTTAAAACCCGAGGAAGAACATGAAGAGGAGCCCATGGAAGGACCGACAGAACCGGTAGCCGACTCGGACGAGGAGGAGGCAGAGGGCAGCGACACAGATGACTCAGACACGGGGTCCAAAGTCATCAATCCTCCATACATGGATAGGGTGCCCCCATACAGGATGGACCCCAATGGACCTACGCCCCCATGGGCCCACGACATCTGGAGATGGAGGCGCCAGCAAGGGGTGCGACCCCCATTTGGTATGAACCGGGACTACTACGACTTGAGTCACGGTGGAGCCGCCGACTGAGCCTTGCCTGTGATAGTGAGGAGGACGCGAGATATCGGCGAGCAGGCGCAGGTAACCGTTGGCCAGATGGTGGCCATGAGAGCCGCAATAGAGCGCACGGAGAGGATGACACACGAGGTAGTCAGGGACTACCAGGCGCGTCAGGCAGCTTTGGAAGCCCGGCTTCGGGACGCCGAGCACCACCTAGCCAGGCTTCAGGATGCCTCTATCTCATCGTCAGCACCACCAGACCCACCCCGTCGCGACTAGTACCTGTTCAAGTACTATCATTATGATTTCTTTTTTTTTTTTTGTGTTTTACTCTATGTACTATCGACCATATGTTTAAGTGATTACACTACTCATAGGGTCGTCATGCTGTCGGATCATATGTTTTCCCCATGTACTGTATGCCTTTTTGGCAAATTTTCCCTGTATTAAAATGATTATTACTAGTGGTAATGATATATATATATATATATATATATACATATTTTATCTTGTTGTTGTGATCTGCTATGTGTTCTATTACTTTTACTACATGATTGATTGTATGCACTCACTCATTTATACACAACCAAATCACTGACACTGTACTATAACCAAGAAGTCGTGAAACTAAATACATCGGGTGCTCAACATCTTTCCGTTCTTTGACAGAAAGATGCCTTAAAGACCCAACCATGGAAACAACACGACACCGACTCCACCAGAAATAAACTCAGTCGCATTCCAAGCAGCAGTGTCCGCTGCGGTCACTGCAGCACTTGCGCAGATTCGCAACGGAAACAACGGAGAAGGCAACGGACAGGGGACCGGAAGCACAAATCAGGGAACAAACCACGGAACCACAAGAACTTGCACCTACAAGGACTTCACCAACGCCAAACCTCGAACCTTCAACGGGACGGGAGGCGTAATAACCCTGAAACAGTGGATAGAGAAGGTGGAATCAGTGTTTGAAATCTGCGGATGTCCGAATGGGTGCAAGGTCAAGTTTGCGGCCTGCACATTCGTTGATCAAGCTCTCTCTTGGTGGAATGGTCACGTAGAGGCCATGACGCTCCCGGTGGCGAACGCGATGCAATTGGAAGAGCTTAAGGAAATGTTGTTGGCTGAGTACTATCCAAGGGGAGAAATTCAGAAAATGGAACGAGAGTTGTGGAACCTCACGGTTCAAAACTCCGACATCGATGCATACATATCAAGGTTTAGTGAGCTGTATCTTTTGTGTCCTAGAATGATCACATCTGAAGGGAATAAGATCGAGAGATTTATCTGGGGACTGACCGCGCCAATCCAAGGAAATGTAACTGCAGCAAACCCTGAGACGTATGATAGTGCAAAGAGGCTAGCCAAGAAATTGTACGATCATGGCAACAAAAAGGGTGCCAAAGCAGGAGAAGTGGAGGTTAAGAAAGAAGATGAGAACAAGAAAGGGAAAAACAACAAGCGGAAGGGAAAACAAAATTTAGAAGCATCAAAGAAACAACAAACTGTGATTGTCCATGTTGCTACTTTAGCTACCACAACACCACATACTCCAGCTTCATCCACACCAAATAATCCCAAGCAATACTCAGGGACCCTACCTAAGTGCAGCAAATGCAATTTTCACCATCAGGGAGAATGTAGAGAGATGCAATGCACAAGCTGCAACCGAAAGGGTTACATTGCAAGGTACTGCAAAACTTATCCACAACAAAACCAACAGTTAAACAACAACAACTACAACAATCGCAACAACAACAACCACAACAACAACAATACTGGGGCCAGTCACACCTGCTATGGGTGTGGAGGAACCGGCCATTTCCGGCGCAACTGCCCCACAGCAAACAATCAGGGGGCAGGAACAGCAGGAAGAGTGTTGACAATGGGTCAAGGCGAAGCAGTGCATGACCCAACAGTTGTTAATGGTACGTTTCTACTTAACAACTCGTACGCATGCATCTTATTTGATAGTGGGGCTGAGCGAAGTTTATTTAGTAATAAGTTCAAACACTTACTAAATCAACAACCCCAGAAGCTCAACGAAGCCTTCACGGTGGAAATGGCTAATGGAAAAACTGAAACAACCAAAGATATCTATGTAGGGTGCACATTAACACTAAACAATCACTCCTTTCCAATAGACTTGATTCCAGTAAATATTAGGAGTTTTGATGTGATAATCGGCATGGATTGGTTAAGCCCCCACCATGCTGATATTATGTGTTGCGAGAAGGCCGTTCGCCTTCATCTCCCTAATCACGAAACCCTAATAATCTATGGCGATAAACCTGGCGCAAATCTTCGCCTTATCTCGTGCATCAAGGCACAAAAGTGCCTACACAAGAAGAACTACGCATTCCTCGCTCATGTGGCGGATAAGACCAGATGAAGCAGAAGTACCCTCATCTATTCTCTCATTCTTGAGTCCATCTTTCAAAAGAATTTCGGGACCAAAAAATCTCTAACGGGGGGATGATGTCACAACTAGCATTTTGGTTAGGAAAGTCTAGTCTCATGTAAACATTCTCTACTGTGATACTTGTAACCCTAATTTGATAGTATAACCTATGCTCATTCAATGACAACAAACTTAATCAACATTCTTCAGTAAAGCTCAAAATCTTATACAATACATCTCTTATTGTCAATCATGTGTTGAAAACCCTAAAAATTTCGGTTCAAGTTTAATATGAATTAGGATTCTCTTATTGGGCCTAATGGACCAATAAACCTTCAACTTGACTATCTTGGGGATAGGAACCCTAATTGGGCTCTAATTGGACCCACATTCATGAAACTTTAACATTTTGGACCATGTGAACCTATAATAATACATCTTATCTGTAATGGGCCTTGTTGGGCCATAAATGATTTCATTTGCCCTAATGGGCCGTAAACTCTTTAATTGGGCTTCATTGGGCCGAGAACCTTAATAAGGGGCCCAATGGGCCGAAAAATATTCTTAATCTTCATAAAAATCGAGCAAAAACCAACAATGGGCCCAAACTATTCCGCTTCCCTCTTCCTAGCCCAATTCTCGGCCCAAAACAAACAAAAGAATAAATAAATAATGAAATGGAAGAAGGTTTGATTAAACCTTGACAACACATAATTATCTAGCATGTATCTAGATAATCACATGCCTCAAGGAGATTATTACTATTAGATGCATTTCATGCATCCATTTTGTAGTTTTACTCCATAAAAGTGCATTGCATTTAGGTTTAAACTCATGCATTTTGCATGTTTTTCGGGATTTTTCATGAGGCAATTTCATTCACACATTTTTGTGATATTTCAGGGACTTTTGGAGGTAGGATATTGTTGGAGGAGGTAAATAAGAGTTGCGGACAAAATTTTGGGACTTGCGGAGCACCGAGGAGCAAGATATCAAAGAAATGAAGATTTTGGCTTTATAGAGATTTACACGGCCGTGTAAATGGAAGCCTTGCGTTCACACGCCCGTGTAAACGTAGATTTCTGTGCAGTGTATTTTTGCGTTTACGCGGGCGCGTAAACGACAGTGTTAGTTTATGCGGGCCATGTAAACGTAAATGCGGGTTTTAAAGCAGTTTTTCACCATTCTTAAAGGGGGGGAACCAATTTTTTTAAGGGGGGTCGACTTTTGTAGAAGAGAAGGCGATTTTCTTGAGGATTTTGGAGTTGATTAACACTTGGGAACATTTGATTTCACTTTGTAAGAACTTTAATTTCATTTTCTAGATTTGTGATCTTGTTCTAGTCATGAGTGGCTAGAACCCTAGTTTCTCCAACTTCATGTCTTGACTTTTTTGTTGTGATTTCAATCATGTGATTTGATGTTTGCTTCCAATTCCTACCTAGTGCATTTGATTTTGTTTCAATTGAATTTTTGATTCTAATTGTGATTCTTATTGGCCATTTGAATTAGGGTTAGGTCATTCAAGTTATCCAATTGCAAAATCCGTAATTGTTTTGTGAATTGGACTAAGTAACAAACACTAAATTGATTTCCATTGAATGAATTTAGTGTAAATCTTATTCACATACTCTTACACTCCCGAGCTTGTGAGGAGTATTGGGTGTTGTTGGGAACATTCACATAAATCTTATTGCAACCTTTTGATTTCTATCTAAGAGCTTGTTTAGACTTAAATTAGAAGGTTAGGTTATTTTCAAAGAGCTTGTTTTGAATTTGACAACTTGGTGAATGGGAAGTGTTAGAACTTGTTAAAACTTTCAAGTACCAACTTAGGTGGAATTGAGTAGAAATCATTTCACCCTTGGAATCACATTGCTAAATTGTCTTGCATAGAGTTGGAGTCCTTACAAATCTTGAATCTACTTCATTTAATCAATCATTTACTTATTGCTTTATTCTATCGTTTAAATCATTGCTTATAAATTCCCCCAATTCTGTGACCATTTTTGTACCTTGCGCAAAAAGGTATAAGCATTTATCCCTTGTCTCTGTGGATCGATCCTGCTTACCTTGTATTACATTTTTAGTGCAAAGTAACAGTGTTTTGGAGTCATTTTGTACCCCTTTATTTGTTGGGTTTGACACGCCTAACAAATTGGCGCCGTTGCCGGGGACACGGTGTTACTAATTGTCTATGTCAAGATTTTTGTGAGCAGCTACATCTCTATAAAAAAAACACAAAAAAAAAACAAAAAGTGTGGCTCGAAAATGAACAGTCCTTTCATTAAAGACCAACTTTCTGAGCTAGCCCAGATAGTTATGATGATTGTAAATGACCAAAGTGTGCAGCCCACACCTATTCCTTATGCTTTTTGCTCTCAAAATGGATATCATACCAACATATGTCCATATTCACAAGGGGAATGAGAGGAAGTCCACGAAAAGGGAAGCTACTACTGGCCAAACCAATGGAGTTATGATCAAACTCAACATGATCAATGGTGGGAAAACAACATAGCTTGGGGAAACAACCAATGCCAAAACCCATACCAAGCTTGTGGAAATGACCAAAACCAACCAACTCCACAGTTCCAACAACTATATCCTCCACCTCCCCAACAAACTGAAAATTCGAGCATGTCCTTGGAAGACATTGTCAAAAGCATTGCCACTACTACCCAAATCTTCCAGGAAACAACCAAAGCTAGCCTCAAAATCTTAGAGCAACAAATTGCACAACTTACTCAATCTGTGAGTATAATGGAAGCTCAAGGTAAATTACCATTGCAAACTGAAGAGGACCCAAGGCATATCGTTTCTACCGTTACCTTGAACGATAGGAAATTTTTTGATGATCCAAGATTGCAATTTGAAGACGAAGAAGAAGAGGAAGAAGTAGAAGTGGATAAGGATGTCAAGGAAGCTATAGAGGAGGTGTTAGAGGTTGACAAAAAAGAGGTTGAGCCACCCACTACCAATGATAAACTCCTTTCACTGGTAGAGCAACCACAAGAGCCGGAAATGAAAAATCTGCCAAACCCTTCAAAGGATATGTATGCTGAGAAGGAAGACACCCAACCGGTCATCAACTCAACCACCCTATCAAAGAAGGAAGGTTTGATCACCTTACTCGACAAGTACAAGAAAGGGGTCGGTTGGACGATTGTTGTCATTAAGGGTCTAAGTCCAGCATGGTTCCCACACAAAAAGAAAGTCAAGTACAAGATAAATGTTCCATTGAAGGAAGTGGCGAGAATGTTGATGTAATGGAGAGCCCCACATACTTAGATTGATGCATATTCAGGGGTCATGTCGAGCCAACGACTTTAAAAAAAGGGCGGCTAACCGGGAGGCAACACGGGGGTATTTTTGTCCTTCTTTTAAAACTTTTTAGTCTTTGGTAAATTTTAATTTTTTTTATGTCCCAAATGGTTTTAAACTTGTTTTTCTATACCTACAAAATGAATCTCGGGCTCCAAAAATATTTCACGGATAGCTTGGGGAGGATGAAGAGGAGGTTCTCACCACAATTGCAAGGCTCCAAGAACGATTTGGTAAATTCTTTCCATATCTTTAGTCGTTCATATTTTACTTAAAAATTCAATTGGTATGCATTTGTGACTATTGTGGACCCATTCCCAACCCGACTACCATCCTCCACCAACCCCCGACAATTAGATGGTTATGCCTCTCTCCAAGCATCAAGGACGATGATATATTTTAAGCTTGGGGAGGGGCATCCATCCATGCATAAATCCCGTTGCATATAGGTTGCATGTAATTTTGTACATATTGCATTAATTTTCATTTTCTTTTTCATTTTTCTGCATAGAAAATTTTTCAAAAGCCAAAAAGATTTTCTTTCTAATTTTTATTATTCTTTGCATTTTGCATCTAAATTTTTGCATTGCATTGCATTCATTTGTTTTTTTTTTAAATTGATCCAATCCCAAGCAACCGAATTTTTTCAAAACAGTTAAGCTGGTAAGTAAGTCGTTTGCCTTGAGATTAGACTTGCTCTTTTTATTGAAAATCTAAAAAGCAAGCTAATCACACACGAACACACCTCCCGAAGCTACTCGTGCAAAACAGAAAGTGAGAAGATTGTCAATATTGGAGCATAACAGCAGGTATGAGTCAATTCTTTGGGACGTATGACTGGTCTTATGAGTAGTAAATGCTCAATTGAACTCAAAATTCCAAATTCAAAAATTCATAAAAAGAATACAAAATTTCAGTGTCCCGAGCCTTCCAGCGCTCTAAAAAGTCTTTTCTACTCATTCCCTTTTATATACCCTGCTTGGGGACATATTTCCAACTATACCTACGGGTCTTTGCATGTTAACTTCAGTCCCTCGAAAAATGTCTAGAAGCCCTCACGGTAATAGACCGTGAGATGTCCCACAATATAAAAGTCAAGGATGAAAATATAAAGAAATAGGCCTAGCAAATAAATTTATAAGAGTGTTATATGTTATCTTTGTTTTGTTTTGTATTTATTTGTTAAAAAAATAAAAAATAAAAAAATATATTATTAAATTAATCTGTGACCTTTGGGACTCAAACAAGTAAACTCTGAGGGGTGTTCTACACCTAATCGCCTAAAGCTAAATTGTTTGGGACTGATTGAGTTGAAAGTTCGCTACACGGGTTCCATAGAAAGTCATCAACTTAATAATAACAAATAAAGCTAATCTGTGGCCTTTGAGGTTCGGGCAAGTAAACCCGAGGGATCTCTTTAAATCTAGCACACTAAGGTCATTTGATCTGGATGTGTTGGTTGGAAGCCCGTTACACGGATTTCAAAGAAAGCCATGAGCTTTATTTGTAGAAAATATAATTAGATAGTTTGTATATATTTGTGTTTATAGTTTAATTGAATAATATGTTTAGGAAAAATGTTTGGCTGCCAAAAGATTCCCTTGGACTTGGACTTGAACTTATGACATTGGGACTGACTGTTAATTACTTTGACTAGTGTAAGTGGTTTGAAATTTGTAACCAATCTGGGTAAATTTTAGGGAATTTTTAGAAGATATTTTTTAGAAAAAGATTGTTGTTAATCAACAAATAGCTGGAATCGGTCATTGTTATATTTTGTGAAACAAAGATGATTGAGCATGTTTTGTCACATATAATTTCACGAGAGTAAGACCATAATTTGTTCCATGAATTGACTTGATAATATTGAGAGGGAACAAATGTTGTGATCTTTGATTCTGTTGAGTTGCATTAGGGGGTGGCTAAAGTCTTATTTCTATTGTTATATAATTTGAGACTAAAGCCAAGTTGACTCAAGGCACGACAGGTACATTCTCAACTATGGTACAAAAACAGGGTTAATTGGGTTAGATTCTTTTTCATGTTTGTTTTGATTTCTTGCATTAAGTTTCAAAAAGTTTTGACTTTGATTTTCTTTTCTTCTCCTTTATTTTATTTTCTCTAGTTTAATTTTTTCTTGTTCTTTCTTGAGGACAAGAAAGGTTCAAGCTTGGGGAGATTTGTTAGGTGCATTGCATGCATCCATTTTGTAGTTTTACTCCATAAAAGTGCATTGCATTTAGGTTTAAACTCATGCATTTTGCATGTTTTTCGGGATTTTTCATGAGGCAATTTCATTCACACATTTTTGTGATATTTCAAGGACTTTTGGAGGTAGGATATTGTTGGAGGAGGTAAATAAGAGTTGCGGACAAAATTTTGGGACTTGCGGAGCACCGAGGAGCAAGATATCAAAGAAATGAAGATTTTGGCTTTACAGAGATTTACACGGCCGTGTAAATGGAAGACTTGTGTTTACACGCCCGTGTAAACGTAGATTTCTGCGCAGTGTATTTTTGCGTTTACGCGGGCGCGTAAACGACAGTGTTAATTTACGCGGGTCGTGTAAACGTAAATGCGGGTTTTAAAGCAGTTTTTCACCATTCTTAAAGGGGGAACCAATTTTTTTAACGGGGGGGGGGGGTCGACTTTTGGAGCAGAAAAGGCGATTTTCTTGAGGATTTTGGAGTTGATTAACACTTGGGAACATTTGATTTCACTTTGTAAGAACTTTAATTTCATTTTCTAGATTTGTGATCTTGTTCTAGTCATGAGTGGCTAGAACCCTAGTTTCTCCAACTTCATGTCTTGACTTTTTAGTTGTGATTTCAATCATGTGATTTGATGTTTGCTTCTAATTCCTACCTAGTGAATTTGATTTTGTTTCAATTGAATGTTTGATTCTAATTGTGATTCTTACTGGCCATTTGAATTAGGGTTAGGTCATTCAAGTTATCTAATTGCAAAATCCGTAATTGTTTTGTGAATTGGACTAAGTAACAAACACTAAATTGATTTCCATTGAATGAATTTAGTGTAAATCTTATTCACATACTCTTACACTCCCGAGCTTGTGAGGAGTATTGGGTGTTGTTGGGAACATTCACATAAATCTTATTGCAACCTTTTGATTTCTATCTAAGAGCTTGTTTAGACTTAAATTAGAAGGTTAGGTTATTTTCAAAGAGCTTGTTTTGAATTTGACAACTTGGTGAATGGAAAGTGCTAGAACTTGTTAACACTTTCAAGTACCAACTTAGGTGGAATTGAGTAGAAATCATTTCACCCTTGGAATCACATTGCTACATTGTCTTGCATAGAGCTGGAGTCCTTACAAATCTTGAATCTACTTCATTTAATCAATCATTTACTTATTGCTTAATTCTATCGTTTAAATCATTGCTTATAAATTCCCCCCATTCTGTGACCATTTTTGTACCTTACGCAAAAAGGTATAAGCATTTGTCCCGTGTCTCTGTGGATCGACCCTGCTTACCTTGTATTACATTTTTAGTGCAAAGTAACAGTGTTTTGGAGTCATTTTGTACCCCTTTATTTGTTGGGTTTGACACGCCTAACAATTACCCTTCATGCAAAACTCCTTATCTCTTCTCCTTCTCTTCTTCTACCTCTCGACCGAACACACCCTCCCACCACCTCCCATTTTCTTTCAAACACTTTCAATAATCTCTCAAGATCTCCTCTCTACTCCTCAAAATTTTGTGACCTTTAGAGGGTGCTTCTAAGAAGTTTGCATCAAGTCCTCATCCATAATTGGTAATCTACTCTTACTCAAGCAAGTTTAACTTCATAATTTTGTTAAAACTTGTTACTCATTTGCTCCAAACCGTGGATCATACTTCACTAGGACCATCTAAGTTCAAAAATCATCTCAAGAAGCTTGCTAGGGCCGAGAATCACATCATCTCTTTCCATCTCTTCATCAAACCAAGAACTTCAAAGCAAAGTGAGTTTCATACCCCTTGTTTTCGGTTTTAACATGTTTTGGGGGAGAATACAAGTTCCTATGTGTTATATCTATGTATTTATGCATGTTATGTGTGTTTTTCTTGATTTAAGTTGTGATTATGTGATGAAACACTATAGATCTCGAAAATTACAACCAAAAGATATGATATTTGTAAACTAAAACACTTCATACAACTTACTATAAAGATAAATGTGTTAAACATGTGAAGATTCATAAGAAACTAAACAAAATCTTGAAAAAGGGCCAGTTTTGACAAATAAACAAAAAAAATGAGACCTTCTTGACATTTACGGTTTTTTCAAGGGTCAAAAGAGTCATTTATTTTAAAAAGTGGGTCTTTATGATATTTATGACATTTAAGGGGCCAAAAGTGTAATTTTTGCAAAATGGGCCATATTATGGGCCTTTACGGTTATTGGGCCCAAAATGTAAAAACTGTGATTTTTGTGGACCAAAATGTCATTCTATACAAATTTGAGCCAAAACGGTTTTATGGGCTGAAAATGACAACTTATACAAATTTGGGCCTAAAATGTTATTTATACAAAAATTTGGGCCGAAGATGTCGTTTTTATCAAAATGGGCTAAAAATGTAAATTTTTATATTAATGGGTCGAATACATCAATTTATGGTTACTTGGGCCAAAAATGTCAACTTACATACAATTGGACTAAATATGTAAATTTACGTGCTAATTGGACATAAACTATGTATTACATGTTTGATGGGCCTTAGTGGCCCATATACATGTTATTTGGACATAAACTATGTATTACATAGTTAATGGGCCTTAGTGGCACATATACATGCTTATTGGACCCAAACTATACATTACATGTTTACTGGGCCATATTGGGCTTGCTACATGTCTTTTGGGCCTCGTACATTCTTTTACATACTCGTTGGACATTTTATTAAAAACAGAGAATATACAAACAAACATTATATAAGATAATACAATAATCGCGTCAACTCAGCCAAGGTTACTAGTGAGACATGTCGGTTGACACCTCTAGAGTGTATGATCGTAGCCTGTAGTTATAACCAGAGTCTCCTGGAGGGAGAGCGAGAGTTTGTGTATAGATCTATACGGGGTGACACCCCACACCTGAGCTGTTCGCTACAGTTAGACTAGGCCAGTCTAGGGTGACAAACTTTACCGTAAATCAAGTCGGCGCCTAAGGACGCCACGACAGGCGAATTCGTCATAATCAAGTATGGTTAAAACGGCTCACTTAGAAATCCTCTCCAACATAATTTTATGGAATACCTATAAAATCTCGTGGATACAAAAACATACACATACTGTTATTCGGTCTTAGGGTTGAGACCACAACACTTTTATAAACAGAAAATATAGGATTTTCTGGGGTAATACACAGTTAAACAATATCTTTTACTTGTTACAGAAAATACATGGTTTTTATCTGGATTACATTTTTAGACATTCCAAATATTGAAAGCACACATGCATAAATACTTGATTTCGATACATCACGTTCAAAACATTTTGTTTTAGAAAATATCGGATTTTCTGGAGTTTTACAAATAATTCAAAACTTTTCATTCAAATATGCTTATGAACTCACCAACATTATATATGTTGACGTTTTTAAAATAACTTGCATTCTCAGTAAATCGTTAAGCGGAAAGGTCAGCAGGAAATGTGGAATTTGTTATATTTTGTTATCATCATACATTTATTATATTGGACATGTAAATTATGATACTGTACTTGATGTAAACAATGTTGGTTGTATTTTGATATGTATGATAATGTTTTGTCTTGTTTCAATTATATACATTGTGATGATATTACAAGATGAAGTCACGCACAAGCTCCGGACGTTTTCCGCTGTCTGGTTCGGGGCTGTGACATATATATATATATATATATATATATATATATATATATATATATATATATATATATATATATATATATATATGGTACACGTCTTCCCGATACCGAAAATATAAATTTCGTAGAAATCCGAATCCGTATGAATTAGATATGATTTTTATAAGATATAAAAGTCAGCCGCACACAAAGAATGTGTGACGTAAAAGCTACGAAGAGAATGATTGACTTTTAGCTAAATTCACCAAAAGAAAATTGTAGTACTCTTTAAAATAAGAATTTTGAGAAAAAGAATGTCAAAAACGGAATCCGTACGAGAGAGTTATGATTTTAGCAAAATCATTTAATTTTATAAAAATATGGACGAAAAATAAATTCAAAATTAACCGACGAATTGTAAATGAAAGTTGTAGATCTCGTCGATAGCTACACGTAGATATAAAGAACGTCAAAAACGGAGTTCGTATGAACGAGTTATAATTTATAATAGCATATTTACGTATTTTAGAATATATTTTTTTTCCACTTGTTTATTTTTTTTTCTATTTTTATTTAATTGGCACATGTCATATTCTTGTGTTTTTCATTTTCTTAAATTAAAAATCTAGAGTTTATATATGGAAGGTAGAGATTCATTCTATTAAATTTGACAATAAATGCTCCAAAACCATTTATTTCCTTTCTTTTCTAAATCTCCTACAATTAAACCTTAAATCACTCATAAGCATCCAATTGATTCTATCATTTCACTACTTATTTTTATTACTTTGGATTCAATTACCTACTTATTTATCATAGCATTTGTATATACTCTATATAAAAATAATACTTAAAAAATTGCTTAATATTTACAAATCGATATTTTTTAATAAACGCGTGTAATACACGGGTTTCACAGCTAGTATATATATAAAATAAGTTATTCGAAACACATTTATATATATCTCCATGACAGAATTTATTTTGGGAATCCTTAAAACACTAAGAATGGACAAATATGATGCTCTTCATCTCTTGTATATAACGTTTTTTATTTTAATTAAACAATGTATGAGAACCCATTAATTAAACAATGTATTAGATGCATGCTTTTTGTCTACGTTTGGTTTTTGTTCATTTTCTATATTATTTACAACTATGAATTATTTAACAGCTTTAATGCAACAAAAAACGATATTAAATCTTTAAATGAAATTGGTTTTATTAAAGTAAAGGATTGAGGCTTAGAAATTGCTTGAACCGTGCATACATTTTGTCCATTTTATTTATAACTATAAACTATTTTAGAACTTTAATGCAAAATAAAATACGACAATAAATTGTTTTGAAATGAAAATGGTCTTAATGAAACTAAAGATAAAGATTAGGACTATGCATGGGCATGTACCCGTCCTAATTTCTATAACGAAAACGGCAACCGACGGTTTTTGGGATATTGAAATCAGAAAGACAAAAAAAACGTGAAACATAACTGAATCGAATACATAAATTTTATCAGTTTGATACCTAAAATCGATACATCATAATCATTTACAGATTGCGATAATCATTTATGAATTTCGATAACCCAAGTTTTTAAAATTTTGTTTTTAAATTAATCTATATAAAATCGATTGTTTTTTTTTTAAATCAAACTTATTCCACCAAAAAAATTGTAAAAATCTTTTAAAAAATTGGGAGAAAAATGAAAAATAATTGATTTAATTAAAAAATATAATTAAAATAATAAAAATAAACTTTTAATAATAAGATAAATTTAAATAATTTAAATTATATATTTTAATAAAAAATAAATATATATGTTAATTTATAAACAAAATAATAAAAAAAATTAAAAAAAAAAAAAAAAAACATAAAGGTGATATGTCATGACAATGAGTTTTTTTTAGAACCATTGGGTATGGGCAACATCCATACTCATCCATTACGTAGTCACATCACCATCTTCTCTCTACAACGAGATTAAGGGATGGTGTTCCATGTTATACCGCCGTTAAGGTAGTGAAAAAGAAGAAGAAGAAACAGAGGAAGAATGAAGAAGAAGAAGAAGACGCTGAAGAAGAAGACGTCGTTGCTCTAGGTCGTCGTTACCACGAGAAGCCCCATAACGAGCAAGGGGGCAGTGTGTTTTGCGTTATAACGGTGTTATGGGCCCTCCACATAGACAATAACGCCGTGGAGGCGACCCATACCGACTCCTCAAAGAAACCCCAAAACAATATGTCAAAGAAACCCCAAAACAATATGTCAAAGTTACCAACTTACCATCATTACGAACACTCCCTCCTGTCATAAAAAATGATTTTATCAAAGTTGTTACTATTCTAACCAATATATGACAAAATGCAACTGTGCACGAGCTGTAAGTTCATTTTCAGACCTTTAAAACGACAAAGACGTGCAATTAATGCCAAAAGCAAAGGACGGTGTGCGACTTCTTGTACATGAGGTTCAGAGGTTGCGCGGCTAATATCCACCGTAAACAACCTACTCCACACGACACACCTCTATAAATTCTAGTTTTACCCCTCTTTCTTTCTCCCAACCCAAATCATGATAACATCCATCACCCCAAGACCCAGGTTCGTCCTCGAGGTTGCTCCGCCGCAGCTCATTGTGGTCGTCCGGCGACCATTAATGGTGGTGCTCGCCACCATCAACGAAGATGAAAAATTGGTTTAAAGTTTTCGCTTTATATTAAGTTTTCGTAGCATTATTATGAAGTCCGGACTCAATCAGAATCCGAAAGTTTTAAGACGGAATAAGCTTGAGCAATCGATTCCTTTTCTTTCTTTCTTTTTTTGATTTATTATCGCACTGTGTTTTTGAAGACGATGAGATCGTTGAATGCATTTTTTTTATTGATAATTAAGTTTAATTTTGATGTCAAATAATTTCGACACCAATTTTTTGGGTTAAAGGGTCGAAGAGCGAGTTATGTCATATTGTCATTGCGGGTTTTCTTTTGCTTGATTTTTAGATTTATTTGTAATCATGTCGGTTTGCTAAATGAAAATAATGAGCTTCGCTATTAATCTTTATGTATGATCTTTTGTTTATTGCGCATGTGTGGTTAAATTCAAGTACATGCATAATAACCAATAAAATTGCCATCAATTTGACTTTTTGAACATAAAGAATGTAATTATAAAAACAAATTCTACAGCGAAAGGGATTGTTCACAAAAGAACTACTTAAAAAAAATATAAAAAAAATATATCGTCGAATGTTGTTAATTACTTCATAGTTGCCATGCAAGAAGTTTATACAGTGATATTTACCTCTAGACTTTGTATATATGTGTACAAAAGCGTACCGTAGGCACGTTTGAGTATAACTAGTAAATTGATAAAATAAAAAACTATATGTGGAACAACCCCGTCTATCGAAAGGTATGTTGATCAATTAAACAACACCCACTTTCATAATTCATTGGATATCTGTTTTAACACATAAATTTGTTAAACTATAGATAAATACCTTTTACTCAAATATATGATAATTTGATTTATCATAGAATAAAACTGTTTAATATTATTAAAGTGTCACTTATTTTGAACAATAATAAAATAAAATTTATAAACGAAAATCAGAATTACAAATATTGTAAATCTTACTGATGAGTAAAAACTTTCAGCATCCATCAGTACATGACCTCTTTGACCGAGCTATTACCAAGCAGTAGTGAGGGTAGTCTTGTTGTACCATTGGCAAATCTAAACGAAATGATACCGCTTTCTAAATCTCCCAATTTTTACAATGATTTTAAGTCACACTCACTTCCTACCGACAAGATTCAAACTCTATCACATTTAGGTTATGCACATTACGCACCATGAGTGGTGCTTATTTCGCATGCATAGCCGCAAACAAATACCATTTAGGGATAAGCAAGACTATCAAAATTCTCGACCCGAATCGGTACCGATATCAGTACCGAACCAACATCCGTTTATATTAATATGAGACACTACTCGATACTTTAAAATCATGAAATTCTGGATTCGATACAGTCGGTACCCGTGCTAATACCAAAAATTGATACTATACCCGATACTGGTACAGTAATGTTAGTTTCAGTCGATACTCAGTATCATATTTTCACCCATTTCGGTACTAAGGATTACTGGTTCGGGTACCGGTTCTGTTCATGTTAATCCATAATACCACCCTTTGTGTGTCTTGCGGAAGTAGTGTCGTGAAGAATGAAGACTCTCTCTCTCTCATTAAAATTTTATTTATGTTTTTGGGTGGTTAAAAGTTGGATATTTTCTAGTTTGTTTTATTTTATTTTTTTATTTTTTTTTGGAACGAAAGGAATTTTATTATACTAAGAGACTAGAGAAAAAATTACAAAAGAAAAAAAAAACTAATTGTGGGTTACATAACCAAGGATCCCACAATATTTTACTATTTTTGCGTTTATTACGGATCAAAAAATAAGAAAGAGACATTGGGCGTGTTCGGCAAAATTAGCTGGTAGCGGATGACTTGTAAATTGTAGCGTTTTGTTAAACGCTACATGAATTAGCATTTGGATTTGAAACGTTTTGTTTAAACTAAACGCTAGAAGCTTGTAGTGCCGAACGAGGCTTTCTGTTCAAAATGGAGCTTTTTGTCAAACGCTAGAAGCTAGAAGCTCTCAAACGCTCCGTGTCGAACACGCCCACTATATCATCAAAAATAACATCTTTCTTAGGTTTCTTGTAACGTCCGCGAATTCGGGCTAGACGTTTTAAGGATTATAAATTATAAATATTTGTTTTATTGAATAACTAAATTCTCGAATAGGATAATCATAAATAAATAAGAATCCTTCGTATGCAATACGAGTTGTATAAATGATATTTATGTGAGAAAATATTATGGGCTTATAATATAAAACATATTATAAATTTAACAAATTATGTTAAATAAACGTTTAAAAATAAAAAATTATTTAAGATAAATAACCTTAACGAAAGTTGTAATAGTCGTGATGACGATTTTGTGGGTATAAAGACCGCTCAAATTTGACTTCATATAAGTAAGTTATGATTTTCAAAGTTTCACATTCAACCATATACGGCTAAGTGTGTCATAAAATATGAATCAGACATATGTTGCTTATTAGCCTAAGTAATTTAAATGAAAGTTGTAGTAATCGAAATTATGAAAGTGTGTATATAAAGAACGTCTAAATCTGACTTCGTATGAATAAGTATGATTTTTCTAAGTTTCAGTGTGACACAGTACAGCGGTGTGCGACACAGAAATTGAAATTAAAATCGGTTGATTGTTAGCAAAAACAATGTAACGATAGTTGAAGACCTCATAAATACGCATTTGTTGATATAGAGACAGTCGAGAATGAAATTTGTATGAAGTAGTTATGATTTTCGCATGGATTTTAACAATATAATCTCTGTAAAAATATAAATTTAAAATAAAGTAAGAATTATTGGGATCTAAAGGAAAGTTGTAGTAGTACTCGGAAATACCTATGTGTGGATATAAAGAATGTTGAAAACGGAGCTCGTATGCGAAAGTTATGATTTTTCGAAGATTGAGAAAAATACTCGCGCATGCGATGACGTGGCACCACCCGGAGGGTGCCATGTGGCATGGTTGGAGACCAATAATCAAAGGCGACGTGGCACCTATAACACCCATAAAAATTCAAGCCAATTTAAACTTTTAAAAACATTTCAAATACATTAACTATTACAATCTTGTTTTCGAAATGTATCATATCAGAGTATCCCAGAAACAAAGTCATAAAAAGTGAGGAGTTGTACGATCACGCCTTTGCCTTGCCACGATCCCCTGATGTACGTGAAACAATAAACTAAAACTGTAAGCCCGAAAGCTTAGTGAGTTACCCCCAAAATACCGATGCACATACAGTCCACATAACCATGTCAGCAACATCATAACATAACAAACTGAACAACATGTAATGGGTCCACAGCTTTACAGACTGGATTACCCCTGGGCCCACAGTGTGAGTCTGGATTGCCTTCCGGGCCCACAGCTCACATCTGGATTGCCGCCGAGCCTACAGTACGAGTCTGGATTGCCTACCGGGCCCACAACTCGTATCTGGAATGCTCCCGGGTTTGTTGGTTACCGCACGGAGCAGTATCACCTCAACCCATCCCCCATAACATATCAACATATAACATAACTACTGAGCATGCAGATAATCATATAACAACACAGGTATTCCTGCAGATCTACCTAACCGGCATAACCACTAGCATGCAGCACTAACTCATACCCAACATCTAACACTGCTAGGATAACATATCCAATGGGTCGGCCTTGGTGCCTTAGACCCCTTAGTATAGTGAGGTAACTCACCTGGCACTGCTGAAGTCCCGCAGGTAAAGTTCCCGCTGCTGGTTGACAGATTCCTGAACTGTCAAAATCAAACAATACCCAATTAATAATTGGGTTCCAAGCCCAAGGTCCAACTCACACTACAAAAGCCCAAAAGTCAAATCATGGGCCAAAGCCCAACATATGGCCCAATTTTCCAAATTAGGCTCAGACCTCTACATGGTCTTTCCTTAAGGCCCATCCAATTATTCCAATCCAATTCCCATGGCTCATTATGACATAATCATAAATGCCCAACTATGGCCCATCTATGGCCCAATTTACCAAATTGGGCCCAAGTCCTCACATGGGCCTTATCCTAAAGCCCATCTAATTACTTTGGTCCATTAACTTGTTCTTGGATGGCCCATCAATAGTCCAATCGCCAAAGTCCAATAGGAAGGCCCAATTCAAGGCCCGAGTGAGATTAGGGCTTTCACATGAAATGATGATTAGGGTTAAGTGTTTCTTACTTAACCCCTTAAGGACTTAATCCATTAAGTCCATTATTGCTAAGTTAGTTTGCCAATGATTATTATTTAATATTTTAAGCTTATTAAATAATTCTCGTGTGTGTGTGTGTCTTAATCGATTCCCAAAATTAGGGTTTCAAGGCATTAGGGTTTTCCAAACCCTAATTAGGGTTTCCAACCCAAATACTAGCCCATTAATCAAATTGTTGGGATTTTAGGTCTATTAGGGCTTTATTGGGCCCAATACGGTTTATTAGGCCCATTAGGGTTTCTTTGGTCCCACATTGTCCAAACATCCCCCAAACGAGGTCCAAACGCAATCAAAGCACACCGCCACCCGACACGACGACCGGTGGCGGCAACCACCACCTCACGGTAGTGGTTTGGAGTTTCTCTATTATTATTCCGGCACCGAATACAGTTTACAACACCAAGTCCAAACACACACCAACACACTAAACTACACACACATACTAATTAAAAATGCACACACGCACACAGTCGCATTGTGGCGGCAGGTAGTGGTCGGAGGTGCTAGCCACCACCTCACGGTGGTGGTTGTGTTGGGTTTTTAGCATTCTAACACTCCTATGGTGTACATGCAACCCTATAAACCTTGGATCTATGTTTTCTCTATTATACATGAAAATATTAACTATTCCAAGGTTTCATCCTAACTAGCATATTATGAAGCACCTATACTACAAAGTTCTAGTTAGATGACATACCTTTTGATGTAGCTTTAAGAGCTTAACCCCAATAGTGTGGAAGCCTCAAATGGAATCACAAATCACCAAAACACCTTGGAAGAACTTGAGAGAATATGTATGCACACTAAAATCGGCCCACTCTTATCTTCACACACTTGTGCCAATTTTGTGAGCCAAGGACCCCTTTATATATTATGGAGGATTAGGGTTACATCCATGTAAACCCTAATACCCATGACCTTTCATTTACATAGGATCCATGGGTTAAAAGCTCCATGGACCATCCATGAAAGCTTAGCCCAACCTAAATGAACTTGGCCCATTCCATATATATAAGAGTCCATATTTAATTAGTTTTTTTTGATCACTTAATTAATTCTAAATTAATTCTTGATCAATACTAATTAAATAATATGATTCCATATTAATATATTAGAACTTATAATATATTAATATAAATCATAAATATACTATTCTCAAAAGACTATCCATATAAATTGTGTCGGTGAAGTGCAACCCAAATGGACCATGCCGGGTCGGGTCAAGTACATACCAAATATAGTTATGGACTTAGACATTAATCCAACAGTCTCCCACTTGGATAAGTCTAAAACTATTATTGAGTATGACTTCAAAACCTAACTGGCAATCGTAGCTCTTAAAGCCGCTGTCGAACTCTGACCTTGTCAATGACTTGTCCATTAGATAAGGGATCATATATTCCTCCATTCTAGATATCATATGGACTGAGACATGGATTATAATCATTCTCTCTGTCCATTTGTTGTTTCCCGATTTTCGATTTATGATGACTGACTGATTGAACAAATCAAATCAGTCCTGGCTTGGCCAAGCACTCACATGTGTCATCGCTAAATCATCGAGGGGCCCACAGATATCGCTTTTATCCCGAAGGTAAAAGGAATGGATAAACTTCGACTCATATGGCTTGTTCTACTACTTGTTGAATCATACACAAAGGCACGTTTTATAACATCGAGTTACCAAATGCGTTTTCGTGCAATCAATGTATAACCAACTCATAGTAACAACTCATATCTCTAGGTTTGAAGAATATAAGATATTATCGTCTCATGATCACTCGTGATAAAATCCATGAAGTGATTCAAATGAGCGCGGGTTGAATCCAATACTCAGAACTTATGAGCACTCATGAGTGTTGTAGCACCACTTTGTCCACCAACTTGGACCTCTACAAACCAACCCATGACAGTCTTGATTCATATCTACTTCCAACATATGACCGACTGTGGATGGTTTGAATAACTTAATCATTCAGGAAGAGCGACTTAGTTATTCTGTAAGTCAAAACATGCAAAGTGAAACACAATAATAAATGAATCAAATATGGTATCAAACCCTATGAATATAAATAAACACTTTTATTTATCACCATACTGATTATTCATTATTCATTGTTTCGGTTTTATCAACTTTATACTTGAATTAAAAACACTAGTTGTCCCATGCTCCAAGCATGTACACTATGTTTTTCTTAAACAATAGCTTTGCCATACACCAAGTATGCACTCTATGTTTGTCTATGATCCTTACTTTGTGAAATAAACCAATTGAACATAATTTCAATGATTCTAATTTCACACTCCCAAATCCTTATCGAAAAATGTGAGAATTTCAAACTCCTATCATTTATCGAAATATGTTTAGATTTTAAACTTATATGCACTGACCCTCCTGTAATGAATATGTACAAAGTCACAAAGACTTGTCAACAGTCATTATAAGGTATTCCAATGGAGATCAACTCCATGGAAACTAAGTCTCATATTCAAAGTACATTGCTTTGGACATGCTTCTTGCATTAAGTTTTCTAATCTTACACAGATAACTTCCACCTATGGAGACAACTCCATATTCTCATTTTGACTATCACTTCTGAACAAGAGATGCCTCTTTTCAGAATATGTCAATATGGTCCTTCCAAAACTAGCACTATACTTCCAACTGTCCCTGAGTAACCAATCTTTGGTAAACCTTAGATTGTCCTCGACAATTGCTTAATCCTTTTAGTCATATCCAATTCTAGACCTTTTCCCTTCTTAATGCCCCAGGCATTTGGAAAATTTTAGAAAGGACAAATATTATAGCACATGCAATCGATCCTGTACCCAAAGCAAATGGGACACGATTCATGATGTCTCACATAAAGACATGATTCTAGACTAGTCTTTTGCTACAATATTTTTATTTGCCATGTTCTCTAAATTTGACTATGAAGAGGGATGCCGTAATCATAATCGAATTTTGAGAACGCAATATATGGAATTTCCTTAAGTTGAACCAATCCAACATGAAATTCATATATATATTCTTGACTAAAGATGATTAAGGTCTCAATTTAAGCCTTTAGAACTGAAATGAAGTATATCCTCTCCCTTAATTATAGCAAAACAACTTTTTCAACCCCTGTAACTTCACGAATTGAAACTTTTGTTCTCTATAATTAACATTGCTAACTTGCAATACTTATCATAATTATCATGCTCCCACTAACATGATGATTATTAGCATAACACTTATGCTCCCACTAGCTTTGACATGTACTCAGAAATCAGCTGGACTTCTAGAAATCAATACTTTATTGACTTTCTTACCAAAGTTCAGACTTCTGATACGAGATTGCTTTGATAAAACTTTATCAAACTCATACACCTTTCCTTAGATAGCATGCATGTGTGTCTAAACAATTTCAGAACTATGAAAAGGGATGCCGTAATCATAGTCTCAATTGTTTAGACCTTTTGCCATCTGCTTCAAATCTACTTGGTGGAAGTGTTTCCTCACCATCATTTTCATGAATCGGAGAGAAACCTTATGACCCTTAGATTTTATGGTGTATGTGTTCTTATCCATGTGAATCGTCAGCACCATAGTCACAAGACTAGGTTAGTGACAAATCCAAACACACATGGACTGAACTTATGCAATCTTAACTTCTTGCCACCTGGCAGTACAGGGCCTGCCATTGCTTCCAAGTTGTTATGCAACCAATTGAGAACTTTCAGAACTCCTATGCAAAGCCAACTTTAACTGGAATGGGCACATAATATGTCAACACGATAGGTTATAAACCTCAAGTCGTGTGCTAGTGAAGAACCTCAGGTTTTATTCTTGATTAGTTCTTGAAATTCTTTTTAGGATCTTTAAGACTCCCACTATCCTCTTGACATATAAGACTATCTTGCCAAATATTCAAGAGATAGTGTGGATTCTTTATCAAGACAAACACTTCACACAATTGGCCTTAGTTGGTCTTTGTTTTATCCAAAACATCACAACTTACCAATTTCAAATGTACAAGAGTAGGACACTTTTACTCTTACATTTGACAAGTGTTTTAAACCTTTCTTTAAGATATGTCACTCAAGTTACAATCTTGGAGTATGACTCTAAGAATTGTTTTGGAACGAAGTATGACTCATCTTCCTGATCTAACCATTTCAACAATTCATGACTCCTCTTCTTAGTCATAAGAATGCACTAAGATGACCTTTAGAGGACTAATTGTGATATGATTTCTAAATCATTAAGATGATCACAAACATGATACTAAAGTACTCTCCCATCTTTTCAGATTTGAGAAACTTTTATCTTTCTGCCTAATTTGATTCTTCCCATTCGTTCTGCCATACATTGAGACTTTTCCAATGTTTCCGAAGAAATGTATTTTCATTCATTTTAAAACATTTGGGATGTCATCGTCAATACAGAAACATAAGCATAAACAAAACTTACATTCATTATCACTAGTGGTCTACATCTCTTTAATCTCTCGGTGTAGTGCAGCTTTATATCGACACCTGTGATACAAATAAACTGAGTAGGTCAGGTTGGGAAACCTGGTGAGTACATAGGGTTTTCAACCCACAATAATATAATTATTATGTTTAATCATCAAACAATCAACCCGATTACTCATCCCCATTATCTTCTTTATTCTTAAGGATTACTCTAAGAATCAGTTATCCTTCATTCATTCATTCCTAAGCTTTTATCTTGGGGAATATGCGCGAAGTCCATTACTGCTAATGTCATCTATTAGGCACAGCCGTCAATATTATCCTTTAGGCGCAGCTGCCGGGATTATGTTGTTCTCAACTAGGCGCAGCTGCCAATATCATCTATTAGGCGCAGCTGCCAGGAATGATGATGTTCTCCATTAGGTTCAGCTGTCGATATTATCCTATATGCGCATCTGCTATGATGTTTAGAGTACATCGCGTTTCAAAATCATCTACAGGTTGTGGTGAAGCTACCAATATTCATTTATATCATCTTTCATACCTCATCGTTTATCTACCCATGTTCTACCCAACATTTTTTGTAGATATAAAATACATCTATAACTTTAGATTTGGAGAAAAAAGTTCAGATCTGAAAACAAAATACATCTACTGTCCAGATCTGAAGAAAAAGGTTCATATCTGTAAACAAAGTACATCTACCGCCTAGATCTGAAGAAAAAGGTTCAAATCTATAAACAAAGTACATCTACAGCCTAGATCTGAAGAAAAAAGTTCATATCTGTAAACAAAGTACATCTACAGCCTAGATCTGAAGAAAAAGGTTTAAATCTATAAACAAAGTACATCTACAGCCTAGATCTGAAGAAAAAAGTTCAGATATGTAAACAAAGTACATCTACAGCCTAGATCTGAAGAAAAAATTTCAGATCTCTAAACAAAGTACATCTACAGCCTAGATCTCAAGAAAAAGGTTCAGATCTGTAAAGAAAGAAGTTAGATCTTTCATCCAACATAGATCTCAAAGTATAAAATACATATACAGCTTAGATCTTAAAAAAAAAAGTTTAATATTTCATCTAGCACGGATCTCAAGTACATATGCACACATAACACGTAATTTATATAAAATACTTCATATCTATGTGTAAGATGAAAGTAACTATGCACTCACCTGATAAGGAGTGATTCGGACAACACTTCGCTTCTTAAAATAATCTTCTTTGACGAAACCGGGAAGTTTGGTTGAAAATCGGGCTCCGCGCGGGCAGAGTTTCAAACCGAAAAACTCTTTTTCTCAAAGACTCCAGGCTCTCCGAGGCTTTCTTCAAGTGCTAGGGAAGTTTCCTAGGCTTCTGGGGGGTTTGGGGAGTTAGAGAGAGAGTTTAGAGAGAGAAAGTGAAGGTTGAAGGTGTGAGAGATGAGCTTCCCCCGACACTCCATTTATAGGCTGTGAAACAGCTCTACTCGACGATTTGGTACTTCTACTCGTCGAGTTCAGGCCAGGTGTCACCATTCTTGTGGCAGAACGTGGGTGGCCAACATTGTGCCACGTCACCCTTTTTGCACCAGCACCCTGCCCACTTCTAAACCCCGTAACTTTCGAATACGAGCTCCGTTTTCAACGTTATTTATATCCACGCGTAGGTAAAAACAAGATCTACAACTTTCCTTTTGACTTTGTTGGCTAATTCTCGACCGATCTTAAATTTAACAGTAGGAGGAGATTATACTGTTAAATGACCGCGTAAAATTCATAACTTCTACATACGGGCTTCGTTTTCGTCTGTCTTTTTATCGTTGAGCTCCTATTAATGAGATATTTAACTCTCATTTAGGTTGCGTAGGCAAAAAACCGCTCGAACTAAAATTCGAGTTTCGGGCCGTGCACTGCTATGCCAAATCTTAGAAAATTCATAACTTCCTCATACGAAGTCAGATTTGGGCGTTCTTTTTTTGTATGTTCTCGGTTTAACGTATACTACAACTTTTGTTTACATCACTAAGGCTAAAGAGTCCTTTATCGTAAATTCACTATTTACGTCGTGCCGGTTTTGCCGAAAAACTTCGACAGGCCATAACTTCTTCGTTATAACTCGGTTTTCGACGTTCTTTATATGTACGGAACCCTTGAGACATATTCTACAACTTGGTTAAGATTATTTATTCAAAATAATCTTTTGTCGAACAGTCGTTTTCGACCCCTATTATCTCTAAATTGACTAGCCCGGATCTACGGGCGTTACAGTTCTAAAACCTGGAAATGAAGAATCCCTTGCAATATGATCACATGTACTCAATCCGAAATATGAAGTCTTGAGATGGAATTCATTGCACTTATCTCCCAATTGGCTACTCAACTGCTAATAACCTGGGATCCCACCCGATAACAGAATCACAAATCCCACATTGCTACCTGTAATTTTCTTCTTGACAAGAGATTAGGTACTCCTTCAAGAGAAATTCATCCTGATAACCAATTCATAGTGATAAAATGAACAACAGGATGTAAATTGGGAGATGAACCCTTTTTGGATCAACAAGACAATGTTTCCTTTAGTTCCCGAACCACATACCTATAATAACAGGCTCATAAGCACGAACACTCATACCCAGTCCAATCAGCCTCGGGCTGGAATACCACGCATGCCTACGACGGGTCCAATCATCCTCGGGATGGAATACCATCGTTTCCTGCGCATGTTTGGCCCAATCAACCCTCAGGTTGGAATACCAATGCGCCATGTCCAATCAATCATAGGGTCCGGTCATCCTCGGGATGGAATACCCTAGATCAGAATACCACTATATACGAAACTCGGGTCTAACCCATAACTTGAAATCCAAGGACCTATCCTTGCATCTCATCCAAAAAAAAATCCTCTGATTCGCCACAACCAAGTGACACTCATCTGAAATACCGGGTTCCGACCCGGACACGGAGCTAAAGGTCTCCCACATAGTTGCCTCACACGACTTCCGAACGAAATCCTTCCCTGGAACTAGTTGCCACTAGTTATCATGCCACCGCGACTCTAACAACCTCCTGATCCAACCGATCGGATCCATGCGTCGTATCCCGTCGTTACCAAATCCATGGCTAAAAGCAATTGCTACATGACCAATGGTAGCCTTACATCACAAGCAACCTTAAGCAATCTATTGCTTCCTTGATCTCATAACTGTAGTGACGTTCCTACAGTCTTACCACTGGCTTAATCAGGTCTAATCCCTCTGGGAAACCCATAAACCAATCCGTGGATTTCCATATCCTCACTGCTACACTCGAACTGGTGGTTACTACTATCCATTCCGCGTCCTAGCAACGCGCTCATGCTATCTACCAACCTAGTGAATGTTGCGGCTACACCCACAGACTTACATCACTCTAGCACTATCTGTTGCTAGTGAATGCTACGGCTACCCCCGTAGTATTACAACACTTCCCATACTAACTGATCGCTACTGAATGCTACGGCTACCCCCACAGTCTTACAACACTTTCCATACCAACTGACCGCTAGTGAATGCTACGGCTACCCCCGCAGTCTTACAACACTTTCCATACCGGTCGAACACGCGCTCGACCTAACACACCACTGAACTTAATACATGGCTGGAATCCCAACCTGATTTCCCAAGTTCTGCTATCAAGCACCGAGAAGACGCGATTTACATGCTGAGGAGTTTTACCGAACTCCCAACTCACACAACACTCAAACCAAGCAGTCACTAGGGTTGTCTTCCTTCCCGAAAACGATGTGTAACTTATCCCAGTTTCAAAACCGATCCTGCTTCCGCATTCCGGGATGATTCTCCCCCACTTAGATTCAACTAAGTCTTCACAATACATGAAAATTTGAGAATTCCCAATCCTTCTCACTTTCCAACGATCGATCTGATGACAACCAAACCTTTCCAACTAGTACTCATTTACTAGCCAACCACAAGTGATTACACACTTCTAAGAACTAGCTGAACACTTCCTGAATCCCTGTGAAACCGACAGTCCCTAATTCTTGAATGATCCCACACTCAAATCTTGAAGTCCAAAAGATAGATGCTCCAACTAACATCTCAGCAACGAGGTACTTCCCTTGGCGTGTTCCTCCGCTAACCAATAACGGTTACTGAACTACTGAATCCTAACAATGGTGAATAACCATCCTGTGGGACCCTGTCCGCAGACATCCCATATAATACCCTTCTTCCCAAAGTGCTCCAACAAATCTCCCGCTCTCGGCTTTAGAAATCATATCATTCAGGGTCTCGCACCCTGACTCACTCACCAGCTCGATCATCCACAACTGAACTGCAGTAGTTGAAACAACCTCTACCCTAAACCGGGCTATAACTACTCCCAAGACATAATCTACCATCCCAAAAGTGCAATAGATCATACAATCAATCCTTACTGTCCGATACAAGAGATCCAAGGCGAAATGGACCTCCAAAATGTTGGATTAATGTCTAAGTCCATAACTATATTTGGTATGTACTTGACCCGACCCGGCATGGTCCATTTGGGTTGCCCTTCACCGACACAATTTATATGGATAGTCTTTTGAGAATAGTATATTTATTATTTATATTAATATATTATAAGTTCTAATATATTAATATATAATCATATTATTTAATTAGTATTGATCAAGAATTAATTTATAATTAATTAAGTGATCAAAAGGAAATAATTAAATATGGACTCTTAGATATATATGTGTAGTGGGCCAAGTTCATTTAGGTTGGGCTAAGTCTTCATGGATAGTCCATGGAGCTTTAACCCATGGATCCTAGGAAATGAAAGGTCATGGATATTAGGGTTTAACCCTAATCCTCCACACTATATAAAGGGTCTTATGGTTCATGAAATTATGCTAGTGGCTAGTGTGGATACACTAAAGAGGGCAATAACCGATTTCATAGTGTGAGCCAAGTATCCATATTCTCTAAAGGCTTTCCAAGGTGTTTTGGTGATTTGTGATTCCACTTGAGGCTTCCACACTATTGGGGCTAAGCTTTTAAAGCTTGAAGACATCAAGCTACATCAAAAGGTATGTCATCTAACTAGAACTTTGTAGTATAGGTGCTTCATAATATGCTAGTTAGGATGAAACCTTGGAATATTTAATATTTGCATGTATAATAGAGAAAACATAGATCCAAGGTTTATAGGGTTGCATGTACACCATAGGAGTGTAAGAATGCTCAAAACCTAACAGTGGTATCAGAGTCATGGGTTGTTTTATGTTATATTGATGCAAATGTATTTTTTTCAAGTTGAAAGAAAAAAAAAAAGAAAAAAAAACATGAAGTTTGTCAAATTTTATGATAATTACTTGATTTTATGAAAAACTAATTATTTATAAAATTTGAGTCACTTTACTACAAGAGTTGAATCAGGTCAATTTATTAAAAGATAGAATGATATGATTATTTTATTTTATTTGTTTTAAAGTTTGATCTAAATGGTTTTAAGGAGTTACAAATTTTGTCATAAAATTTTGGAACTCAAAAGTTTTTTTGAAGTTATGATCTTAAGAGTTTTGAAACTTCCATAAGTTATGGATGTGAAATGTCTCATTTATTAACTCTTTAGGTTATGAATTCCAAGAGTCTTCAAAGGATAATTGTCAAAGTTTCAAGATTTGTATTAGTTTATATGATTATCTAATTTCTTGAAAATTGTTGATGTGAATTATCTTTACTTATGAGTTTAATCTAGATCATAGAAAAATTATTTGATTATTGTGTTAATTGGAATATTTGATCTTAATGGTTTTTATGAACTCCATAACTTGTCCTCAAGTTATGGAAAGTGAAGAGTTTTTTTTTTAAAGTGTCATTAAGTCTCATAGGTTATGAAAATAGAAGAGTCACTATTTTTAATGTCATCATTAAATGATTTAATGTCTTCCATAACTTGTCCTCAAGTTATGGAACTTGAATTTTTTTTTTCATTAAACCTTAATTAAACTCATAAGTTATGAAATGAAAAGTTTTGAATAGTTTCAAAACTTGCCCTCAAGTTTTGGAATTTGTAAAGTTTTCACTTATGAATATTTTAATTCCAAGTTAAGCCCTTAGAATTTTAAAAGTTAAAATTCAACCCTTATACTTTATAATATTATAAGTTAATAATATTTATATATATGTATAAGAGTAAAGTCGTCTTACCATTAGTAGGCCTCATTCACGAAGCCGGTCTATAAGGGGGGTATAAGGTTACTGCCTATAAAATGGCAGTTTAATGGGTGTCCACTCTCACCCACCGCTTCCTTGACCGGTGGAGGGTCGTTAGCCGAACGGGTAGGACAAGGACTATAATTCTCCCTTCATTAAAAGTATTAATGATAAATACTAAGTAACTAAACTGTTATTAATACCCAATCTTAGTTACTTAGGAAAATGTTAATAAGGTGCTAATCCATGAAATTACACTTTGCACTTTGTTTAAGCTGTTAGTGGAGCGTGTGTGGTTAACCGGCACACTAACCTGGACTTAACAAGGTAGGCAAAGGGTAACTTAATGTTTATCATAGTATCGTTGGAGCGTGTGTGGTTAACCGGCACATAGATTGAGGGGTAAATATTAAGGGTACCAAGTATATTTGCATGGTTACTTCACACCTTGTTTTGTGATCCTCGGCATCCCAGTCACAAAACCTGAAGGGCACACTCGAGATTGAAACATGCCATTGAAAAGTTCAATGAATCTCAAAAGAATCTAGGAGTTTCAAAACCAATTAAAACCTAATAATACATTTCGTTTATCTTGGTGGAAATTGGTGAATCGTCATTCACCTACCTTCAAATATTTTATAGCTTGGATTACGGCATCCCTCTTCCAAGTTATAAAATAGTTTGTTGGGTCCTAGCCTTAATATATCATATTGGGTGTTATATTAAGGACTTAAATCAACTTTACGTGAATTTCTCCCATTGTTGATGTCTGGTTTAGACAACAATGATCTTCCCAAACCAAGCTTTCCTAATGAATATGACTTCCGAGTTTGGCTCATGGAAGTCATACTTCTCTTCCTCCACCTCCTCCAATTATTCTCCCTAACCCACAAGTTCAAGGTCACTCAAGCCCTAATGGCAAGCAAGGTGTATGTGTGATCACATCTTAGAGATGAAGTCACATATTGACAAGCCGGGAGAGTTGGGTGTCAAAGTATTGAGAAAGTTGGATGTTCAATCACTTTCTAAGTCACATAGTGAGTTCCTTTGGGACTACTATGAAACAGACTATGACATGAACCTTAATGATCATATCTATTTGCTTGGTGCTGCTGAATCAGCAATGATTTGGAACGATAGTAAAGCAAATTTGATTAGAAGATCAACTTCCCAAAATCTTTATGGACAGTGACAATGGTGACACTGGAAATCCAGAAAAAGCATTCTCTTCCCAATGGAAAGGGATGTTGGATAAGGTGTCTAAGTCCATAACTTATTTGGTATATACTTGACCCGACCCGGCATGGTCCATTTGGGTTGCACTTCACCCAAACTGTTTATGGATAATTTTATGAGAATTGTATACTTACGATTTATTAATATATTATAAGTTATAATATATTAATATAAAGTCATGTTATTTAATTAGTTTTAATCTTGAATTAATTATGAATTGATTTAGTGATTAAAAGGAAGACTAATTAAATCATGGGCTATTGTATTTATATGGTGTGGGCTAATGCTCATTTGTTAATGGGCTAAGCTTATATGGAAGTCCATGGATGATCCATGGAGCTTTTAACCCATGGATCCTTGTAAGAGGAAAAGACATGGGTTATTAGGGTTTCACCCTAACCATGCACACTATATAAAGAAGCTTATGTTGCATGAAAAACCCCCAAGTGTGTGTGTAATAGTGGTGGCCGATTTCTAAGTGTTAGTATACTCTCTCATACATTTTCCAAGTTTGTGGTGATTTGTGATTTCCATTTGAGGCATTCACATTATTGGTGCTTGGCACTCAAACTCCAAGGAATCAACAATCAACAAAAGGTATGTAATTCATCTAGTCCTTTTATGTTTAAAAGTACCCCATGCCATGCTAGATAGGTTATAAACCTTAGAAATTAATATTTTGCATGTACCTTAGACAAACATAGATCCAAGGTTTATTAGGGTTGCATGTACACTTAGGAAGTGTTAGAATGCTCAAAACCCAACAGTGGTATCAGAGCCTAGGCTTGGTTGTTTGATACTTGATGCAAAATGGTGATAAAAAGTCGATTTTTTGCTGTCTGACTGATGAACTCGCCGAGTCCATGGGGGGACTCGCCGAGTTCATGTGTAAACTCATCCTACTCGCCGAGTAGGTTCGTGCACTCGGCGAGTAGGAGCCTCAGAATGCAGATTTTCGACTTTTGCTGCTGGAAATGGACTAGAAACATTACCCTAAACTGTTTTGGTGTTTTAAAACTTGTTTTAGTTGGTGTAATGGTAGTTCTAATCCATTTACAATAGCTTATATCAAAATTTCATGCTTTGTATGTGTTCATATAATTCTTGAAACTTTGATGATCATGTTCATGTTCTTATGAATTTAGAAGATGATAGGAATTATTTGTTGAATTGTTTATGATTAATTCTTGATCATTTATGTGTTTTAATGGAGTCCATAATTTGTCCTCAAGTTATGGATATCCAAAGGTCACTTCTTTTAAACACACACTTAAAACACATAAGTTATATAAAATGAAGAGTCTTCATTTTTATGAACCTTTAATTCATAAGTTATGAAATGAAAAGTTTTGGATAGTTACAAAACTTGCCCTCAAGTTTTGGAATTTGTAAAGTTTCACACACTTTAATAAACTTTAATTCCAAACCCTTAGAGTTTTAAAAGTTAAAATTCAACCCTTATACTATTTATAACATTAATGGTTAATTATTATATATATGTATAAGATCAAGTCGTTTTACCGTTAGTAGGCCTCATTCACGAAGCCGGTCTATAAGGGGGTATAAGGTTGTTGCCTATAAAATGGCAACTTAATGGGTGTCCATTCTCACCCACCGCTTCCTTGATCGGTGGAGGGTCGTTAGCCGAACGGGTAGGACAATGACTTTAAATTCTCATTAAAAGTATAATGAATATTATAAAGTAACTAAACCTTTTATAAATTCCCAATCTTAGTTACTTTAGGAAAATGTGAATATGGTGCTAACCCATGAAATTCACACTTTGTACCTTACCAAGTCGTTGGTGGAGCGTGTGTGGTTAACCGACATACTAACTTGGACTAGTAAGGATCACGAAGGGTGACTTAATGTTTATCATAGATCGGTGGAGCGTGTGTGGTTAACCGGCACATCGATTAGGTGATAATATTAAGGGTACCAAGTGAGTTTGCATGGTTATTCACACCTTGTTTTGTGATCCTCGGCATCCCAGTTACAAAACCTGAAGGGCACAATCGAGATTGAAACATGCCATTGAAAAGTTCAATGAATCTCAAAAGATCTAGGAGTTTCAAATTCAATTAAAACCTAATAAATTATTTCGTTTTTCATGGTGGAAATTGGTGAATCGTCATTCACCTACCTTCAAATATTTTATAGCTTGGATTACGGCATCCCTCTTCCAAGTTATAAAATATTGTGTTGGGTCCTAGCCTTAATATTTCATATTGGGTGTTATATTAAGGACTTGAATCAACTAACTTGATTTTCTCCCATTGTAGATGTGTGGTTCAGACAACTATGATCTTCCCAAATCGCTTGAAACAAGCTTTCCTCTTGAAGATGATGTCCCTCAACATCATGCTTCACTCCCCCCACCTCCTCCATTTATTCTCCCTGACCTACAAGCCCAAAGACTTGAAAGGTTCAAGATCACTCAAGCTCTACTAGAAATGAAACATAAAGATGGAAGACCTGTGTGCACTCATGTCTTAGGAATGAAGTCACACATAGACAGGTTGAGAATGTTGGGTGCTGTTATTTCAAGGAAGTTCGCTGTTGACTGGGTTCTTCAGTCACTTCCTGAGTCGTATGGTGAGTTTATTAAAGACTACCATATGACAGATCCTGACATAACCCTAATAGATCTTTCTTATTTGCTTGTTGCTGCTGAATCAGCAATGATTTGGCGCAATGGTCAAGCAAACATTGATGGAAAATCTATTTCTCAAACTTCCATGGACATGGACAACGGTAACATTGGAAGTCCAGAAAAGCTTTCTCGTCCCAATGGAAGGGGATCGGCCTTGGTCAACCCGGTTGACCAAAAGGTAAAGGGAAAGGCTAAGTCTGTGATTGTCTCGTGTACCATTCCCAAAGAGTCTATATGTTTTTATTGTCATGAGAAGGGACATTGGAAGCGAAGCTGCCCTGAATACCTGAAATATTTGAAAGCAAGTAGAGACAAAATGTTTGACTCGGCTTCAGGTAAGTCCACTATCTAACTTTGTTAAAGTTCCTAATTGTTGATTCTTATTACATGATGTGACTAGGTTGCATCTTGATGTTTAGCAGGATCGAGCAAAAGGAAGGTTAAAAGAAGAGTGTGTTGAATCTGATCACGAAGATGGATTTCTATCGCATGGTTCGAGGATCGGATTTTTGAGCCACTACTTAAAAGTTATGATAGATTGCTAAGAAATATGTAATAGCATAGTTTTCATTTAAAGTTGCATTGTAAGGAATATTTTTCCGCATTTTATATAGAAATAAAAGTTTTGTTTAGTTTATTTTATATTATATCCCCTTACAATGGCATTTATGGAAAATTGATGTTTGTATGTTTCTAGCAATATTGGAAATATGAGTTTGATTCTCTCATTTGTGGTAGTGTCTGAATTTACCAAATGAGGAAAGGTTCTCATCACCCAAGCTTCAGTTAGACAGAAACTTGGAATCATACAAGTTGTATTGTATGATGAATGAGAATTTTCATCTTTGCAAAATTGAGACTAATTCATTGATCACATGCATATGTGAGTCAATTGAAGGACTAAGGAATTAGGTACACTGGGTGTGTGCTGGTCAAGGTCCACCACAAAGATCAATTCGTCATGATTTACTAAAGATTAGTAAATATGGTTATACTTATAAGGTTAAGTATAATTCTGTAACATTGGAAAAGTTTCAATGTATGGCAGAACGGATGAGAAGAATCAAATTTGGCAGAAAGATAAAAGTTTCTCAAATCTGAAAAGATGGGAGAGTACTTTAGTATCATGTTTTTATGATCATCTTAATGATTATGAAACCATATCACAAATTCATACTCTAAGGACATCTTAGTGCATTGTTATGACTAATATGAGGGGTCATGAATTGTTGGAATGGTTAAAATCAAGAAGATGGATCATACATGGTTTTATGATCATCTTAATGATTATGAAACCATATCACAAATTCATACTCTAAGGACATCTTAGTGCATTGTTATGACTAAGATGAGGGGTCATGAATTGTTGGAATGGTTAAAATCAAGAAGATGGATCATACTTCGTTCCAAAACAACTCTTAGAGTCATAATCCAAGATTGTAACATTGAGTGACATAAAGTAAGGTTTAAAACACTTATCAAATGTAGTGTAAAATGTTTTCTACTCCTGTACATTTGAAATTGGTAAGTTGTGATGTCTTGGATAAGACAAAGACCAACTAAGACCAATTGTGTGAAGTGTTTATCTTAATAAGAATCTGCACTATCCCTTGAATATTTGTTTTGTCAAGGAATGGTTCTTGACTAGGGAAACTTATATGTCAAGAGGACAGTGGGAGTCTTAAAGATCCTGAAAGGATTTCAAGATTTAATCAAGAGTAAAACCTGAGTTTTATCACTAGCACACGACTTAAGGTTTGAAACCTATTAAGTTGACATAATTCTTGTTTCTGTGTCTGTTCCTATTAAGTTGACTATGCATATGAGTTCTGTTAGTTCTAAACTGTGTGCATAACAGCTTGGAAGCATTGGTGGGCCTTGTGCTACCAGATGACAAGAAATTAAGATTGAACAAGTTCAATCCATGTAAGGCTGAATTTGTTACTAACCTTGTCTTGTGATTATGGTTTTGACAAATTCACATGGATAGGAACTCATACACCATAAAATCTAAGTGTCATAAGGTTTCTCTCCGATTCATGAAAATGATGGTGAGGAAATGCTTTCACTAAGATGATTTTAAGTAGATAGCAATTGTGATGTTTGCATTCTCAAAGTCGTTAGTGGAGCATGTGTGGTTAACCGGCACACTAACATGGACTTGTGGGAAATGGCAAAGGTCTAAAAAATTAAGACTATGATTACGGCATCCCTTTTCATAGTTCTGGAAATTGTTTAGACACACATGTGAGTTATCTAAGAAAGGGTGTACGAATCTAAATTTCAGAAGTCCAGCTGATTTCTGGAAATATGTCAAAGCTAGTGGGAGCATAAGTGTTATGCTGATAATCATCATGTTAGTGGGAGCATGATTATTATGTTTAGTGTTGTAAGTTAGCAATGTTAATTATAGAAAAACAAAAGTTTCAATTCGTAAAGTTGTAGGGGTTGAAAAAGTTGTTTTGCTATAATTAAGGGAGAGGAAATTATACTTCATTTCAATTCTAAAAGCTTAGATTGAGTTTTAATCATCTTTAGTCAAGGATATATATATGAATTTTATGTTGGAATGGTTCAACATAAGGAAATTCTATATATATTGCGTTCTCAAATTCGATTATGATCACGACATCCCTCTTCATAGTCGATTTTTGAAAACATGGAAAATAAAAAAATATTGTAGCAAAAGACTGATCCAGTATCAGGTCTTTATGTGAGACATCGTGAATCGTGTCCCATATGCTTCGGGTATAGGATCGGTCACATGTGCTATAATATTCATCCTTTCTAAATTTTCCAAATGCTCAGAGCATTAAGAAGGGAAAAGTCTAGAATTGGATAAGACTAAAATGATTAAGCAATTGTCGAGGACTATCTAAGGCTCACCAAAGATTGGTTGCTCAGGGACAGTTGGAAGTATAGTGTTAAATTTTGGAAGGACCATATGGATATATTCTGAAAAGAGGTAGCTCTTGTTCAGATATGATAATCAAAATAGGAATATGGAAATTTTCCATATTGGGAGTTGGATATTAAGAATCTATGAGAAAGTTAGAAACTTTTATGCAAGAAGAATGTTCAAAGCAATGTACTTTGAATATGAGAGTTCGTTTCCATAGAGTTGATCTCCTTTGGAATCCTCTGTAATGACTGATGACAAGGTTTTGGTGACCTTGTGCATAACCATTACGAGAGGATCAGTGCATATAAGTTTAAAATCTAACAGTTTTTTTTTTGGTAAATGGTAGGAATTAGGAATTCTTACATTTACAATAAGGATTTGGGATTGTGAAATGAGCATCATTGGAATCATGTTCAATTGATCTATTTCACAAAGTAAAGATCATAGACAAACATAGTGTGCATACTTGGAGTATGGCATAACTATTGTTTAGAAAAACAAAGTGTACATGCTAGGAGCATGGGACGACTGTTGTTTTTGTTCAAGTATTAAGTTGATTATTTGAAACATTATACAATGAATAATGTGTAATCAATATGGTGATAAATAAAAGGTGGTTTTATTTATATTCAAAAGGGTTCTGAGACCATATTGGATTCGATTATTATTGTGTTTCACTTTGCATGTTTTGACTTCCAGAATAGCTAGGTTATTCTTTCCGAATGACTAAGTTATTTAAACACTCCATAGTCGTTCATATGTTGGAAGTAGGTATGAATTAAGACTGTCATGAATCGAGTTTGTAGATGGCTAAACGTGTTTAGACATAGCAATGGTTGCTACAACATTCATGAGTACTCATAAGTTATGAGTATTGGAATTAACCCACGCTCACTTGTATCACTTCATGGAATTTATCTCGAGTGATCATGAGACGGTAATATCATATAAGTCTTCAAACCTAGAGATATGAGTTGTTACCTATGAGTTGGTTGTGCATTGATTGCACGTAAACGCATCAGTAACTTGATGTTATAAAGCGTGCCTTTGTGTATAATTCAACAAGTAGTAGAAACAAGTATATGAGTCGAAGTTTATCTGTTCCTTCTAGTCCTTGGAGGATTAGAAGCGATATCTGGGCCCCTCGATGATTTTGTTTTGACCTATGTACCGGGCCCGGTCAGAACCTAATTGATGTGTTCAATTTAGTTCTTTGTCAAACAAATCGGAAATCGAGAAACAAACTGCTGGACAATAAGTACGACGTTGTTCCATGTATTTGTCCGGCTGATATCATGAGAACAGAGGATTATATGATCACTTATCTAGAATGGCGCTTCATAGTTCAACAGAGTTTTCGAGAGCTACGATTGCTGGTTGGTTCCTGAAGTAACATACGCAAATACAGTTATTAGACTTATCCAAGTGGGAGACTGTTGGATAATGTGTCTAAGTCCATAACTTATTTGGTATATACTTGACCCGACCCGGCATGGTCCATTTGGGTTGCACTTCACCCAAACTGTTTATGGATAATTTTATGAGAATTGTATACTTACGATTTATTAATATATTATAAGTTATAATATATTAATATAAAGTCATGTTATTTAATTAGTTTTAATCTTGAATTAATTATGAATTGATTTAGTGATTAAAAGGAAGACTAATTAAATCATGGGCTATTGTATTTATATGGTGTGGGCTAATGCTCATTTGTTAATGGGCTAAGCTTATATGGAAGTCCATGGATGATCCATGGAGCTTTTAACCCATGGATCCTTGTAAGAGGAAAAGACATGGGTTATTAGGGTTTCACCCTAACCATGCACACTATATAAAGAAGCTTATGTTGCATGAAAAACCCCCAAGTGTGTGTGTAATAGTGGTGGCCGATTTTTAAGTGTTAGTATACTCTCTCATACATTTTCCAAGTTTGTGGTGATTTGTGATTTCCATTTGAGGCATTCACATTATTGGTGCTTGGCACTCAAACTCCAAGGAATCAACAATCAACAAAAGGTATGTAATTCATCTAGTCCTTTTATGTTTAAAAGTACCCCATGCCATGCTAGATAGGTTATAAACCTTGGAAATTAATATTTTGCATGTACCTTAGACAAACATAGATCCAAGGTTTATTAGGGTTGCATGTACACTTAGGAAGTGTTAGAATGCTCAAAACCCAACAAGGGATTGGCCATAGTCAACCCGGTTGACCAAATGGTAAAGAGAAAGGATAAGTCTGAGATAGTCCCATTACCAAAGGGTCCATATGTTTATTTTGCCAAAGGAAGGGGCGTTGATTGCAAAGCTGCCAAATTTACCTAAGGATGTTAAAGTCAATAAGTTTGACTCTACATCAGGTAGAGCCCATTATCTAACTCTGTTAAGTTCTATTCTGAGATCCTCATTACATGATGTGACTGGGTCATATGTTGATGTTTTAAGAATCAAAGAATAGAGAGAAATCTTAAAGGAAGTATATGCTGATTCTGATCGCAAAGGTGGATTTCGATCGCATCAGAATTTTGAGCAGTTGCTTAAGAAGTTATGATATATTGCTAAGGAATAAATAACAACAATTTTCCATGTGGATTGTAAGGATAAGTTTTTACGCAAAGTTTTAAAATAAAAGAAAATTGTTTAATTTTATTTATTTGAAGTATCCTTACAATGGCATTTGTGGAAAATTGTTGCTTATATGATTCCACTGACAGCAATATTGGAAAATGGATTTGATTCTTTCATTTATGGTAGTGTCTAAATTTACCAAATCAGGAAAGTTCCTCATCACCCAAGTTTCAATTGGACCGAAACTTGGAATCATGCAAGTTGAATAGTATGATGAATGAGAACTTTCAAGCATTGGAAAATCAAGACTAATTACTTGTTCATATCGATGTGTGAGTCAAGTGAAGGACTAAAGGGATCGAGTACACATTCTTGTGCACTGGTCATGTCCACCACAAAGCTCGTTAAGACTATTTGATTTACTAAAGTTTAGTAAATATGGTTATACTTACAAGTTTAAGTATAATTCTGAAACATTGGAAAAGTCTCAATGTATGGCAGAACGAATGGGAAGAATCAAATTAGGCAGAAAGATAAAAGTTTCTCAAATCTGAAAAGATGGGAGAGTACTTTAGTATCATGTTTGTGATCATCTTAATGATTTAGAAATCATATCACAATTAGTCCTCTAAAGGTCATCTTAGTGCATTCTTATGACTAAGAAGAGGAGTCATGAATTGTTGAAATGGTTAGATCAGGAAGATGAGTCATACTTCGTTCCAAAACAATTCTTAGAGTCATACTCCAAGATTGTAACTTGAGTGACATATTTTAAAGAAAGGTTTAAAACACTTGTCAAATGTAAGAGTAAAAGTGTCCTACTCTTGTACATTTGAAATTGGTAAGTTGTGATGTTTTGGATAAAACAAAGACCAACTAAGGCCAATTGTGTGAAGTGTTTGTCTTGATAAAGAATCCACACTATCTCTTGAATATTTGGCAAGATAGTCTTATATGTCAAGAGGATAGTGGGAGTCTTAAAGATCCTAAAAAGAATTTCAAGAACTAATCAAGAATAAAACCTGAGGTTCTTCACTAGCACACGACTTGAGGTTTATAACCTATCATGTTGACATATTCTGTGCCCATTCCAGTTAAATTTGGCTTTGCATAGGAGTTCTGAAAGTTCTCAATTGGTTGCATAACAACTTGGAAGCAATGGCAGGCCCTGTACTGCCAGGTGGCAAGAAGTTAAGATTGCATAAGTTCAGTCCATGTGTGTTTGGATTTGTCACTAACCTAGTCTTGTGACTATGGTGCTGACGATTCACATGGATAAGAACACATACACCATAAAATCTAAGGGTCATAAGGTTTCTCTCCGATTCATGAAAATGATGGTGAGGAAACACTTCCACCAAGTAGATTTGAAGCAGATGGCAAAAGGTCTAAACAATTGAGACTATGATTACGGCATCCCTTTTCATAGTTCTGAAATTGTTTAGACACACATGCATGCTATCTAAGGAAAGGTGTATGAGTTTGATAAAGTTTTATCAAAGCAATCTCGTATCAGAAGTCTGAACTTTGGTAAGAAAGTCAATAAAGTATTGATTTCTAGAAGTCCAGCTGATTTCTGAGTACATGTCAAAGCTAGTGGGAGCATAAGTGTTATGCTAATAATCATCATGTTAGTGGGAGCATGATAATTATTGTTAGTGTTGCAAGTTAGCAATGTTAATTATAGAAAACAAAAGTTTCAATTCGTGAGGCTGCAGGGATTGAAAAAGTTGTTTTGCTATAATTAAGGGAGAGGATATACTTCATTTCAGTTCTAAAGGCTTAGATTGAGACCTTAATCATCTTTAGTCAAGAATATATATATGAATTTCATGTTGGATTGGTTCAACTTAAGGAAATTCTATATATTGCGTTCTCAAAATTCGATTATGATTACGGCATCCCTCTTCATAGTCAAATTTTGAAAACATGGCAAATAAAAAATATTGTAGCAAAAGACTGGTCTAGAATCATGTCTTTATGTGAGACATCATGAATCGTGTACCATTTGCTTTGGGTACAGGATCGATTGCATGTGCTATAATATTTGTCATTTCTAAATTTTTCCAAATGCCCAGAGGCATTAAGAAGGGAAAAGGTATAGAATTGGATATGACTAAAATGATTAAGCAATTGTCGAGGACAATCTGAGGTTTACCAAAGATTGGTTGCTCAGGGACAGTTGGAAGTATAGTGCTAATTTTGGAAGGACCATATTGACATATTCTGAAAAGAGACATCTCTTATTCAGAAGTGATAGTCAAAATGAGAATATGGAGTTGTCTCCATAGGTGGAAGTTATATGTGTAAGATTAGAAAACTTAATGCAAGAAGCATGTCCAAAGCAATGTACTTTGAATATGAGACTTAGTTTCCATGGAGTTGATCTCCATTGGAATACCTTATAATGACTGTTGACAAGTCTTTGTGACTTTGTATATATTCATTACAGGAGGGTTAGTGCATATAAGTTTAAAATCTAAACAGATTTCGATAAATGATAGGAATTTGAAATTCTCACATTTTTCGATAAGGATTTGGGAGTGTGAAATTAGAATCATTGAAATTATGTTCAATTGGTTTATTTCACAAAGTAAGGATCATAGACAAACATAGAGTGCATACTTGGTGTATGGCAAAGCTATTGTTTAAGAAAAACATAGTGTACATGCTTGGAGCATGGGACAACTAGTGTTTTTAATTCAAGTATAAAGTTGATAAAACCGAAACAATGAATAATGAGTAATCAGTATGGTGATAAATAAAAGTGTTTATTTATATTCATAGGGTTTGATACCATATTTGATTCATTTATTATTGTGTTTCACTTTGCATGTTTTGACTTACAGAATAACTAAGTCGCTCTTCCTGAATGATTAAGTTATTCAAACCATCCACAGTCGGTCATATGTTGGAAGTAGATATGAATCAAGACTGTCATGGGTTGGTTTGTAGAGGTCCAAGTTGGTGGACAAAGTGGTGCTACAACACTCATGAGTGCTCATAAGTTCTGAGTATTGGATTCAACCCGCGCTCATTTGAATCACTTCATGGATTTTATCACGAGTGATCATGAGACGATAATATCTTATATTCTTCCAACCTAGAGATATGAGTTGTTACTATGAGTTGGTTATACATTGATTGCACGAAAACGCATTGGTAACTCGATGTTATAAAACGTGCCTTTGTGTATGATTCAACAAGTAGTAGAACAAGCCATATGAGTCGAAGTTTATCCATTCCTTTTACCTTCGGGATAAAAGCTATATATGTGGGCCCCTCGATGATTTAGCGATGACACATGTGAGTGCTTGGCCAAGCCAGGACTGATTTGATTTGTTCAATCAGTCAGTCATCATAAATCGAAAATCGGGAAACAACAAATGGACAGAGAGAATGATTATAATCCATGTCTCAGTCCATATGATATCTAGAATGGAGGAATATATGATCCCTTATCTAATGGACAAGTCATTGACAGAGGTCAGAGTTCATTGACAAGATCAGAGTTCAACAGCGGCTTTAAGAGCTACGATTGCCAGTTGGTTTTTGAAGTCATACTCAATAATAGTTTTAGACTTATCCAAGTGGGAGACTGTTGGATTAATGTCTAAGTCCATAACTATATTTGGTATGTACTTGACCCGACCCGGCATGGTCCATTTGGGTTGCACTTCACCGACACAATTTATATGGATAGTCTTTTGAGAATAGTATATTTATTATTTATATTAATATATTATAAGTTCTAATATATTAATATATAATCATATTATTTAATTAGTATTGATCAAGAATTAATTTATAATTAATTAAGTGATCAAAAGGAACTAATTAAATATGGACTCTTAGATATATATATGTGTAGTGGGCCAAGTTCATTTAGGTTGGGCTAAGTCTTCATGGATAGTCCATGGAGCTTTAACCCATGGATCCTAGGAAATGAAAGGTCATGGGTATTAGGGTTTAACCCTAATCCTCCACACTATATAAAGGGTCTTATGGTTCATGAAATTATGCTAGTGGCTAGTGTGGATACACTAAAGAGGGCAATAGCCGATTTCATAGTGTGAGCCAAGTATCCATATTCTCTAAAGGCTTTCCAAGGTGTTTTGGTGATTTGTGATTCCACTTGAGGCTTCCACACTATTGGGGCTAAGCTCTTAAAGCTTGAAGACATCAAGCTACATCAAAAGGTATGTCATCTAACTAGAACTTTGTAGTATAGGTGCTTCATAATATGCTAGTTAGGATGAAACCTTGGAATATTTAATATTTGCATGTATAATAGAGAAAACATAGATCCAAGGTTTATAGGGTTGCATGTACACCATAGGAGTGTTAGAATGCTGAAAACCTAACACAAAATACTTATCCCACATCGACCCACCCGCGCTTACCAGCGCTAAACTACTGTAGCCAATCCCGACGACCAACTAACCCCGAGCTAGAATACAACCTGATCCTGGGGTCACATGCCTACTTAATCCTTCGAGCTCGTAAACTGAAAGGGCACATTCCTTGCCCTAGAAAACAACATTCCAATCCTATCAATTAACCATTCTAATTCCAGCTGCATAACTCCAGCCGAACATAATCCTTACTCCTTTCCGGAGTCCCCGCGACTCACATTCCGGCCTCGAGCAAAACCCCCGAAGCCTCAAATCTTGAAACGCATGTGCTAGACTCTTCCTCTTAACCCGCAGAATGTAACAAGTACAAAACATCTCCCTGATCCGAAGTAACTGCAGCCCTCTGCTCGTCAGAATATGTCCCAGTAACAAGTCCCGGTACCGAAAAGCTCGACCAGCTCCTCCCCTTGCCGTCGTTACAGTTGATATAGTTGCCGCGGAAACCGGCTCAGTAATGGCTGCATAGCGCTCGTCGAAATACTCAATCATGGCGGTCTTAATAGACCGAAACATCCCCGGAAACTGTCCCCAGATAAACTCGATCACCTCCTCCCGGATGATCTCACTGACACGGTCCTCTGACAATGCTGGCCTATCCTGGCTGCCAGCTCCCGATCCTAACCTCGATCCGATCTCAAGACGTCTCGTAACCACCATTCTGGTAAAACACCAGAAGGATCACTGATAACCCATATAGAGACAGGTAACCAACTCCCAACCCAACCCTAGGGGTTGTGACTTCCTTGCTACGCATATGGGTCCTGTGCTTTCAGTAGTATGGGCCCCTACTACCTTCCACACCTACCCATATTTGTCTCAAGTATCACCACAACACCCTAACACTATACATACACCTGGTGGTCGCTCAACCTCACTCCTAGAGGGAGGCTAACTGTCTCACAACTGATCTACTGGTCTCACACAACCCACCCATCCATGAAACTTCCACCAACCCTGCAGTACTAGTGTATGCTAGCCATACATAACGCTGGACTCTATAGACTTTTGAATATCCGATCCTACCCTAAGCTCCCAATCAAACAAGAACAGAACATAAGGCCAAATCAAACATTCTCGGGCTATAAGATCTTAATTATGTATAACCGTGATGCATACACTAAGCAACTACAATAATGATGCCAATCTCATATAAAGGAAACCATAGGCTAGCAGGCAGCATGTAATCAGGCGATTCTATCATGCAATTCCTGAAGATCCCTAGCCTAGCACTAGCATGCTGTTCTAACATATCACATAATCAAATAACTGTATGGTATTTTGGGGTCAACTTACTGGCTTCGGCTGATCGTACACTCTGCATCATCCTTTACTTATTTTGAAAACCATTTGAAAATCATTTTGAAAATCTTTTCCTTGATTTGAGACTGGAGTCACACGAGTGTTCCTCTAATTCACTCAAACCAAGGCTCTGATACCAACTTCTAACACCCATAAACATTCAAGCCAATTTAAACTTTTAAAAACATTTCAAATCCATTAACTATTACAATCTTGTTTTCGAAATGTATCATATCAGAGTATCCCATAAACAAAGTCATAAAAAGTGAGGAGCTGTACGATCACGCCTTTACCTTGCCACGATCCCCTGATGTACCTGAAACAATAAACTGAAACTGTAAGCCCGAAAGCTGAGTGAGTTACCCCCAAACTGAACAACATGTAATGGGTCTACATCTTTACAGATTGGATTACCCCTGGGCCCACAGTGTGAGTCTGGATTGCCTTTCGGGCCCACAGCTCACATCTGGATTGCCACCGAGCCCACAGTACGAGTCTGGATTGCCTACCGGGCCCACAGGTCGTATCTGGAATGCTCCCGGGTTTGTTGGTTACCGCACGGAGCAGTATCACCTCAACCCATCCCCCATAACATATCAACATATAACATAACTACTGAGCATGCAGATAATCATATAACAACATAGGTAGTCCTACAGATCTACCTAACCGGCATAACCACTAGCATGCAACACTAACTCATACCCAACATCTAACACTGCTAGGATAACATATCCAATGGGCCGACCTTGGTGCCTTAGACCCCTTAGTATAGTGAGGTGACTCACCTGGCACTGCTGAAGTCCCGCGGGTAAAGTTCCCGCTGTTGGTTGACAGATTCCTGAACTGTCAACATCAAACAATACCCAATTAATAATTGGGTTCCAAGCCCAAGGTCCAACTCACACTACAAAAGCCCAAAAGTCAAATCATGGGCCAAAGCCCAACATATGGCCTAATTTTCCAAATTAGGCCCAGACCTCTACATGGTCTTTCCTTAAGGCCCATCCAATTATTCCAATCCAATTCCCATGGCTCATTATGACATAATCATAAAGGCCCAATTATGGCCCATCTATGGCCCAATTTACCAAATTGGGCCCAAGTCCTCACATGGGCCTTATCCTAAAGCCCATATAATTACTTTGGTCCATTAACTTGTTCTTGGATGGCCCATAAATAGTCCAATCGCCAAAGCCCAATAGGAAGGCCCAATTCAAGGACCGAGTGAGATTAGGGCTTTCACATGAAATGATGATTAGGGTTAATTGTTTCTTACTTAACCCCTTAAGGACTTAATCCATTAAGTCCATTATTGCTAAGTTAGTTTGCCAATGATTATTATTTAATATTTTAAGCTTATTAAATAATTCCCGTGTGTGTGTGTCTCTCAATCGATTCCCAAAATTAGGGTTTCAAGGCATTAGGGTTTTCCAAACCCTAATTAGGGTTTCCAACCCAAATACTAGCCCATTAATAAAATGGTTGGGCTTTTAGGTCTATCAGGGCTTTATTGGGCCTAATAGGGTTTATTAGGCCCATTAGGGTTTCGTTGGTCCCACATTGTCCAAACATCCCCCAAACGAGGTCCAAACGCAATCAAAGCACACCGCCACCCGACACGGTGACCGGTGGCGGCAGGAGGTGGCAACCACCACCTCACGGTAGTGGTTTGGAGTTTCTCTATTATTATTTCGGCACCGAATACAGTTTACAACACCAAGTCCAAACACCACCAACACACTAAACTACACACACATACTAATTAAACATGCACACACGCACACAGTCGCATTGTGGCGGCAGGTGGTGGTCGGAGGTGCTAGCCACCACCTCACGGTGGTGGTTGTGGCTTTTCCGGTCAAATAAACACCCAAACACCACTTCATGAAATAACACATACACACTACACAAACTTGAAGTAGCAGTACACTTGTACCCTCGTGAAACATGAACACGGCGGCCCTTCGGGGTGGTAAACGGCGGAACAGTAGCAACAACCTCGTCATCAACGGCAGCCACCATGGCCGACTACCATGGTGGTTGTTCACGCCTTCCACTGGACAGCAAACCACACACGCACTCGTAACCTCGTCACAACCCGTAAACCTCCATGGTCTCCACGGTTGTCGGCCTTGATCCCCATGACTAAAACACGTCGGATGGCGGCATCGGAACAACCGTCGGAGTGGCATCGGCAACGTGGCAGCAGCATAGAACGGAGAAGAGAGAGGAGAAGAAGAAGAAGACATGGAGGAAGGAAAACGTAATAGCAGGAGCGGTATCGGCCTTCAGGCCGTCGTTGGAGTCACAAGGAGTCGTCGGAGATCGTAGAAACGGAGGTAGCGGCGACAAAACTCGGTGAAACAGTCGTATGGCGGCAGTGACAGCGATGAGACTCGACCCAACACCTTCGATTGGTCCTCCCCGATACAACAGCGGTCTCGGTGCTTTCTCCCGGCGACACCCGACGTCCGGAGATGCTACAGGCGGCGGCGGCTGGGGAAGAAAGATGGAGAGGTGGCGGCTGCTATATCTTCTAGGGTTAGGTTTGAACGAGGCATGGGTGACGGGTTATATACCCCCGTCACATATTAAACCCTTTGCCATATTAGCACTTCCGGTCCCTCCTCACGAAATTGTTTCAGTTTAAATCCCAAAATTTACCATCTAAACCCTAACTTCTAAAATCTCTTTCAAATCCAATCCATAATTTACCCAACAGCCCTCAGTCTTCAAAATCCTTTCATAATAAGCCCAAAACTTACCAAACACCCTTTAACTTATAAAAATCTTTACAAATTAAGTCCCAAAATTATACTTTAACCCCCAGAGATTCAATTCTTCCCATTTGGTTTCCCGAAACCAACACCCCACTAATTATTACTTAATTTCTGAGCTCTAATAATATAAAATAATAATAATAATTACTTCATGGGGTTCCTGATCTATTATTTAATTACTCTCTTTAAAATGGGATGTTACAACTCTCCCCCACTTAAATTTGATTTCGTCCTCGAAATCGTTTCTTATCATCCTTTACAAGCCAACAACTTGAACTACTTGGCTACAATCCCGAGCATAACCCTAGCCTTTCCAAGGCGACCACAACCAACCCTCGCAGGGTTCTTGTGACATCCCCATTTTCACAGCCAGAAAAGACCGATTTTGTTTATGCTTTATAAAAATCAGAGTACCTCTTTTAAGAAATATGTTGTGGAATTTGTTCCCAGAAAAACATGATAAGTACGTTATCAAAGCATTTCCGAAGAAATGTATTTTCATTCATTTTAAAACATTTGGGATGTCATCGTCAATACAGAAACATAAGCATAAACAAAACTTACATTCATTATCACTAGTGGTCTACATCTCTTTAATCTCTCAGTGAAGTGCAGCTTTATATCGACACATGTGATACAAATAAACTGAGTAGGTTAGGTTGGGAAACCTGGTGAGTACATAGGGTTTTCAACCCACAATAATATAATTATTATGTTTAATCATCAAACAATCAACCCGATTACCCATCCCCATTATCTTCTTTATTCTTAAGGATTACCCTAAGAATCAGTTATCCTTCATTCATTCATTCCTAAGTTTTTATCCTGGGGAATATGCGCGCAGTCCATTACTGCTAATGTCATCTATTAGGCACAGCTGTCAATATTATCCTTTAGGCGCAACTGCCAGGATTGTGTTGTTCTCAACTAGGCGCAGCTGCCAATATCATCTATTAGGCACAGCTGCCAAGAATGATGATGTTCTCCATTAGGCGTAGATGCCGATATTATCCTATATGTGCATCTGCTATAATGTTTAGAGTACATCGCGTTTCAAAATCATCTACAGGTTGTGGTGAAGCTACTAATATTCATTTATATCATCTTTCATACCTCATCCTTTATCTACCCATGTTCTACCCAACAATTTTTGTAGATATAAAATACATCTATAACTTTAGATTTGGAGAAAAAAGTTCAGATCTGAAAACAAAATACATCTACTGTCCAGATCTGAAGAAAAAGGTTCAGATCTGTAAACAAAGTACATCTACAGCCTAGATCTGAAGAAAAAGGTTCAAATCTATAAACAAAGTACATCTACAGCCTAGATCTGAAGAAAAAAGTTCATATCTGTAAACAAAGTACATCTACAGCCCAGATCTAAAGAAAAAGGTTCAAATCTATAAACAAAGTACATCTATAGCGTAGATCTGAAGAAAAAAGTTTAGATATGTAAACAAAGTACATCTACAGCCTAGATATGAAGAAAAAAGTTCAGATCTATAAACAAAGTACATCTACAGCCTAGATCTGAAGAAAAAGGTTCAGATCTGTAAAGAAAGAAGTTAGATCTTTCATCCAACATAGATCTCAAAGTATAAAATACATATACAGCTTAGATCTTAAAAACAAAGAAGTTTAAATCTTTCATCTAGCACGGATCTCAAGTATATATGCACACATAACACGTAATTTATATAAAATACTTCATATCTATGTGTAAGATGAAAGTAACTATGCACTCACCTGATAAGGAGTGATTCGGACAACACTTCGCTTCTTAAAATAATCTTCTTTGACGAAACCGGGAAGTTTGCTTGAAAACCGGGCTCCGCGCGGGCAGAGTTTCAAACCGAAAAACTCTTTTTCTCGGAGACTCCGGGCTCTCCGAGGCTTTCTTCAAGTGCTAGGGAAGTTTCCTAGGCTTTTGGGGGGGGGGGGGTTTGGGGAGTTAGAGATAGAGTTTAGAGAGAGAAAGTGAAGGTTGAAGGTGTGAGAGATGAGCTTCCCCCGACACTCCATTTATTGGTTGTGAAACAGCTCTACTCGACGAGTTGGTACTTCTACTCGTCGAGTTCAGGCCAGGTGTCACCATTCTTGTGGCAGAACGTGGGTGGCCAACATTGTGCCACGTCACCCCTTTTGCACCAGCACCCTGCCGACTTCTAAACCCCGTAACTTTCGCATACGAGCTCCGTTTTCGATGTTCTTTATATCCACGCGTAGGTAAAAACAAGATCTAAAACTTTCCTTTTGACTATGTCGGCTAATTCTCGACCGATCTTAAATTTAACAGTAGGAGGAGATTATACTGTTAAATGATCGCGTAAAATTCGTAACTTCTACATACGGGCTTCGTTTTCGTCTGTCTTTTTATCGTTGAGCTCCTATTAATGAGATATTTAACTCTCATTTAGGTTGCGTAGGCAAAAAACCGTTAGGATGATTACGTCCCGGAATCATCAACGAAACAGGGCTCACATGATGACTCCATACGTTATCTCTTCATCCTAAGTAATAACCGTAACTTTGATGTTTCTTCGAACGAGTATCTAACTCTACGACTTCCTGACTGCAGGCGGTGCTCGATCTTGCACCAGCTCCCTATCTCATATTAGACTCCAAATTATGACCTTCAAGTCACAATATCGATCCTTACTGGAGACTGTTTCTTCTTCTTAACAATCTTAAGATAAGTTATTCGATTTCCACAATAGACCGATGGGTCGCGTTCTAATGACCTCTCAACGTATGTTGCAATGCTTAGACTCAGGTCTCTTAGAGTCAAATTCCGGAATGGAATATACTTTTCTTCATGTTCTAATGTGATATAATCACATTTCAACATGTAGCATTTCTAGCTACCAACTTCTTTAACTATGAGCACGATACTGCTTCGATTATCTTTTACTTCAATCTTCTTGGCTTAAGTCAGATGCTACATCGAACTTGGTTCTCTGAACCACGTAACATACTCATCGTAGCCGGACTCAATTTGATATGACCACTAGGGTCGAAATAACAATCATCTTCTTAGTCATTACCGAAACGATGGTAACGACATACTTGAATAAAACGAAATCAATTACTAGCTTCTTGGTAGCCTTGTGACCTTCCCTGATCCAAGTGTGAGTCTTGTGCTTCCGGTAGTATAGGCCTCTACTAGCATTCACACCTATTCATACTCGTCCCAAGTATTGTCTCGTAGTTCTCCAAGTCACCATTCAACAATTTCACACAATCATTTAACACATCAAATGACAAAATAAAGGTTTTATATTATCTCTTGAAACGATTACATAGATGTTCAAGTTCACCTAGACTATGCCTTCTATATTAGGCTACATCACATGATCCTATTTATACGGATACTCTATAGATTCTTCCTCTTAATTCCTTGCATCGTCGCCTGCTTCATCAAGGATCATCTGAAATGCTCTTGCCTTTGGTGGTGCATTTGGCTTTGTAGCTTCTTCCCTCTTTGGGCAGTCTTGCTTATAGTGCCCTTCTTCATTACATCCATAACAGACCCTTTTTTTTAATGTACACTCATTGGCGTAATGCCCATGCTTCCCACACTTGAAACATGTCACCTCATCGCCACATTTTCCAGAGTGTTTCTTCTTGCACTTATCGCACCATCTCACTTCACCTTTTCCTCCTTCAGACTTCTTCGAACCAGACTTCGAGAATTTTCTCTTCTCGTTGGACCTTGAGGATCCATCGAACTTCCTTTTCTTACCGACTTCAGTTCCCTCCATACCCCTTTCTCTTAACTGGGTCTCAACATTCTTGGCTGCTCTAACGACTTCCTTCAACGTGCTTGCCATTTTGACTGTTGGGCCAAAGTCTGATGGTAATCCGTTAGCAAATTTCTCTATCTTGGCGAGTTTAGTCGGCACCAGGTATGGAAATAACTTCATCTTCTCAATAAACGCAGTAGCATATTCATCAATGCTCATTTTCCCTTTCTTCAAGTTTTGGAACTCATTGTTTAGGTCTATCAGATCTATCTCTGAGCAGTATTGCATTTTCAGCTGCTCCATGAAATCTTCCCAAGACATCTTGCTTGCTTCTCCTTTGGGCATCGTATCTGCCAATAACTTCCACCAGCTCAATACTCCGGTCTTCACTTGTCTGACCGTAAAGATGGTTTTCTGCTTGTTGCTACAGTCGCAACTCTCAAACACCATCTCCATTTTGGAGATCCAATCCATAATCTCAACAGGCTTCGGGCTTCCTGAGAGACTCGGTGGTTTTGCACTCAAGAAGTTCTTATATGTCCGCCCATCCTTGTTGTTTCCCCTCTCCGGGCCATTTCTTCGTTCTCCTTGAGTCCCAGCTTGACTCACACGACGGGTGTAGTTTCCTTTCTCCGATTTCTCGGGGACCAGTTCAGGTTGTACGATCGATATTGTAGCTTCCTCTCGGTTCTGTTGAAGTAAGCGTCTGGTCTCCTCCATTTGACGATCCAACATTATTTGGATCATCGCTTGTACTCCGGCCATAGTGATTGGCTCAGGAGCGGCTACCAGAACAGGTATTTGCTCAATCACTGGGGGTTGATTCATGTTTCCGTTCGCATTCCCGACTCTGCTTCGGGTTCTTGCCATTTCGATCTATACACCAAATCAGACGTTCAGTGTGTAATGATGAGAATTAAGATAGGAAAGATTCGACGTGTAATTCTCCCTATCACTCTGAAAAGTTACATGCCAGTTCTAATACCGTAATCAAACGTTTAGAAATCTGAACACATAAAATTTCCAGATCCGGTCGGCAACAGACCATAGATCCGATCATATAACGCATATCATAAACCATTTAGCACATAAAAGCATGTTAGGCATTTTCCCTAAATAAGATAGTGCTTGTGTCTATTCAGGTGTACTACCTAAAATATATTAGACACACTCCTCACAATCATCGCTTAGCATTCTAAGTTTAAGTCTAGAAATCCTACAAATTCCTAGTTCGCTTAAACTAATGCTCTGATACCAACTGTGACATCCCCATTTTCACGACCAGAAATGACCGATTTTGTTTATGCTTTATAAAAATCAAATTACCTATTTTAATAAATATGCTGCGGAATTTGTTCCCAGAAAAACATGATACGTACGTTATCAAATCATTTCCGAAGAAATGTATTTTCATTCATTTTAAAACATTTGGGATGTCATCGTCAATACATAAACATAAGCATAAACAGAACTTACATTCATTATCACTAGTGGTCTACATCTCTTTAATCTCTCAGTGTAGTGCAACTTTATATCGACACTTGTGATACAAATAAACTGAGTAGGTCAGGTTGGGAAACCTGGTGAGTACATAGGGTTTTCAACCCACAGTAATATAATTATTATGTTTAATCATCAAACAATCAACCAGATTACCCATCCCCATTATCTTCTTTATTCTTAAGGACTACCCTAAGAATCAGTTATCCTTCATTCATTCATTCCTAAGGTTTTATCCCGCGGAATATGCGCGAAGTCCATTACTGCTAATGTCATCTATTAGGCACAGCTGTCAATATTATCCTTTAGGCGCAACTGCCAGGATTGTGTTGTTCTCAACTAGGCGCAGCTGCCAATATCATCTATTAGGCGCAGCTGCCAGGAATGATGATGTTCTCCATTAGGTGCAGCTGTCGATATTATCCTATATGCGCATCTGCTATGATGTTTAGAGTACATCGCGTTTCAAAATCATCTACAGGTTGTGGTGAAGCTACCAATATTCATTTATATCATCTTTCATACCTCATCGTTTATCTACCCATGTTCTACCCAACATTTTTTGTAGATATAAAATACATCTATAACTTTAGATTTGGAGAAAAAAGTTCAGATCTGAAAACAAAATACATCTACTGTCCAGATCTGAAGAAAAAGGTTCAGATCTGTAAACAAAGTACATCTACAACCTAGATCTGAAGAAAAAGGTTCAAATCTATGCCTAGATCTGAAGAAAAAAGTTCATATCTGTAAACAAAGTACATCTACACCCTAGATCTGAAGAAAAAAGGTTCAAATCTATAAACAAAGTACATCTACAGCCTAGATCTGAAGAAAAAAGTTCAGATATGTAAACAAAGTACATCTACAGCCTAGATCTGAAGAAAAAAGTTCAGATCTATAAACAAAGTACATCTACAGCCTAGATCTGAAGAAAAAGGTTCAGATCTGTAAAGAAAGAAGTTAGATCTTTCATCCAACATAGATCTCAAAGTATAAAATACATATACAACTTAGATCTTAAAAAAAAGAAGTTTAAATCTTTCATCTAGCACGGATCTCAAGTACATATGCACACATAACACGTAATTTATATAAAATACTTCATATCTATGTGTAAGATGAAAGTAACTATGCACTCACCTGATAAGGAGTGATTCGGACAACACTTCGCTTCTTAAAATAATCTTCTTTGACGAAACCGGGAAGTCTGCTTGAAAACCGGGTTCCGCGCGGGCAGAGTTTCAAACCGAAAAACCCTTTATCTCGGAGACTCCGGGCTCTCCGAGGCTTTCTTCAAGTGCTAGGGAAGTTTCCTAGGCTTTTGGGGGGTTTGGGTAGTTAGAGAGAGAGTTTAGAGAGAGAAAGTGAAGGTTGAAGGTGTGAGAGATGAGCTTCCCCCGACACTCCATTTATAGGTTGTGAAACAGCTCTACTCGACGAGTTGGTACTTCTACTCGTCGAGTTCAGGCCAGGTGTCACCATTCTTGTGGCAGAACGTGGGTGGCCAACATTGTGCCACGTCACCCTTTTTGCACCAGCACCCTGTCCACTTCTAAACCCCGTAACTTTCGCATACGAGCTCCGTTTTCAACGTTATTTATATCCACGCGTAGGTAAAAACAAGATCTACAACTTTCCTTTTGACTCTGTTGGCTAATTCTCGACCGATCTTAAATTTAACAGTAGGAGGAGATTATACTGTTAAATGACCGCGTAAAATTTATAACTTCTACATACGGGCTTCGTTTTCGTCTGTCTTTTTATCGTTGAGATCCTATTAATGAGATATTTAACTCTCATTTAGGTTGCGTAGGCAAAAAACCGCTCGAACTAAAATTCGAGTTTTGGGCCGTGCACTGCTATGCCAAATCTTAGAAAATTCATAACTTCCTCATACGAAGTCAGATTTGGGCGTTCTTTTTTTTGTATGTTCTCGGTTTAACGTATACTACAACTTTTGTTTACATCACTAAGGCTAAAGAGTCCTTTATCGTAAATTCACTATTTACGTCTTCCGGTGTCGTGCCGGTTTTGCCGAAAAACTTCGACAGGCCATAACTTCTTCGTTATAACTCGGATTTCGGCGTTCTTTATATGTACGGAACCCTTGAGACATATTCTACAAATTGGTTAAGATTATTTATTCAAAATAATCTTTTGTCGAAAAGTCGTTTTCGACCCCTATTATCTCTAAATTGACTAGCCCGGATCTACGGGCGTTACAGTTCTAAAATTTGGAAATAGAGAATCCCTTGCAATATGATCACATGTACTCAATCCGAAATATGAAGTCTTGAGATGGAATTCATTGCACTTATCTCCCAATTGGCTACTCAACTGCTAATAACCTGGGATCCCACCCGATAACAGAATCACAAATCCCACATTGCTACCTGTAATTTTCTTCTTGACAAGAGATTAGGTACTCCTTCAAGAGAAATTCATCCTGATAACCAATTCATAGTGATAAAATGAACAACAGGATGTAAATTGGGAGATGAACCCTTTTTGGATCAACAAGACAATGTTTCCTTTAGTTCCCGAACCACATACCTATAATAACAGGCTCATAAGCACGAACACTCATACCCAGTCCAATCAGCCTCGGGCTGGAATACCACGCATGCCTACGACGGGTCCAGTCATCCTCGGGATGGAATACCATCGTATCGTGCGCATGTTTGGCCCAATCAACCCTCGGGTTGGAATACCAATGCGCCATGTCCAATCAATCATAAGGTCCGGTCATCCTCGGGATGGAATACCCTAGATCAGAATACCACTATATACGAAACTCGGGTCTAACCCATAACTTGAAATCCAAGGACCTATCCTTGCATCTCATCCAAAAAAAAATCCTCTGATTCGCCACAACCGAGTGACACTCATCTGAAATACCGGGTTCCGACCCGGACGCGGAGCTAAAGGTCTCCCACATAGTTGCCTCACACGACTTCCGAACGAAATCTTTCCCTGGAACTAGTTGCCACTAGTTATCATGCCACCGCGACTCTAACAACCTCCTGATCCAACCGATCGGATCCATGCGGCGTATCCCGTCGTTACCAAATCCATGGCTAAAAGCAATTGCTACATGACCAATGGTAGCCTTACATCACAAGCAACCTTAAGCAATCCATTGCTTCTTTGATCTCATAACTGTAGTGACGTTCCTACAGTCTTACCACTGGCTTAATCAGGTCTAATCCCTCTGGGAAACCCATAAACCAATCCGTGGATTTCCATATCCTCATTGCTACACTCGAACTGGTGGTTACTACTATCCATTCCGCGTCCTAGCAACGCGCTCATGCTATCTACCAACCTAGTGAATGTTGCGGCTACACCCACAGACTTACATCACTCTAGCACTATCTGTTGCTAGTGAATGCTACAGCTACCCCCGCAGTCTTACAACACTTCCCATACTAACTGATCGCTACTGAATGCTACGGCTACCCCCACAGTCTTACAACACTTTCCATACCAACTGATCGCTAGTGAATGCTACGGCTACCCCCGCAGTCTTACAACACTTTCCATACCGGTCGAACACGCGCTCGACCTAACACACCACTGAACTTAATTCATGGCTGGAATCCCAACCTGATTTCCCAAGTTCTGCTATCAAGCACCGAGAAGACGCGATTTACATGCTGAGGAGTTTTACCGAACTCCCAACTCACACAACACTCAAACCAAGCAGTCACTAGGGTTGTCTTCCTTCCCAAAAACGATGTGTAACTTGTCCCAGTTTCAAAACCGATCCTGCTTCCGCATTCCGGGATGATTCTCCCCCACTTAGATTCAACTAAGTCTTCACAATACATGAAAATTTGAGAATTCCCAATCCTTCTCACTTTCCAACGATCGATCTGATGACAACCAAACCTTTCCAACTAGTACTCCTTTACTAGCCAACCACAAGTGATTACACACTTCTAAGAACTAGCTGAACACTTCCTGAATCCCTGTGAAACCGACAGTCCCTAATTCTTGAATGATCCCACACTCAAATCTTGAAGTCCAAAAGATAGATGCTCCAACTAACATCTCAGCAACGAGCTACTTCCCTTGGCGTTTTCCTCCGCTAACCAATAACGGTTACTGAACTACTGAATCCTAACAATGGTGAATAACCATCCTGTGGGACCCTGTCCTCAGACATCCCATATAATACCCTTCTTCCCAAAGTGCTCCAACAAATCTCCCGCTCTCGGCTTTAGAAATCATATCATTCAGGGTCTTGCACCCTGACTCACTCACCAGCTCGATCATCCACAACTGAACTGCAGTAGTTGAAACAACCTCTACCCTAAACCGGGCTATAACTACTCCCAAGACATAATCTACCATCCCAAAAGTGCAATAGATCATACAATCAATCCTTACTGCCCGATACAAGAGATCCAAGGCGAAATGGACCTCCAAAATACTTATCCCACATCGACCCACCCGCACTTACCAGCGCTAAACTACTGTAGCCAATCCCGACGACCAACTAACCCCGAGCTAGAATACAACCTGATCCTGGGGTCACATGCCTGCTTAATCCTTCGAGCTCGTAAACTGAAAGGGCACATTCCTTGCCCTAGAAAACAACATTCCAATCCTATCAATTAACCATTCTAATTCCAGCTGCATAACTCCAGCCGAACATAATCCTTACTCCTTTCCGGAGTCCCCGCGACTCACATTCCGGCCTCGAGCAAAACCCCTGAAGCCTCAAATCTTGAAACGCATGTGCTAGACTCTCCCTCTTAACCCGCAGAATGTAACAAGTACAGAACATCTCCCTGATCCGAAGTAACTGCAGCCCTCTGCTCGTCAGAATATGTCCCAGTAACAAGTCCCGGTACCGAAAAGCTCGACCAGCTCCTCCCCTTGTCGTCGTTACAGCTGATATAGTTGCCGCGGAAACCGGATCAGTAATGGCTGCATAGCGCTCGTCGAAATACTCAATCATGGCGGTCTTAATAGACCGAAACATCCCCGGAAACTATCCCCAGATAAACTCGATCACCTCCTCCCGGATGATCTCACTGACACGGTCCTCTGACAATGCTGGCCTATCCTGGCTGCCAGCTCCCGATCCTAACTTGGATCCGATCTCAAGACGTCTCGTAACCACCATTCTAATAAAACACCAGAAGGATCACTGATAACCCATATAGAGACATGGAACCAACTTCCAACCCAACCCTAGGGGTTGTGACTTCCTTGCTACGCATATGGGTCCTGTGCTTTCAGTAGTATGGGCCCCTACTACCTTCCACACCTACTCATATTTGTCTCAAGTATCACCACAACACCCTAACACTATACATACACCTGGTGGTCGCTCAACCTCACTCCTAGAGGGAGGCTAACTGTCTCACAACTGATCTACTGGTCTCACACAACCCACTCATCCATGAAACTTCCACCAACCCTGCAGTACTAGTGTATGCTAGCCATACATAACGCTGGACTCTATAGACTTTTGAATATCTGATCCTACCCTAAGCTCCCAATCAAACAAGAACAGAACATAAGGCCAAATCAAACATTCTCAGGCTATAAGATCTTAATTATGTATAACCGTGATGCATACACTAAGCAACTACAGTAATGATGCCAATCTCATATAAAGGAAACCATAGGCTAGCAGGCAGCATGTAATCAGGCGATTCTATCATGCAATTCCTGAAGATCCCTAGCCTAGCACTAGCATGTTGTTCTAACATATCACATAATCAAATAACTGTATGGTATTTTGGGGTCAACTTACTGGCTTCGGCTGATCGTACACCCTGCATCATCCTTTACTTATTTTGAAAACCATTTGAAAATCATTTTGAAAATCTTTTCCTTGATTTGAGACTGGAGTCACACGAGTGTTCCTCCAATTCACTCAAACCAAGGCTCTGATACCAACTTCTAACACCCATAAAAATTCAAGCCAATTTAAACTTTTAAAAACATTTCAAATCCATTAACTATTACAATCTTGTTTTCGAAATGTATCATATCAGAGTATCCCATAAACAAAGTCATAAAAAGTGAGGAGCTGTACGATCACGCCTTTACCTTGCCACGATCCCCTGATGTACCTAAAACAATAAACTGAAACTGTAAGCCCGAAAGCTTAGTGAGTTACCCCCAAACTGAACAGCATGTAATGGGTCTACAGCTTTACAGATTGGATTACCCTTGGGCCCACAGTGTGAGTCTGGATTGCCTTCCGGGCCCACAGCTCACATCTAGATTGCCACCAAACCCACAGTACGAGTCTGGATTGCCTACCGGGCCCACAGGTCGTATCTGGAATGCTCTTGGGTTTGTTGGTTACCGCACGGAGCAGTATCACCTCAACCCATCCCCCATAACATATCAACATATAACATAACTACTGAGCATGCAGATAATCATATAACAACACAGGTAGTCCTACAGATCTACCTAACCGGCATAACCACTAGCATGCAACACTAACTCATACCCAACATCTAACACTGCTAGGATAACATATCCAATGGGCCGACCTTGGTGCCTTAGACCCCTTAGTATAGTGAGGTAACTCACCTGGCACTGCTGAAGTCCCGCAGGTAAAGTTCCCGCTGCTGGTTGACAAATTCCTGAACTGTCAACAACAAACAATACCCAATTAATAATTGGGTTCCAAGCCCAAGGTCCAACTCACACTACAAAAGCCCAAAAGTCAAATCATGGGCCAAAGCCCAACATATGGCCTAATTTTCCAAATTAGGCCCAGACCTCTACATGGTCTTTCCTTAAGGCCTATCCAATTATTCCAATCCAATTCCCATGGCTCATTATGACATAATCATAAAGGCCCAATTATGGCCCATTTATGACCCAATTTACCAAATTAGGCCCAAGTCCTCACATGGGCCTTATCCTAAAGCCCATCTAATTACTTTGGTCCATTAACTTGTTCTTGGATGGCCCACAAATAGTCCAATCGCCAAAGCCCAATAGGAAGGCCCAATTCAAGGCCCGAGTGAGATTAGGGCTTTCACATGAAATGATGATTAGGGTTAATTGTTTCTTACTTAACCCCTTAAGGACTTAATCCATTAAGTCCATTATTGCTAAGTTAGTTTGCCAATGATTATTATTTAATATTTTAAGCTTATTAAATAATTCCCGTGTGTGTGTGTGTCTTTCAATCGATTCCCAAAATTAGGGTTTCAAGGCATTAGGGTATTCCAAACCCTAATTAGGGTTTCCAACCCAAATACTAGCCCATTAATAAAATGGTTGGGCTTTTAGGTCTATCAGGGGTTTATTGGGCCCAATAGGGTTTATTAGGCCCATTAGGGTTTCGTTGGTCCCATATTGTCCAAACATCCCCCAAACGAGGTCCAAACGCAATCAAAACACACCGCCACCCGACACGGCGACCGGTAGCGGCAGGAGGTGGCAACCACCACCTCACGGTAGTGGTTTGGAGTTTCTCTATTATTATTTCGGCACCGAATACAGTTTACAACACCAAGTCCAAACACACACCAACACACTAAACTACACACACATACAAATTAAACATGCACACACGCACACAGTCGCATTGTGGCGGCAGGTGGTGGTCGGAGGTGCTAGCCACCACCTCACGGTGGTGGTTGTGGCTTTTTCGGTCAAATAAACACCCAAACACCACTTCATGAAATAACACATACACACTACACAAACTCGAAGTAGCAGTACACTTGTACCCTCGTGAAACATGAACACGGCGGCCCTTCGGGGTGGTAAACGGCGGAACAGTAGCAACAACCTCGTCATCAACGGCAGCCACCATGGCCGACTACCATGGTGGTTGTTCACGCCTTCCACTGGACAGCAAACCACACACGCACTCGTAACCTCGTCATAACCCGTAAACCTCCATGGTCTCCACGGTTGTCGGCCTTGATCCCCATGACTGAAACACGTCGGATGGCGGCATCGGAACAACCGTCGGAGTGGCATCGGCAACGTGGCAGCAGCATAGAACGGAGAAGAGAGAGGAGAAGAAGAAGAAGACATGGAGGAAGGAAAACGTAACAGCAGCAGCGGTATCGGCCTTCAGGCCGTCGTTGGAGTCACAAGGAGTCGTCGGAGATCGTAGAAACGGAGGTGGCGGCGACAAAACTCGGTGAAACAGTCGTATGGCGGCAGTGACAGCGATGAGACTCGACCCAACACCTTCGATTGGTCCTCCCCGATACAACAGCGGTCTCGGTGCTTTCTCCCGGCGACACCCGACGTCCGGAGATGCTACAGGCGGCGGCGGCTGGGGAAGAAAGATGGAGAGGTGGCGGCTGCTATATCTTCTAGGGTTAGGTTTGAACGAGGCATGGGTGACGGGTTATATACCCCCGTCACATATTAAACCCTTTGCCATATTAGCACTTCCGGTCCCTCCTCACGAAATTGTTTCAGTTTAAATCCCAAAATTTACCATCTAAAACCTAACTTCTAAAATCACTTTCAAATCCAATCCATAATTTACCCAACAGCCCTCAGTCTTCAAAATCCTTTCATAATAAGCCCAAAACTTACCAAACACCCCTTGACTTATGAAAATCTTTACAAATTAAGTCCCAAAGATACACTTTAACCCCCAGAGATTCAATTATTGCCATTTGGTTTCCCGAAACCAACACCCCACTAATTATTATTTAATTTCTGAGCTCTAATAATATAAAATAATAATAATAATTACTTCCTGGGGTTCGTGATCTATTATTTAATTACTCTCTTTAAAATGGGATGTTACAGCACCACTATGATTCAACATGTGACATAATAAGGACCAAAGCTCTTAGACGATGCGACTCCACCTAATGCCAACCACATAGGGCGCAACACGCCTCCCTGAATCCTATATATGTGTGACGGATTTAGCTCATTTTGCTCTCATATTCAAACCTCATTCTCTCTATATTTCTCCCATATTTGAGCCTGATTTTCTTAGCTTTTTTTGGAGTACTTTATTGAGGCTCTAGAGCATCAGAAAGCCCGGCGAAAAAGAGTATTCATAGTCGAAATTTTGTTTGCGATCTTTCCGGTTTTTCACTAGAAAACTCTATAAGTTAAGTTGCACTTATTATGCTTTAAGTGTAACTTATATTTATATTCATAGTCGTTATTATGAATTTATAAATAAGTTTTATCAGTGATTCCAGTCATAATATTGATTGATCTACTTACGGGAGTGATGTCTAGGCTAGATCTTGTGAAGTGTTTAAAGTGGAATTTTCAAACAGTATACTATGTATACCAAACGGATCCTACCTCATATATGATCTTACCTGGTTGTTCCTTATTTGATAGAACTTGAAGTATGTCTTGGGATTATTGAAGAATCCATAAATAATTTATAAGTTTATAAATACGAACGAATAATGAAGCATAGTAATATTCATATTTAGGTCATTTAAAAAGGATAAACTGAAATATTAGCCGATGAGCTAGCTTTCCCATGGATCTTCCACCTTAATCAGGTGAGTGCAAAATTACTTTCATGAACATGATTTTAATATAAGTATTTATTATAAGTATTAAATATTTTTTGAAAGTTTATATGCGAATTATATGCACATTATATGCTTATAGTCTGGAATATATGTTTAGATGTATATTTGATGATGTACGGCGTGCTAACTAGATATGGTTATATATGTGTTAAGATGAATATATGACACATGATAATCTTAATAGAAGTATCATTATTGAGAAGACTAATGTATATTTAAATACCTAATACTCTGTGATAAATATATACACTAAATTAGGATAGTGTCGTCTAAACAGAGTTGGTATTGGAAGTGGATTACATATATTGTAGTTTAGTCTAGTTTCGAAACTAAAACATATAAATGATGATTTAGATCCAATTAAGTTGGATAATAGTATAGTCATACTCTATATTAGGATGATGTAACATCTGGATTTTTGGAGGTACTTTAATTTATTATATTTTGGATTTTGAGCGACACTACGTCGTGGTGAAGGCATCCCACGACGTGGCAATGGTCATTATACCGTGGGTTTTAAATGGCCGCCACGGCGTGGCAGTCTATGGCCACGACGTGGCAGCTGTTTAATGAGAAACCCTAATCTTCAGGGTTTGCATTGTATTTAAGGTAATGTGATGGCTAGGGTTGCTCACCCTCAACCTCTATCACACTCTCTCAACCTACAAGCAAACTCTAGCCTCCATTTTTGCTCTCTAAGCTTTTTGGTGTTGATTTTTAGGAATTGAAGAAGAAGAAGGTGACTTCTAGTATTGGATTCAGCAAGAAACTCTTCTCACCATCTCATTGTGCATCTCATGGACTCTTGTACGTCCCCAAGTTCCAAGCTTTTTGGTTTATGGTGCATAGATCTAGGTTTTATGCCTTAAACTTCATGGACTTGACTTTTGGGTGGTGAGATCCCATAAAGTTGCAAATTTATGAATCTCCAGGTCATTTTTAACCCTATATGCTTTGCATCTGGATTAACATTGAGTTTTAGCATCATGCATGGAAGATTTAGCCAAAACCCTCATTTTGAATTAATAGAGCCCACAACATGCATTGGACATGCATGTCTAGAAACTGATTTTTATGTTGTTATTTGATGATTGAAACGTTTTGGATTAAGGGATCTTGTAGTCTTCAAGAGAAAATGATTAATGGGTTAAGCCAAGTTTTGTTCTTGCCCCTTTTTGAGGTCTAGAATGGGATCAGTAGCCCTTAGAGAGTCTAGAGGGATAAAGTTGGAAAATTTATCCACCTGGACCTTAGAATGGACCAGATCGGGGCTTTGGATCCCTTAAGATCAAGCAAATCGACTTAATCCATTCAGTTGTTGGGGAGCCCAGTACCCACGGTGCGGCCAATATCTCCACGGCATGGTGGCTAGGCTGGGACTCGACTTTTTTGTCATTTGGTGGCCACGACGTGGCCAAGGATGGCCACAACGTAGAGACCTGATGTAGTTGACTTTGACTTTAACAGTTAACTTTGACCAAGTTTGACCTAAGGGTATTTTGGGTATTCAGGGTGGTACTTGAGTTTGGTCATTATTTGGTGTTTAGGTGACCAGTTAAGTTGTCATTCGGAGTTGTGTTCTGCCAAATATATTTTCAGACTGAGAGGTGAGTTTTCCTCACTGTACCCGTGGGTCGAAGGCACCAATGTCGGCACACTAGGTTATGTATCCTGGTTATAAGATAGTACTATGCTAGTATATGGCTGATTAGTAGATCTGCATGATTATCTGTATTTATTGGTTCTGTGTTTATGTTTATCTGTTACATATGTCGGCATATTATGGTTGGGTTTGAGGCGGTCATGCTTTGTGCTGAAGGCCAAGACACCCGGGGACGTCCGGACAGGCTGTAGGCCCTACGATGCGATCCAGTCAAGCTGGCGACCCATAGAGTGATCTGGATAGGTTGTAGGACCTGCGAGACGGTCCAGTCATGCTGAAGGCTCGTAGAGCGGTCCAGATAGGTTGTAGGCCCTGCGACGCGGTCCAGTCAGGCTGAAGGCTCATATTTTCATGCTTTGTTTCTTATGTAGTGTGTTGTTACCTTGGGGGAACTCACTAAGCTTTGGCTTATAGTTTTAGTTTATTGTTTTAGGTACTTCATAGGATCGTGGGAAAGCAAAGGCCTGACCGTGCAGATCCTCCTATTTTTCATGATATTGACTTTTGGGACACTATGACATGACTTTTACTTTTGAAACAATGGAATTTTGTAAACAATGATTCTTAATGGTTTTTTTTGAAAAGTTTTAAATTTTTATGATTTTTTTGGAGTGTTACAAATGATTTCGTGAAGACCGTATTGGCCATGAATAGTGAACTAGTTTAGTTACAAACTAAAGTTTGTCAAAGACATTTAGTTTGAGTTAATTTGAAAGAGTGTTAATTATACCTTGTGTTGTAAAGATATTACATAGACATGGAAGTTTGTATTGGAGGTTGATTACGGGTATTATAATCTTGTCTCGTTATAGACTAAGACCCAAAAAAGATACTTCGTTCAATTAAGTTTGGATATTGGGTAACATCATATTAAGAGTGTATGTGGGATGGGAATGTACAGTAGAAATTTGTTCGATGATACTGATATTTGGTAGGGTACGAGAATGTACAAGAGTACTATATTAGTCCCCTCCTTGTTTTTTAGACAACCGTAAAGGGTGAGTCTCTATTAGACCATCATCAAATATGTCATTTAGACAACTGGAAAGGGTGAGTTTGTATCAGACCATCAACAAGTATGTTTGAGTCATCTGTCAGAGTAAGATGTCGACCACTCGCTATTTTATATAGTCTTATGGAATATTAGCGGTTAATTCATTCACATATATGTTAATGAACTGTATGTTTATTCGTTGTACTCCATTCTCTTATTGTTGCCTTCCAGGGAATCTCCGAAGCAGTATAGTCAACTTGTTTCTTATAGTGACCCACCAGGATAGATCTTATAAGGTTACTGTTATAAAATCAGTTGTAACATCCCGATTCCCAGGTATGAGATTTATTTCCTTAAGCATGTTTTTCTATTTGAACTCGGCGTGTTAGTAGCCTCAACAAGGTGTGTTTAAGGACTTTTGGGTTGCATATTTTGATGGACCAACACGACGAGTTGGTGAGAGGAAACTCGACGTGTTGGTGCATGGATGAGAAACCCTAAATTTTAGGGTTTTGCATCCTATATAATCCCCTTAAGTCCCTAGGGCTGATCTTTTATCAGCCTCCAAACCATCATATCGGCCCATGTGAACCCTAATCATCCTTCCCCTCATATTGTGAACTAATGTGGTATTTTGGAGCAAAAGAAGAAGAAAGTTGGAAGAAGGAAGCAAGGATCTAGCAAGCAAAGCTCTCATCTTCAGTTTGGCACTTTTCTGGACCTTTGTAAGTGCCCAAGATTCGATTTTTATTCCTCTATGTAGCTAGATATTGAGTTTTGTCCCTTTTCTCCTTATTCTTGGATTTTTGCAAAGGATGGATCCCATAAAGTTTGCAACTTTATGAATCTCCAGGTCAAGGTGACCTTGTATTGGTTTGGATCTAGCCTTTAGTCAAGTTTAGATGTCATGCATGGAGTTTAGGTCATATTTCCCCTTTTTGACCCATTTTGGGTTCAAGACATGCATTGGACATGCATGTCGGTAAAGCACCAACCTTTGGGTTGATTTTGAGGCTAGAATCTCTTCTGGAAAGGTTGGGTTCCAGATCTCAAGGATTTTGTGCTTATTGGTTAAGCCCTTGAATCTTCAAGCCTTGTGGATGGGTTTTTGAGAACTTGGAGTAGCCCCAAAAGATAAAGTTGGAAACTTTATCCTTTTTGATATCATTTGAGGTTAGATCTGAGTCTTGGAGTCCCTGAAATCGTAGGATCAGTTGAATGTATTAAGCTCAGGCAAACTCGGCGAGTTTGCAAGCCAACTCGGCGTGTTGTATCACATCCCCATTTTCACGGCCAGAAAAGACCGATTTGTTTATGCTTCATTTTCAAAATCAGAGTATAATTTTAAAGAAAAGTGTTGCAGAATTTTGTTCCCAGAAAAACATGATAAATATGTTACCAAATCATTTCCGAAGAAATGTATTTTATTCATTTTAAAAATTTGGGATGTCAACGTCAATACAGAAACATAAGCATAAACAGAACTTACATTCGTTTACACTAGTGAGCTACATCTCTTTAATCTCTCAGTGTAGTGCAACTTTATCTCGACACCTGTGATACAAATAAACTGAGTGGGTCAGGTTGGGAAACCCGGTGAGTACATAGGGTTTTCAACCCACAATAATATAATTATTATGTTTAATCAACAATAATCAACCCGATTACCCATCCCCATTATCTTCTTTATTCTGAAGGATCTACCCTAAGAATCAGCTATCCTTCATTCATTCATTCCTAAGGTTTATCCTAGGGAATACGCGCGAAGTCCATTACTACTAATGTCATCTATTAGGCACAGCTGCCAATATTATCCTTATGGCGCAGCTTCCAGGATTGTGTTGTTCTCAACTAGGCGCAACTGCCAACATCATCTATTAGGCGTAGCTGCCAATGTTATCTTTTAGGCGCGGCTGCCGATATTATCATCTAGGCGCAACTGTCGGGATTATGACATTCTCCATTAGGCGCAGCTGTCGATGTTATCCTTTTGCGCAGCTGCTAGGATGTTTAGAGTGCATCGTGGTTCGAAAAACATCTACAGGTTGTGGTGCAACTACCAATATTCATCTATATCATCTTTCATACCTCATCATTTATCTACCCATGTTCTACCCAACATATTTGTAGATATAAAATGCATCTATAGTTTTAGATCTGAAGAAAAGGTTCAGATATGAAAACAAAATACATCTACAGTCTAGATCTGACGAAAAATGTCCAGATCTGAAAAACAAAATACATCTACAGCCTAGATCTGAAGAAAAAGGTTCAGATCTGAAAACAAAATACATCTACAGCCTAGATCTGAAGAAAAAGGTTCAGATCTGAAAACAAAATACATCTACAGCCTAGATCTGAAGAAAAAGGTTCAGATTCGAAAACAAAGAAGTCAAATCTTTCATCCAACATAGATCTCAAGGTATAAAATACATGTACAGCTTAGATCTGAAGAAAAAGGTTCAGATCTGAAAAACAAAGAAGTTTAAATCTTTCACCTACCACATATCTCCAGTAAATATGCACACATAGCACGTAATTTATATAAAATACTTCATATCTATGTGTACGATGAAAGTAACTATGCACTCACTTGATAAGGTGGTGATTAGGACAACACTTTGCTTCTAAAAATAATATTCTTTGATGAAACCGGGAGGTTTGCTTGAAAACTGGGCGCTGCGGGGGCAGAGTTCCCAAACCGAAAAACTCTTTTTCTCGGAGCCTTCGGACACTCCGGGGCTTCCTTCTAGTGCTAGGGAACTTCCCTAGGATTTAGGGGGGGGGGGGTTGGGGATGGCTAGAGAGAGAGTATAGAGAGAAAGAAGTGAGGAAAGGTGTGATTTTGGAGGCTGCCTTCGCACCCTTTTATTGGCCGAGACCGAAGCCTACGTAGCGCGTTCATGCGAGGAGCCCAGGGAGTTCCGGCTACGCTGGGCGCTTACTTCCAACGCAAGGCATTCGTACAAGATAGGTGTACGAAGCTTCTTGGTGCGACGTGGTCCATCCGAGGCCTAGTGTTGCGAGAACGTGAGGCATTCCCTTCGGACCAGACTCGCAAATTTCCTTCCCGACTTCTAAAAATCATAAATCTCGCATACGAGCTCCGTTTTCGACATTCTTTATATCCACGCGTAGACGGGACCACACTCTACAACTTTCGTTTAGACTTCGTTGGCTAATTTTGACTTTATTTTTAAAGGAGGTGCCCCTGGTTCAGGTCCAGTGGCAACATCAGAAGGGGTCCGAGTGCACTTGGGAGCCAAAGTCCGAGATGTGAGAGCAGTATCCAGAGTTATTTCCAGAGCATGACTTCGAGGGCGAAGTCTGATTCTATTGGGGGAGAATTGTAACATCCCAAGTTCAGGTATTACCTTGTTAACCCTTGATCATTTGAGTAATTGGCCATTTTAGTCCCTTTATGAGAAAAGGTGGTGAATGAGTACGCAGGGCGTACGCGAGTGTACGCTCAGCGTACTCATATGCGTGCATTTAACGCGGAAGCCACCTAGTATGCTGGGCGTACCAGAGGGTACGTTGGGCGTACTAGGCCCAGAGTGAAAACCCTAATTTAGGCATAGTCCCCTATATAAAGGATATGATTGCCTCATTCATGGCCACCATTCTCAGTCACCAACCCTCCTAAACCCTAGTTTTCGTTCTTTAAGCTTGTGAGTGCATTTGAGAGCCTTGGGAGTATTCTTGAGTTTCTTTGGAGTGAAGAAGGAGTCTTGAAGAAGAAGGAGTGGGATTCCAGGCCTTGGAGATGAGCTTATCTGAGTGTGGAGCTTCATTTTGAGGTATAAAACTCAAAGCTTTTTCACTCTTTTGGTTTTTGCATCCTGGTACGGTATTTTAGGGTTTTGTTCCAAAAGTTGGAGACTTTATGTGATATTGTACTCCAAAGACTATGATCCACCCCCTTTGAGTGTATTTTGTGGTGTAATGCCATAAAAATCCAATCTTGGTCGTTGGTATCAAGCCATGCACGAGCTATGAGCTTGTTGAGAAAAGAGAGTGAGTATTTTGTGTGTTTGTAACCTTTCCATCCATGCAAAGGCTTAAAGTCCATGACTTTATGGAGTAAGAGCTATTAGGGAGTCCAGATCTGTAATATGAGCCAAAATCTTAACTGATTAAGACCAAATGAGTGATTAGGGTGAAACTGGGACGTATGCTGGGCGTAATCCCAGTACGCACAGCGTAGGGGTCGAGCATCCCCAATGCCTGCATGGCAGCCGAGTACGCCCAGCGTAGAGAGTTGGTACGCGCAGCGTACTCCCTGCGTTGACTTTTGGTTGACTTTTAGGGTTTGGTCAATTTGTAGACTATTAAGGCCATAGAGGGGTAAAATGGTCTTTTGCCCTTCTGTGAGTTTGTAGAAGGGTTAGTTTAGCTTCAGTAAGAGCCTTATTAATTAAGGATAATTATCGTTGTGTTAAACGAAGGCTAGACCGGTGATTCGAGTTTGAGATTATCCGAGTTCTTACGAGGTGAGTCTTCTCACTATACTTACCTTGAGTAGTATCCTATGTGTGACTAGAGGGTCCTATGTGCATATACTGTGTATTGAGATATCCTGCTATTTGTCTTTGTGATATGTATGTTGTGTATCATGTTGAGTTGCTGAGTTGTGGGACTAGAGGGTCCCACTGAGACATATTTGACCAGAGGGTCTTATCTGAGTATAGCCGTGAGAGGCTGATGAGATATGAGTGGTATTTTGGGGAACTCACTAAGCTTCGTGCTTACCGTGTTATGTGTTATGTGTTTCAGGTACTTCTCAGGATCACGGGAAGGCGCCGTCTTGATTGTACACACATCAGAGATTCGAGTCATGTTTTGAGAGGATCCTGGATTTGCCATATATATATATTTTTTGGATATGTGTTTTGATGACTTGATATTATGACACTTTGAGATGCTTCGAATTGAGAAAAATGTGTTTTAAATTTAAAAAAACATTGGTTTGAAAATTTACGTTGTTATAAGTTGGTATCAGAGCCTTGGTTTGAGGGATTCGGATGCACCTTCGGGTATGTATGGACTCAAACTGAGGATTTGAGAATGGTTTTCAAAATAAATGAATTTTTCTAAAAAGAGAAAGAGTTTACAGAGAAATCGAGATGGAACAGTGTGTACAATCAGCCAGGGCCCGAACGGTGATTTCCCAAAATACCCTTACTTAATGTGTTATGAGATATCTATGAAATGATAGTGATGCATGCTAGAGAATGAGCTAGGTATTCCATATCTTAGGGTTAGGATTGTCTGATTTGTGATGCCTTAGCTTAGGAGTTGTTGCCATCTGTTATGTGTTGTGAGTATGTGCCAAATGAGAGTAGTGAGCAGGATCACTTAGAGAGAGAATTCTGAGACGATAGTAGTCTGATATTCGAGAGATATAGAGTACTTGGGAATTAGAATCCTAGGAGGAGGACTTGGGGTGACTACAAGCCGGGTGTGGAAGGTAGTATTGGGCCCGTACTACTAAAAACACCAGATCTGTATGCAACCCAAGTAAGAATCCTTAGGAAACTAAGGAACAAGTAGGGATGAGTAATCGAGTGTGAGAATGCTTGAGCGAGTCTCTGATGAATTTTGTGTTGTGTTTCAGAGGCATCATGGTGGGTACACGCCACAACCCTGGAGGCAGTGGGACTAGTGATGATGAGATTCGGAGGATGATTCATGTGAAGGTGGCCGCAGCTATCCGAGCAGAGATTCCCGAGATGTTTGGGTCGATTAAGACCACCCTGATTGAGACTTTTGATGAGCGATACGCTGCTGTCACTGAGAATGCTGCTGCTGCCGCCACTGCAGCTGTCGCCGCTGCTAGGCCACAGGGAGGTGACTCGTTGTTGTTCCGGGAGTTCAACAACACGAAGCCACCAGAGTTTGACGGGACGCAGGATCCGATTGTTGCGATGAGTTGGATCTCTGATATCGAGGGGTCTTTTCACACATGTTCATACCCAGATCACATGAGAGTTCGGTTTGCGCTGAACCAGCTTCGCTTGGGAGCGAGGGACTGGTGGAAGTTTGTGACAGCCAACTTTACCCATGCAGATCATGCTGCAGTGACATGGGAGAGGTTTGTTCAGATGTTCCGAGATGAGTATGTTCTCCCGGTGGAGAGGGAACGTTTGGAACAGGAGTTTCTGTCTCTCAAGCAGAAGACAGAGTCAGTGACTGAGATTTCGAGGATGTTCCACGAGAGGGCGATGTTTTTCCCTTAGCACGTGTCCACTGAGCAGGCACGTGTGAGCCGATATTTGAGCATACTGAGGAGGGATATACGAGAGTTTGTGGCGAACTCATCGTACAGGACATTGGCCGAGCTTCAGGCCAATGCCAGGAGGAGGGAGATTGAGCTTGAGCTGCAGACCAGGGGGGAGGAGGAGTCCCGGGGTAGGGACCGGAGACCAGTGCAGTCGCAGCCGGCGACAAAGCGGGCTAAGCCCGCTGATACCAGAGCTGGGGGCTAGAAGGGTCGCACTTGTGGCAAGTGCGACAAGAGTCACAAGGGGTCGTGCCGTGCGGGGATTTGCTGTTGGGTTTTGAGCATTCTAACACTCCTATGGTGTACATGCAACCCTATAAACCTTGGATCTATGTTTTCTCTATTATACATGCAAATATTAACTATTCCAAGGTTTCATCCTAACTAGCATATTATGAATCACCTATACTACAAAGTTCTAGTTAGATGACATGCCTTTTGATGTAGCTTGATGTCTTCAAGCTTTAAGAGCTTAGCCCCAATAGTGTGGAAGCCTCAAATGGAATCACAAATCACCAAAACACCTTGGAAGAACTTGAGAGAATATGTATGCACACTAAAATCGGCCCACTCTTATTTTCACACACTTGTGCCAATTTTGTGAGCCAAGGACCCCTTTATATATTATGGAGGATTAGGGTTACATCCATGTAAACCCTAATACCCATGACCTTTCATTTACATAGGATCCATGGGTTAAAAGCTCCATGGACCATCCATGAAAGCTTAGCCCAACCTAAATGAACTTGGCCCATTCCATATATATAAGAGTCCATATTTAATTAGTTTTTTTTGATCACTTAATTAATTCTAAATTAATTCTTGATCAATACTAATTAAATAATATGATTCCATATTAATATATTAGAACTTATAATATATTAATATAAATCATAAATATACTATTCTCAAAAGACTATCCATATAAATTGTGCCGGTGAAGTGCAACCCAAATGGACCATGCCGGGTCGGGTCAAGTACATACCAAATATAGTTATGGACTTAGACATTAATCCAACATTTGCTACAAATGTGGCAAGGAGGGGCACATGGTGAAGGATTGCCCCAAGGGGTTCTCGGTTTGCTTCCATTGCAACCAGACCGGCCACCGGAAGACCGAGTGCCCTCAGCTCGTGCAGGGATCAGCCCAGGGATCTGCACCTGCTTCTTTGCGTGCTACAGAGAGTCAGCTAGTGAAGGCCAAGACACCGAGGGTTCGTGGGAGAGCCTTTCAGCTGACAGCGGAGGAGGTCCGCGCAGCACCTGACGTCGTGGCCTGTATGTATTCTTATTATTATTCTTCCAATATATTTTGTGCTTATATTGTGTTGTGTATAGGTACTTTTCTTGTGAGTTTTGTACCTGCTTTGGTGTTATTTGATTCGGGTGCGAGTCGATCTTTTATGTCTGTAGCTTTTAGTCGTCACATCAGTATCCGATGTGAGGCGTTGAGCCGGCCTCTGAGGGTTTCTATAGCCGACGAGCATGCGGTTTTTGCTACTGACGTGATCCGTGAGTGTATACTAGGGATTTTTTGTGTTAAGTTTCTGATAGACCTGGTACCGATCGATATGGGTGATATCTGTGTCATAGTGGGCATGGACTGGTTGAGTCGATTTGGAGATGTGATAGACTGTGAGCGACAATTAGTGACTATACGAGACCCTAGTGGGGGAGTACTTACGATATACGGCAAGGGTACTAGATCTGGATCAGCCTTCTGTTCTGCTGCCAGAGCGAGACAGAGTTTACAGCAGGGTTGTATGGGTTTTCTCGCGTACGTAATGGATACGTGGGCTGTTGCAAGGAGACCGAGTTCTATCTCTGAGGTTCCGATAGTGTGCGAGTTTCCAGATGTATTCCCCGAGGAGTTGTCGGGTGTGCCTCCCGAGAGGCAGGTAGAGTTCCAGATTGATTTGATTCCGGGTGTGGCGCCTATTGCCAAGGCACCCTATCGCTTTGCGCCGCCAGAGATGCAGGAGTTATCCTCACAGCTCTAGGATCTGCTGGGGAAAGGGATCATCAGACCGAGTAGCTTACCGTGGGGAGCTCCGATCCTTTTTGTCAAGAAAAAAGATGGTTCACACTAGATGTGCATTGATTACCGGGAGTTAAACAAGTTGACGGTCAAAAATCGTTATCCACTTCCGAGGATCGACGATTTGTTCGATCAGTTACAGGGGGCATCTTGGTTCTCCAAGATTGATTTGAGATCCGGATATCATTAGATGAGAGTCTGCGAGGAGGATATTCCGAAGACGGCTTTTAGGACTCGTTATGGGCACTACGAGTTTGTGGTGATGCCATTCGGGCTCACCAACGCACCGACGACATTTATGGACCTCATAAACCGGGTGTGCAAACCCATGTTGGATCGATCGGTGATCGTGTTCATCGACGATATTCTTGTGTACTCGAGGACTAGGGAGCAGCACGAGGAGCATCTTAGAGAGGTTCTGGGAGTTTTGAGGTCGAAGAGGCTATATGCCAAATTCTCCAAATGTGATTTCTGGTTACGAGAGGTCCAGTTCCTGGGACATCTCGTTAATCAGAATGAGATATCGGTCGACCCAGCCAAGATTGAGGTAGTTATGAGTTGGGAGGTTCCGAGATCTTCGTCCGAGATCAGGAGTTTTCTGGGTTTAGTCGGCTACTATCGGAGGTTCATCAGAGATTTCTCCAAGATTGCCGTTCCTCTCAGGAGGTTGACTCAGAAGGGTGTTGCCTTTACTTGGGGTCCCGAGCAGCAGGCCTCATTTGAGACCCTTCGCCAGAGGTTGTGCGAGGCCCCGGTGTTAGCCCTTCCCGAGGGAGTAGAGGACTTTGTGGTTGATTGTGATGCTTCTATAGCTGGGATGGGCGCAGGTGTTGATGCAGAGGGGGCATGTGATAGCTTATGCATCGAGGCAGCTGAAGCCTCATGAGACGAGGTATCCTACCCATGATCTGGAGTTGGGGGCGGTGGTGTTCTCCCTCAAGATTTGGTGCCACTATCTTTATGGTGTCAGATGCACCATATACACGGACCATAAGAGTCTGAAGTACTTGATGGATCAACCCAATCCGAACATGAGGCAGAGGAGATGGTTGGATGTAGTGAAGGACTACGACTGCGAAATCTTATATCACCCAGGCAAGGATAATGTGGTAGCCGACGCCTTAAGTCGCAGAACCGAGAGCGCTCCGATCCGGGATGTGTGTATGAGGATGACAGTGATGAATCCGGTCTTAGATACCATACGAGAGGCTCAGGTAGAGGCGGTGAGACCGGTGAACCGCAAGAGAGAGCATGTGATTGGGCAGGTTTCCGAGTTTGTGACGGACAGTCGTGGGCTTATGACTTTCCATGGGCGGATTTGGGTACCCTATACAGGTGGAGCTCGCCTTGTATTGTTTGAGGAGGCACATAGATCGAGATTCTCGATCCACCCGGGAGCCATGAAAATGTATTTGGATCTGAAAAGAGATTATTGGTGGCCCTGTATGAAGAGGGATGTGGCATGGGTAGTTGAGAGGTGCTTGACCTATCGTCGGGTTAAGGCCGAGCACCAGCATCCTCATGGAAAGCTGCAGCCACTAGAGGTTCCCCATTGGAAGTGGGAACAGATTTCCATGGATTTTATCACCAAGTTACCAAGAACTGTGCGTAGGGTTGACGCAATTTGGGTGATTGTAGACTGGTTGACTAAGAGTGATCACTTCCTTGCTATCAGTGAGAGCTCTTCTGCAGAAAGGTTGGCCGAGATCTACGTACGGGAGGTGGTGGCACGACATGGGGTGCCGACATCAATAGTGTCAGATCGGGATGTGCGTTTTACTTCCAGGTTTTGGAAGAAGTTTCATGAGGAGCTGGGTACCCGACTGCACTTCAGTACAGCTTACCACCCTCAGACAGACGGACAGAGTGAGCGGACGATTCAGACGCTCGAAGACATGTTGCGTGCATGTGTTATGGACTTCGGTGGAAGTTAGGACACTTATTTGCCCTTGGTTGAGTTTTCATACAACAACAGTCATCATTCCAGTATTGGCATACCTCCTTTCGAGCTTCTGTATGGGAGGAGATGCCGAACTCCCATCTGTTGGGGAGAGGTGGGGCAGAGAGTGATGGGGAGCACTGAGATAGTGCTCAAGACGACTGAGCAGATTCAGCAAGTCGGACAGCGATTACTGACGTCCCAGAGTCATCAGAAGAGTTATGCAGATCGGAGACGATCCGAGCTAGAGTTCCAGGTTGGGGATTTTGTTATCCTGAAGGTATCCCCATGGAAGGGAGTGATCTGATTCAGGAAACAGGGCAAGCTGGGGCCCCGATACATTGGTCATTTCAGGATGATCACCAGAGTGGGTAAGGTGGCTTACTGGTTGGAGCTACCAGCAGAGTTGAGTCAGATTCATAACACCTTCCACGTGTCCCAGTTGAGGAAGTGTGTAGCCGTCGAGACGGCAGTGGTACCATTAGAGGACATTCAGGTGGATGCGAGCCTGAATTATATTGAGAGACCAATTGCGATTTTGGACCGGAAGGTGAAGGTTCTGAGGAACAAGGAGGTGCCCCTCGTTCAGGTCCAGTGGCAACATCGGAAGGGGTCCGAGTGCACTTGGGAGCCGGAATCCGAGATGCGAGATCAGTATCCAGAGTTATTTCCAGAGCATGACTTCGAGGGCGAAGTCTGATTCTAGTGGGGGAGAATTATAACATCCCATGCTCAGGTATTACCTTGTTAACCCTTGATCATTTGAGTAATTGGCCATTTTAGTCCCTTTGTGAGAAAAGGTGGTGAATGAGTACGCGAGTGTACGCTCAGCATACTCATATGCGTGCATTTAACGCGGAAGCCACCTAGTACGCTGGGCGTACTAGGCCCATAGTGAAAACCCTAATTTAGGGAGAGTCCCCTATATAAAGGATATGATGGCCTCATTCCTGGCCACCATTCTCAGTCACCAACCCTCCTAAACCCTAGTTTTCGTTCTTAGAGCTTGTGAGTGCATTTGAGAGCCTTGGGAGTATTCTTGTGTTTCTTTGGAGTGAAGAAGGAGTCTTGAAGAAGAAGGAGTGGGATTCCAGGCCTTGGAGCTGAGCTTATCTGAGTGTGGAGCTTCATTTTAAAGTATAAAGCTCAAAGCTTTTTCACTCTTTTGGTTTTTGCATCTTGGTAGGGTATATTAGGGTTTTGACCCAAAAGTTGGAGACTTTATGTGATATTGTACTCCAAAGACTATGATCTACCCCCTTTGAGTGTATTTGTGGTGTAATGCCATAAAAATCCAATCTTGGTCGTTGGTATTAAGCCATGCAAGAGCTATGAGCTTGTTAAGAAAAGAGAGTGGGTATTTTGTGTGTTTGTGACCTTTCCAGCCATGCAAAGGCTTAAAGTCACTGACTTTATGGAGTAAGAGCTATTAGGGAGTCCAGATCTGTAATATGAGCCAAGGTCTTAACTGATTAAGACCAAATGAGTGAGTAGGGTGAAACTGGGACGTATGTTGGGCGTAATCCTAGTACGCGCAATGTAGGGGTCGAGCATCCCCGATGCCTGCATGGCAGCCGAGTACGCCCAATGTAGAGAGTTGGTACGCACAGCGTACTCCCTGTCGTTGACTTTTGGTTGACTTTTAGGGTTTGATCAATTTGTAGACTATTAAGGCTATAGAGGAGTAAAATGGTATTTTGCCCTTTTGTGAGTTTGTAGAAGGGTTAGTTTAGCTTCAGTAAGAGCCTTATTAATTAAGGATAATTATCGTTGTGTTAGGCGAAGGCTAGACCGGTGATTCGAGTTCGAGATTATCCAAGTTCTTACGATGTGAGTCTTCTTACTATACTTACATTGAGTAGTAGCTTGTGTGTGACCAGAGGGTCTTATGTGCATATACTGTGTATTGAGATATCATTCTATTTGTCTTTGTGATATGTATTTTGTGTATCATGTTGAGTTGCTGAGTTGTGGGACTAGAGGGTCCCATTGAGACACATTTGACCAGAGGGTCTTATCTAAGTATAGCCATGAGAGGCTGATGAGATATGAGTGGTATTTTGGGGAACTCACTAAGATTCGTGCTTACCGTGTTATGTGTTATGTGTTATGTGTTTCAGGTACTTCTCAGGATCACGGGAAGGCGTCGGCTTGATTGTACACACATCAGAGATTCGAGTCATGTTTTGAGAGGATCCTGGATTTGCCATATATACAGTTTTTGGATATGTGTTTTGATGACTTGATATTATGACACTTTGAGATGTTTCGAATTGAGAAAAATGTGTTTTAAATTTTAAAAAATTGGTTTGAAAATTTACGTTGTTACATAATAAGCACACAAATTCACATAATACTCAAATAATTCATCTTTATTACTGCAAAGTAGGTTACAATGGTTGAACTAAACTATTACATCATCATTAATGCTTAGCCCAGAAACACGGGCGTTACAATTATCTCCCCCTTAGGATGATTCCGTCCCGGAATCATGCATCAGCAAACAAATGTGGATAGCGACTCATCATGTCACTCTCCGTTTCCCAGGTGAGATTTGACCCATTCGAATGTTTCCATCGTACAAACACTAAGTCGACCATCTTGCGTCACAACTTCTTCGTCTTACGGTCAACAATCGCTTCCGGTTCTTCAATTAGCCTCTTATTTTCGTCCATCCTTAACTAAAAAATTGGAATTATGTCGGGAACTTCTCCCGTGAATTTCCTCAAATAACACACATGGAAAGTGTTATGAATACCATCTAGTTCTTCTGGCAATTCCAGCTTGTAGGCTTGCTTCCCAATAGTTCACACACTTACATGTGCTAAGTCCATAGCTCTTATTTATTGACAATATTATTCACGGGAATCCCCCCTGCAATACATGCCAATGGGTTTTTAGAGTACAACTGATGAACATATAGTTCACACACTTACAGGTTGCGAGCCTGCTAATGTTCCACAGATCATCTAGAATAGTCCATGGTTGTCATCCATACTCTGCTGAATGACGGGGGCCAACGTTTGGGTAAGGGCTTTTCTCATATTTCACCACTCACCCTCATCTCATGATCTATATCACCGATCATCTCATTTATCCAACACATCTTTCATAACACACCCACTATTTCATCTACCCATGTTTTACCCAACATTTTGTAGATAAAAATACATATACAGTTTAAATTATTTAAAAACTTGTATAAATCATTCCTTCAACATCCATCTTAAATAAACTGTGACATCCCCTAATTTCTCGGCCAAAAAAGACCGATTTAATTTATGCTTTTTAAAATAAAATCAGAGAATCTTTTTAAAAGATGTTGCAGAATTGGTCCCCAAAACAACATATGATAAAAGTTTATCAAAACCTTTCTTTAAGAAATATATAATTTCCTTTTTATATTAAAACCTCAGGATGTTATGTTCTGATACAGATCAAAAGCATAAACAAGACATTATAAGCCTTACAACAGTTATTTATAACTACTGGCCTATAATCCATAAATCACTCATCATCATCATCCGACTATGCTCGGGGTCCACTACCTGTAATCATAAAAAACTGAGTGGGTCAGGCTTGGAAGCCTGGTGAGCATATAGGATTTTCAACCCACAATAAATAAATTTATTGTACTTAAACATCAATCAATCAACCAAATTACCCCAACCCCATTATCTTATTAATTTCTTAAGGGTTTACCCTAAGATTCAACTATCACTCCTTCCTAAGGATTCATCCTAAGGAATAGGCACAAGGTCACACCATCACCAAGGTTTATACAACGGGGGCTAAATTCATAGCTCTTATTTATTGACAGTATTATTGACAGTATTCACCACTGTCATACATGTCAATGGGTTTTTAAAGTACTCCAAATGAACATATAGTTCATTACACCTACAGGTTGCGGGCCTGCTAGTGTTCCACAAACCATCTAGAATAGTCCATGGTTGTCATCCCTACTCTGCTGAATGACGGGGGTCACCGTTTGGGTAAGGGTTTATCTCATATTTCACCACTCACCCTCAACTTATGATCTATATCATTGATCATTTCATTTATCCAACTCACCTTTCATCACACACCCATTATTTCATCTACCCATGTTTTACCCAACATTTTTGTAGATAAAAATACATATACAGTTTAAATTATTTAAAAACATGTATAAATCACACCTTCAACATCCAACTCAAATAAACAAACAATAAATATTCACACAGCACGTATTTTATATAAAATACTTCATATCTATGTGTAAGGTGAAAGTAACTATACACTCACTTGATTTAATGAAAATCGGGCAACAATTTGTTTCCTAAAACGATCGTTTCTAATAAAATCGGGAGTTTTATTGAGAAACCGGGCTCTACGAAGGGTCGGGCTTCAAAACCGAAAAGATAAATTTTCCGGGCTTCTCGGGCACTTCGTGGCATATTTGGGGCTTATAATTGATATCGGGGCTTTGGGGGATGATAATATGAAAGAAATATGGAGAAAGGGGCTAAAAATGACAAGTTTTCAAAATACCCCCGGGGAGGTCTCGCACCCCCCTATTTATAGGGGCCGAAGCTCCTGATCCAACCGCTGAGAAGAGGCCACGCGTCGCTGATCCGGAGTTCGCAGGGGAAGGCTCGCACGAGGCTCGCACCTGCGAAGGCTTGCTGGCAGCCTCCTACTGGACCGAGGTCTACTGGTCCGAAGTCGGTTCTGGTGGTGGGGTCCGCAGGCGAGGGTGCGCAGATGGCAGCACGTGCGAGGGCCTCGGTGACGGTTGCTGATTGGACCGCGGACTCGCAGTCCATGTGCGAGGCTCGGAGTCGTGGCGTGCGAGGTTCGGATTGGGCCTCCCTTCGGTCAAATCAGAATCCGACACGTGGCTTCGCATGACTCACCATTTCGGACACGTGGCACATGCGAGGCGAGGGTGACGTGGCAACTCGTGACTATGCGAATTTTCTTGGTTTTTGTGCAAAAACTTCTAAAATCCATAACTTTCGCATACGAGCTCCGTTTTTGACGTTCTTTATATGCACGCGTAGGTAAAATTACGCTCTACAACTTCCGTTTAGACTTCATCGGCTAATTTTGAATTTAATTTTTATATTATTATTTTTAACAGACCGGGACAGGAAATCCGTTAAAAATTCATAACTTCTTCATCCGACGTCCGTTTTCGTCAGACTTTTTACCGTTGTGCTACTATTTACGAGACCTTCGATTCTCGTTTAGGTCGTGTCGGCTAAAAATCACTCGATCTAAAATTCGAGTTTTTAGTTGTCTACTGCTAAGCTGAAACTTTGAAAAATCATAACTTTCTCATACAAAGTCAGATTTGGGCGTTCTTTTTATCGAACTTCTCGGTTTAACAAACACTACGATTTTCGTTTAGATCACTAAGGCTAAAAAGTAGTTTATCGAAAACTCACTTTTTACGACATTCAGCACCGAGCCGGTTTTGTCGTGAAACTTCGACAGGTCATAACTTCTTCGTTATAACTCGGATTTCGGCATTCTTTATATATCCGTAATCCTTGTCACGACCCCTATAACTTTCTTAATAGATATCGGCTTTATCTAAAATTTAATTTTGACGCTCATTTTTATTCTTAATTAATTAACTCCTAGTAATTAAGCATAAAACACATAAAACACATAAAATTCACATAATTCCTTTTTCATTTCTTCAAAATGAGTTACAAAGGTTAACCTAGACTATCACCTTAATATTAATGCCTAGGCTAGAAACACGAGTGTTACAATTCTCTCCCCCTTAGGATGATTCCGTCCCCGGAATCACACATCACCAAACAACTGCGGGTAGCGACTCATCATGTCACTCTCCGTTTCCCAGATGAGATTTGGTCCATTCGTATGTTTCCAGCCCACAAGCACTAAATCAACCATCTTGCGTCACAACTTCATAGTCTTACGGTCAACTATTGCCTCAAGTTCTTTGGGTACTTCAGGGCGTGTTCCGGGTGTTTGGTATAGTACCGGGGCTTTGGGGAAAGTGAAAATAGCTAAAATATGAAATTAAGGGTGAAAGGTGGCAAATTTCCAAAGTTACCCGGGAAGGCTCGCAACCTTCTATTTATAGGCGAGGTCCGAAGGTCGGCTAAGAAGGGTGAGTCAGCAGCGAAGGCGCGTGGCAGTAGGAGGCGAAGGCACGCAGATGGCTCGCACGTACGAGGGGTGAGCTGTTGGCCTCTGATTGGACCGAGGTCTAGGTCCGAGGGTTCGGTCGTGGCGCTATGTGCGAAGCTCGGATACATCAAGCAAGGGCACGCGTCGGCCACCCATTGGACCGCACTTCGGATGCGAGGGCAGGCGACACGCCTCGCCAGATGGCTTCGGTGACTCAGCAAATTTCGGACACGTGGCGCGTTATGAGCGAGGGTGACGTGGCCGAAGTGTGACTATGCGAATTTTCTCGGATTTAGCATTTTTTCTCGATTTTTGTGCAAAAAATTCTAAAATCCATAACTTTCGCATACGGGCTTCGTATGTTTCCAACGCACAAGCACTAAATCGACCATCTTGCGTCGCAACTTCTTAGTCTTACGGTCAACGATTGCCTCATGTTCTTCAATTAACCTCTTGTTTTCATCCAACCTTAATTCAGAAATGGGAATTATGTCGGGCACATCTCCCGTGAACTTTCTCAAATAACACACATGAAATGTATTATGAATACCCTCCATTTCTTCCGGTAATTCTAGCTTGTAAGCTTGATTCCCGATCCTCTGAAGAACTTTAAATGGTCCAATAAACCTTGGACTCAATTTTCCCCTTTTACCAAATCTTATAAGTCCCTTCCACGACGACACTTTAAGTAAAACCGAATCTCCAACTTCGAAGGATATCGGTTGTCTTTTCTTGTCATCATAACTCTTTTGTCGATCTTGAGTTGCTAACATCCTTTCCCTAATCACTTTCAACTTTCCAGCAGTCTGATGGACTATTTCAAGTCCCATAAGCTGCTTTTCCCCAGCTTCCAGTCACCATGACGGCATTCAACACTTTTCCCCATACAAAGCGTGATAAGGTGCCATCTTGAGGCTTGAGTGGAAACTATTACCCTAGAAAAATTCTACTAAAGGCAAATGTTCATCCCAGTTACCTTGGAATTCCAGGGTACAGGTTCTCAGCATATCCTTCAACGTTAGAATCGTTCGTTCGCTTTGACCATCAGTTTGCGGATGGTAAGTTGTATTCAAACACAACTTGGTACCCAATTCCTCTTACAGACTCCTCCAACACCTTGAGGTAAAACGGCTGTCATGATCGGATACAATCGTTAACGGAACACCGTGTAGCCTCACAATTTCCTTCACGTAAGAATTTGCAAGTTTATCCATAGACCATTTCTCGTTGGCTGCTATGAAATGCGCACTCTTAGTGAAGCGATCAACGACCACCTAAATCATGTCGTGACCGTTCCTTGTTCTGTGCAGTTTAGTCACAAAATCCATAGTGATGTCTTCCCATTTGCCCATGGGTATTGGCAAAGGTTCTAAACTCCCATACGGTTTCTGATGTTGTGCCTTAAGCCTAGCACAAGTTACACACTCGTCCACATACTTAGCAACATCGAGCTTCATCGTCGGCCACCAGTAATAGGGTTTTAGATCCCTATACATTTTCGTACTGCCAGGATGAATCAAGTACATGGTTTTGTGAGCTTCTTCCATCAGAAGACCTCTTACTCCTCCCGCCTTAGGTACCCAAATCCTATCTTTGAATACCTTCAGTCCTTGACCGTTTGTATCAAACACCAACGTTTTGCCCAAACGTTCCTCCTTTCGGTCATTTCTTTCTAAAGCTTCCTCTGGAGCTTTCACAATTGTCGAGACAACTTCAATTCTCAACGCTCTTGGCCTTTTCTTTTCAAGATTTACCTTCCGACTGAGAGCATTAGCAACAACATTTGCTTTACCAGGGTGGTAAAGTATCTCACAGTCGTAGTCCTTGAGTAACTCTAGCCAGCTCCGTTGCCTCATGTTCAATTCCTTTTCCATACCTTTAAGGCGAATACTACCGCTGCCAACTCCAGACCATGAGTGGGGTAGTTCTTTTCATGCTCCTTCAATTGCCTCGATGCATTCGCTATCACTTTATCCCTTTGGGTCAGAACACAACCTAACCCAACTCCAGAGGCATCACTATAAACTGTGAAGTCATCAACTCCTTCAGGTAACGAAAGAATCGGTGCTTCACACAACGTCTTCTTTAACTTCTCAAAGCTTCCTATGCTTCTCATTCCAAGTATAGACATCTCCTTTATGGGTCAAAGCTGTCAATGGAGTCGCGATCAAAGAAAAGCCTTGGATAAATCAGCGATAATATCCAGCTAATCCTAAAAAGCTTCAGATCTCCATAGGACTTTCAATCGTAACCTTTAAGTTACAAAATAAATCCTTATTGAGGACTCCTTCTTCTTCTTAGAATAAGTATTTTCCTTCGTTTATTGTAACAGACCGATGGGTCATGTTCTAATGATCTCTCATTGTATACTGCACTACTTAGACTCAGATCTCCTAGGGACAAATTTCGGAACAAATTATACCTTCCTTCATGTTCTAATGTGATACAATCACATTTCAACATGTATCATTTCTAACTACCAACTTCTTTAACAATGAGTGCGATACTTCTATTGATCGCTTTGATCATTTCTCATTTCAATCTTCTGGCTTAAGTCAAATACTACATCGAACTTGGTTCTCTGAACCACATAATAAACTCATCTTAGTCGGACTCGATTCGATATGACCTCTAAGGTCGGAATAACAATCATCTTCTTAGTCATTACCGAAACGATGGTAACGACAGACTAGAATAAGACGGAATCAAATAATAGCTCCTTGGTAACCTTGTGACTTTCCATGATCCAAGTGTGAGTCCTGTTCTTCCAGTAGTATAGATCTCTACTACTATTCACACCTACTCATACTCGTCCCAAGTACGGTCTCGCAGTCCCCAAGTCCTAAAATCACAAAACAATTTAACACATACAAATGTGTCCAATTAATCATAAAATTTTCCTAGACTCTACTAGGACTTCTTCCATGCGTATCTTCAATCATCAATTCTACTTCAACTTGGTTGGTGATGGAAATTCCAGACGATTGGGACAACTTCAAGAATTACACCAACCATTCCATTCATCAGATAACAAAACAAGGGTATATATTATTTCCTTGAAACGATTACATAAAGGTTCAAGTTTACCCTATACTATGCCTTTAATAGGCTAAACCACTTGTTACTATTCACATTATTACTTCGTAACTTGATCTTAGGGTATCAAGTCTTTACTTCTACTTCCTAGCGTTATTAATCGCTTCGTCGAGGATATCCTGAAATTCCTTTTGCGTTGATGGTGCACTTGGCCTTGTTACTTCATTTTTCTTCTTCGGACAGTCCTTAGAAATATGGCCTTCTTCCTTACATACATAACACACCCTCTTGGGAATCGTACAGTGATTGGCGTAATGCCCTATTTCTCCACACCTAAAGCACCTCACCTTCCCGTCACAATTCCCAAAGTGTTTATTTTTGCACTTTCCGCACCATTTTCCTCTACCTCTTCTTTTGCCAAACTTTGAGGTTATGTTGCTCTTGTTGGGCCTTAAAGACCCCTCAAATTTCCTCTTCTTGCCAACTTCAATCTTGTTGGCTGTCCTGTCATTGATCCTTTCTTCAATAGACTTAGTAACCCAGATAGTTGCCTCAAGAACAGATGCCTGACGTACTGGCACAGTAAGTTCATCCTTACTTTGTTGAAGTAAACGTTTTGTTTCTTCCATCTGTTCATCCAACATCGTACGCACCATTGCCTGCACCCCACCCATCGTGATTGGCTCAGGCTGTGGATTATCGTTTCCGAATCCACTTTGAGTACTCGCCATTTCGATCTATACACCATTCGTAGGTGAATTTAGATCTTTATTTTCGATAGGAGTTAAATCTTCGTTATTACTCCGAAACGTTTATATGTTAGTTCTAATATCGTAGTCATACGTTTAGAATCCTACACACATAAGGTTTCCAGATCCGGTCGGCAACAGACCATAGATCCGAACAAATAATGGCATATATGGCAAACATATAGCATTTAGCACATAAAAGCATTTTATAAACAAACAATATATATTCACACAACACGTATTTTATATAATACTTCATATCTATGTGTAAGGTGAAAGTAACTACACACTCACTTGATTTAATGATAATCGGGCAGTACTTCGTTTCCTAAAACGATCGTTTCTAATAAAACCGGGAGTTTTATTGAGAAACCGGGCTCTGCGAGGGTCGGGCTTTGAAACCGAAAAGATAAAGTTTTCCGGGTCTTCGGGTACTTCGGGGCGTGTTTCGGGTGTTTGGTATAGTACCGGGGATTTGGGGAAAGTGAAAATAGCTAAAATATGAAATTAAGGGTGAAAGGTGGCAAATTTCCAAAGTTACCCGGGAAGGCTCGCAGCCTTCTATTTATAGGCGAGGTCCGAAGGTCGGCTAAGAAGGGTGAGTCAGCAGCGAAGGCGCGTGGCAGCAGGAGGCGAAGGCACGCAGATGGCTTGCACGTACGAGGGGTGAGCTGTTGGCCTCTGATTGGACCGAGGTCTAGGTCCGAGGGTTCGGTCGTGGCGCTATGTGCGAAGCTCGGACACGTTAAGCAAGGGCACGCGTCGGACACTCATTGGACCGCACTTCGGATGCGAGGGCAGGCGACACGCCTCGCCAGCTGGCTTCGGTGACTCAGCAAATTTCGGACACGTGGCGCGTTATGAGCGAGGGTGACGTGGCCGAAGTGTGACTATGCGAATTTTCTCAGATTTAGCATTTTTTTCTCGATTTTTGTGCAAAAGCTTCTAAAATCCATAACTTTCGCATACGGGCTTCGTATGTTTCCAACGCACAAGCACTAAATCGACCATCTTGCGTCGCAACTTCTTAGTCTTACGGTCAACGATTGCCTCAGGTTCTTCAATTAACCTCTTGTTTTCATCCAACCTTAATTCAGAAATGGGAATTATGTCGGGCACATCTCCCATGAACTTTCTCAAATAACACACGTAAAAGGTATTATGAATACCCTCCAGTTCTTCCGGTAATTCTAGCTTGTAAGCTTGATTCCCAATCCTCTGAAGAACTTTAAATGGTCCAATAAACCTTGGACTCAATTTTCCCCTTTTACCAAATCTTATAAGTCCCTTCCACGACGAGACTTTAAGTAAAACCGAATCTCCAACTTCGAAGGATATCGGTTGTCTTTTCTTGTCATCATAACTCTTTTGTCGATCTTGAGTTGCTAACATCCTTTCCCTAATCACTTTCAACTTTTCTGCAGTCTGATGGACTATTTCGGGTCCCATAAACTGCTTTTCCCCAGCTTCCAGCCAACATGACGGCGTTCGACACTTTTCTCCATACAAAGCGTGATAAGGTGCCATCTTGATGCTTGAGTGGAAACTATTATTATAGGAAAATTCTACTAGAGGTAAATGTTCATCCCATTTACCTTGGAATTCCAGGGTACAAGCTCTCAGCATATCCTCCAACGTTTGAATTGTTCGTTCGCTTTGACCGTCAGTTTGCGGATGGTAAGCTGTACTCAAACACAACTTGGTACCCAATTCCTCTTGTAGACTTCTACAAAACCTTGAGGTAAAACGGCTGTCATGATCGGATACAATCATTAACGGAACACCGTGAAGCCTCATAATTTCCTTCACATAAGAATTCGCAAGTTTATCCATAGACCATTTCTCGTTGGCTGCTATGAAATGCGCACTCTTAGTGAAGCGATAAACGACCACCCAAATCATGTCGTGATCGTTCCTTGTTCTGGGCAGTTTAGTCACAAAATCCATGGTAATGTCTTCCCATTTACACATGGGTGCAAGTAAAGGTTCTAAACTCCCATACGGTTTCTGATTTTGTGCCTTAACCCTAGCACAAGTTACACACTAGGCCACATACTTAGCAACATCGAGCTTCATCGTCGGCCACCAGTAATAGGGTTTTAGATCCCTATACATTTTTGTACTGCCGGGATGAATCGAGTACATGGTCTTGTGAGCTTCTTCCATCAGAAGATCTCTTACTCATCCCGTCTTAGGTACCCAAATCCTATCTTTGAATACCTTCAGTCCTTGACCGTTTGTATCAAACACCAACGTTTTCCCCAAACGTTCTTCCTTTCGGTCATTTTTCTCTAAAGCTTCCTCCTGAGCTTTCTTTATACTTTCCACAATTGTCGAGACAACTTCAATTCTCAACGCTCTTGGCCTTTTCTTTTCAAGATTTACCTTCCGACTGAGAGCATCAGCAACAACATTTTTCTTTACCAGGGTGGTAAAGTATCTCACAGTCGTAGTCCTTGAGTAACTCTAGCCAGCGCCGTTGCCTCATGTTCAATTCCTTCTGATTAAAGAGATATTGAAGACTCTTATGATCAGTGAAAAGTTTTCATTTAGTACCATAAAGATAGTGCCTCCATATCTTTAAGGCGAATACTACCGCGGCCAACTCCAGATCATGAGTGTGGTAGTTCTTTTCTCGCTCCTTCAATTGCCTCGATGCATACGCTATCGCTTTATCCCTTTGGGTCGGAACACAACCTAACCCAACTCCAGGGGCATCACCATAAACTGCGAAGTCATCAACTCCTTCAAGTAAAGAAAGAATAGGTGCTTCACATAACTTCTTCTTTAACTTCTCAAAAGCTTCCTTATGCTTCTCATTCCAAGTATAAGTAGCTCCTTTGTGGGTCAAGGCTGTTAATGGAGTCGCGATCGAAGAAAAGCCTTGGATAAATCGGCGATAATATCCGACGAATCCTAAAAAGCTTCAGATCTCCGTAGGACTTTCAATTGTAACCTTCAAGTTACAAAATAAATCCTTATTAAGGACTCCTTCTTCTTCTTAGAATAAGTACTTTCCTTCATTTATTGTAACAGACCGATGGGTCATGTTCTAATGATCTCTCATCGTAAAATACACTACTTAGACTCAGATCTCTTAGGGACAAATTTCAGAACAAACTATACCTCCGTTCATGTTCTAATGTGATACCATCACAGTTCAACATGTATCATTTCTAACTACCAACTTCTTTAACAATGAGCGCGATACTTCTATTGATCGCTTTGATCATCTTTCACTTCAATCTTCTGGCTTAAGTCAAATGCTACAACGAACTTGGTTCTCTGAACCACGTGACATACTTATCTTAGTCGGACTCGATTCGATATGACCTCTAAGGTCGGAATAACAATTATCTTCTTAGTCATTACCGAAACGATGGTAACGACATACTAGAACAAGACGGAATCAATTACTAGCTCCTTGGTAACCTTGTGACTTTCCTTGATCCAAGTACGAGTCCTGTGCTTCCGGTAGTATAGGCCTCTACTACCATTCACACCTACTCATACTCGTCCCAAGTATTGTCTCGCAGTTCTCCAAATCACCATACAAGAATTTCACATAGTCATTCAATTCATCAGATGACAAAACCAGGGTTTATATTATTTCCTTGAAACGATTACACAGAGGTTCAAGTTTACCCTATACTATGCCTCTAATAGGATAAACCACTTGTTACTATTCACATTACTACTTCATAACTTGATCTTCGGGTATCAAGTCTTTACTTCTAATTCCTAGCGTTGTTATTTGCTTCGTCAAGGATATTCTGAAAGGCGGTGCGCTTGGCCTTGTTACTTCATTTTTCTTCGGACAATCCTTAGAAATATGGCCTTCTTCCTTACATCCGTAACACACCTCCTTGGGAATCGTACACTCATTGGCGTAATGCCCAATTTCTCCACACTTAAAGCAATTCACCTTCCTGCCAGAATTCCCATAATGTTTATTTTTGCACTTCCCGCACCATTTTCCTTTACCTCCTCTTTTGCCAGACTTTGAGAATATGTTGTTGTTGTTGGGCCTTCAAGACCCCTCAAATTTACTCTTCTTGCCAACTTTAACCTTGTTGGCGGTCCTGTCATTGATCATTTCTTCAATAGACTTAGCAACCCAGATAGTTGCCACAAGAGCGGATGCCTGACGTATTGGCACAGTAAGTTCATCCTTACTTTGTTGAAGCAAACATTTTGTCTCTTCCATCTGTTGATCCAACATCGTACGCACCATTGTCTGCACCCCATCCATCGTGATTGGCTCAGGCTGCGGATTATCGTTTCCGAATCCACTTTGAGTACTCGCCATTTCGATCTATACACCAATCGTAGGTGAATTTAGATCTTTATTTTCGATAGACGTTAAATCTTCGTTATTACTCCGAAACATTTATATGTTAGTTCTAATATCGTAGTCATACGTTTAGAATCCTACACACATAAGGTTTCCAGATCCGGTCGGCAACAGACCATAGATCCGAACAAATAATGGCATATATGGCAAACATATAACATTTAGCACATAAAAGCATTTTAGGCATCTTTCCTAAAATAAACTAGTGCTCGTGTCTAAAATATGGTAGACACTCATATCACAATCATCACTTAGCATTCTAAGTTTAAGTCTATAAATCCTACAATTTATTAGTTCGCTTAAACTAATGCTCTGATACCAACTGTGACATCCCAAATTTTCTCGGCCAGAAAAGACCGATTTAAGTTATGATTTTAAAATAAAATCAGAGTATTCCTTTTAAAAGATGTTGCGGAATTTGTTCCCAAAACAAAACATGATAAAAGTTTATCAAAACCTTTCTTTAAGAAATATATAATTTCCTTTTATATCAAAACCTCGGGATGTCATGTTCCGATACATATCAAAAGCATAAACAAGACATTATAAGCCTTACAACAGTTATTTACAACTACTGGCCTATAATCCAAAAATCACTCATCATCATCATCCGACTATGCTCGGGGTCCACTACCTGTAATATAAAAAGTTGAGTGGGTCAGGCTTGGGTGCCTGATGAGCATATAGGGTTTTCAACCCACAATAAATAAATTTATTATGCTTAAACATCAACAATCAACCAAATTACCCCAACCCCATTATCTTATTTATTTCTTAAGGATTTACCCTAAGATTCAACTATCACTCATTCCTAAGGATTCATCCTAAGGAATAGGCACGAAGTCACATCGTCGCCAGGGTTTATACAACAGGCACTAAGTCCATAGCTGTCAGGGTTTATACAACATGTGCTAAGTCCATAGCTCTTATTTATCGACAGTATTATTCACGGGAATCCCCCCCCCCTGCAATACATGCCAATGGGTTTTTAGAGTACAACTGATGAACATATAGTTCACACACTTACAGGTTGCGAGCCTGCTAATGTTCCACAGATCATCTAGAATAGTCCATGGTTGTCATCCATACTCTGCTGAATGACGGGGGCCAACGTTTGGGTAATGGCTTTTCTCATATTTCACCACTCACCCTCATCTCATGATTTATATCACCGATCATCTCATTTATCCAACTCATCTTTCATAACACACCCACTATTTCATCTACCCATGTTTTACCCAACATTTTGTAGATAAAAATACATATACAGTTTAAATTATTTAAAAACCTGTATAAATCATTCCTTCAACATCCATCTCAAATAAACAAACAATATATATTCACACAACACGTATTTTATATAATACTTCATATCTATGTGTAAGGTGAAAGTAACTACACACTCACTTGATTTAATGATAATCGATCGTTTCTAATAAAACCGGAAGTTTTATTGAGAAACCGGGCTCTGCGAGGGTCAGGCTTTGAAACCGAAAAGATAAAGTTTTCCGGGTCTTTGGGTACTTCAGGGCGTGTTCCGGGTGTTTGGTATAGTACCGGGGCTTTGGGGAAAGTGAAAATAGCTAAAATATGAAATTAAGGGTGAAAGGTGGCAAATTTCCAAAGTTACCCGGGAAGGCTCGCAACCTTCTATTTATAGGCGAGGTCCGAAGGTCGGCTAAGAAGGGTGAGTCAGCAGCGAAGGTGCGTGGCAGTAGGAGGCGAAGGCACGCAGATGGCTCGCACGTACGAGGGGTGAGCTGTTGGCCTCTGATTGGACCGAGGTCTAGGTCCGAGGGTTCGGTCGTGGCGCTATGTGCGAAGCTCGGATACATCAAGCAAGGGCACGCGTCGGCCACCCATTGGACCGCACTTCGGATGCGAGGGCAGGCGACACGCCTCGCCAGATGGCTTCGGTGACTCAGCAAATTTCGGACACGTGGCGCGTTATGAGCGAGGGTGACGTGGCCGAAGTGTGACTATGCGAATTTTCTCGGATTTAGCATTTTTTCTCGATTTTTGTGCAAAAAATTCTAAAATCCATAACTTTCGCATACGGGCTTCGTATGTTTCCAACGCACAAGCACTAAATCGACCATCTTGCGTCGCAACTTCTTAGTCTTACGGTCAACGATTGCCTCATGTTCTTCAATTAACCTCTTGTTTTCATCCAACCTTAATTCAGAAATGGGAATTATGTCGGGCACATCTCCCGTGAACTTTCTCAAATAACACACATGAAATGTATTATGAATACCCTCCATTTCTTCCGGTAATTCTAGCTTGTAAGCTTGATTCCCGATCCTCTGAAGAACTTTAAATGGTCCAATAAACCTTGGACTCAATTTTCCCCTTTTACCAAATCTTATAAGTCCCTTCCACGACGAGACTTTAAGTAAAACCGAATCTCCAACTTCGAAGGATATCGGTTGTCTTTTCTTGTCATCATAACTCTTTTGTCGATCTTGAGTTGCTAACATCCTTTCCCTAATCACTTTCAACTTTTCTGCAGTCTGATGGACTATTTCGGGTCCCATAAACTGCTTTTCCCCAGCTTCCAGCCAACATGACAGCGTTCGACACTTTTCTCCATACAAAGCGTGATAAGGTGCCATCTTGATGCTTGAGTGGAAACTATTATTATAGGAAAATTCTACTAGAGGTAAATGTTCATCCCAGTTACCTTGGAATTCCAGGGTACATGCTCTCAGCATATCCTCCAACGTTTGAATTGTTCGTTCGCTTTGACCGTCAGTTTGCGGATGGTAAGCTGTACTCAAACACAACTTGGTACCCAATTCCTCTTGTAGACTTCTACAAAACCTTGAGGTAAAACGGCTGTCATGATCGGATACAATCATTAACGGAACACCGTGAAGCCTCACAATTTCCTTCACATAAGAATTCGCAAGTTTATCCATAGACCATTTCTCGTTGGCTGCTATGAAATGCGCACTCTTAGTGAAGCGATAAACGACCACCCAAATCATGTCGTGATCGTTCCTTGTTCTGGGCAGTTTAGTCACAAAATCCATGGTAATGTCTTCCCATTTACACATGGGTGCAAGTAAAGGTTCTAAACTCCCATACGGTTTCTGATTTTGTGCCTTAACCCTAGCACAAGTTACACACTAGGCCACATACTTAGCAACATCGAGCTTCATCGTCGGCCACCAGTAATAGGGTTTTAGATCCCTATACATTTTTGTACTGCCGGGATGAATCGAGTACATGGTCTTGTGAGCTTCTTCCATCAGAAGATCTCTTACTCATCCCGTCTTAGGTACCCAAATCCTATCTTTGAATACCTTCAGTCCTTGACCGTTTGTATCAAACACCAACGTTTTCCCCAAACGTTCTTCCTTTCGGTCATTTTTCTCTAAAGCTTCCTCCTGAGCTTTCTTTATACTTTCCACAATTGTCGAGACAACTTCAATTCTCAACGCTCTTGGCCTTTTCTTTTCAAGATTTACCTTCCGACTGAGAGCATCAGCAACAACATTTTCTTTACCAGGGTGGTAAAGTATCTCACAGTCGTAGTCCTTGAGTAACTCTAGCCAGCGCCGTTGCCTCATGTTCAATTCCTTCTGATTAAAGAGATATTGAATACTCTTATGATCAGTGAAAAGTTTTCATTTAGTACCATAAAGATAGTGCCTCCATATCTTTAAGGCGAATACTACCGCGGCCAACTCCAGATCATGAGTGTGGTAGTTCTTTTCTCGCTCCTTCAATTGCCTCGATGCATACGCTATCGCTTTATCCCTTTGGATCGGAACACAACCTAACCCAACTCCAGGGGCATCACCATAAACTGCGAAGTCATCAACTCCTTTAAGTAAAGAAAGAATAGGTGCTTCACATAACTTCTTCTTTAACTTCTCAAAAGCTTCCTTATGCTTCTCATTCCAAGTATAAGTAGCTCCTTTGTGGGTCAAGGCTGTTAATGGAGTCGCGATCGAAGAAAAGCCTTGGATAAATCGGCGATAATATCCGACGAATCCTAAAAAGCTTCAGATCTCCGTAGGACTTTCAATTGTAACCTTCAAGTTACAAAATAAATCCTTATTAAGGACTCCTTCTTCTTCTTAGAATAAGTACTTTCCTTCATTTATTGTAACAGACCGATGGGTCATGTTCTAATGATCTCTCATCGTAAAATACACTACTTAGACTCAGATCTCTTAGGGACAAATTTCAGAACAAACTATACCTCCGTTCATGTTCTAATGTGATACCATCACAGTTCAACATGTATCATTTCTAACTACCAACTTCTTTAACAATGAGCGCGATACTTCTATTGATCGCTTTGATCATCTTTCACTTCAATCTTCTGGCTTAAGTCAAATGCTACAACGAACTTGGTTCTCTGAACCACGTGACATACTTATCTTAGTCGGACTCGATTCGATATGACCTCTAAGGTCGGAATAACAATTATCTTCTTAGTCATTATCGAAACGATGGTAACGACAGACTAGAACAAGACGGAATCAATTACTAGCTCCTTGGTAACCTTGTGACTTTCCTTGATCCAAGTACGAGTCCTGTGCTTCCGGTAGTATAGGCCTCTACTACCATTCACACCTACTCATACTCGTCCCAAGTATTGTCTCGCAGTTCTCCAAATCACCATACAAGAATTTCACATAGTCATTCAATTCATCAGATGACAAAACCAGGGTTTATATTATTTCCTTGAAACGATAACACAGAGGTTCAAGTTTACCCTATACTATGCCTCTAATAGGATAAACCACTTGTTACTATTCACATTACTACTTCATAACTTGATCTTCGGGTATCAAGTCTTTACTTCTAATTCCTAGCGTTGTTATTTGCTTCGTCAAGGATATTCTGAAAGGCGGTGCGCTTGGCCTTGTTACTTCATTTTTCTTCGGACAATCCTTAGAAATATGGCCTTCTTCCTTACATCCGTAACACACCTCCTTGGGAATCGTACACTCATTGGCGTAATGCCCAATTTCTCCACACTTAAAGCAATTCACCTTCCTGCCAGAATTCCCATAATGTTTATTTTTGCACTTCCCGCACCATTTTCCTTTACCTCCTCTTTTGCCAGACTTTGAGAATATGTTGTTGTTGTTGGGCCTTCAAGACCCCTCAAATTTACTCTTCTTGCCAACTTTAACCTTGTTGGCGGTCCTATCATTGATCATTTCTTCAATAGACTTAGCAACCCAGATAATTGCCACAAGAGCGGATGCCTGACGTATTGGCACAGTAAGTTCATCCTTACTTTGTTGAAGCAAACGTTTTGTCTCTTCCATCTGTTGATCCAACATCGTACGCACCATTGTCTGCACCCCATCCATCGTGATTGGCTCAGGCTGCGGATTATCGTTTCCGAATCCACTTTGAGTACTCGCCATTTCGATCTATACACCAATCGTAGGTGAATTTAGATCTTTATTTTCGATAGACGTTAAATCTTCGTTATTACTCCGAAACATTTATATGTTAGTTCTAATATCGTAGTCATACGTTTAGAATCCTACACACATAAGGTTTCCAGATCCGGTCGGCAACAGACCATAGATCCGAACAAATAATGGCATATATGGCAAACATATAACATTTAGCACATAAAAGCATTTTAGGCATCTTTCCTAAAATAAACTAGTGCTCGTGTCTAAAATATGGTAGACACTCATATCACAATCATCACTTAGCATTCTAAGTTTAAGTCTATAAATCCTACAATTTATTAGTTCGCTTAAACTAATGCTCTGATACCAACTGTGACATCCCAAATTTTCTCGGCCAGAAAAGACCGATTTAAGTTATGATTTTAAAATAAAATCAGAGTATTCCTTTTAAAAGATGTTGCGGAATTTGTTCCCAAAACAAAACATGATAAAAGTTTATCAAAACCTTTCTTTAAGAAATATATAATTTCCTTTTATATCAAAACCTCGGGATGTCATGTTCCGATACATATCAAAAGCATAAACAAGACATTATAAGCCTTACAACAGTTATTTACAACTACTGGCCTATAATCCAAAAATCACTCATCATCATCATCCGACTATGCTCGGGGTCCACTACCTGTAATATAAAAAGTTGAGTGGGTCAGGCTTGGGTGCCTGATGAGCATATAGGGTTTTCAACCCACAATAAATAAATTTATTATGCTTAAACATCAACAATCAACCAAATTACCCCAACCCCATTATCTTATTTATTTCTTAAGGATTTACCCTAAGATTCAACTATCACTCATTCCTAAGGATTCATCCTAAGGAATAGGCACGAAGTCACATCGTCGCCAGGGTTTATACAACAGGCACTAAGTCCATAGCTGTCAGGGTTTATACAACATGTGCTAAGTCCATAGCTCTTATTTATCGACAGTATTATTCACGGGAATCCCCCCCCTGCAATACATGCCAATGGGTTTTTAGAGTACAACTGATGAACATATAGTTCACACACTTACAGGTTGCGAGCCTGCTAATGTTCCACAGATCATCTAGAATAGTCCATGGTTGTCATCCATACTCTGCTGAATGACGGGGGCCAACGTTTGGGTAATGGATTTTCTCATATTTCACCACTCACCCTCATCTCATGATTTATATCACCGATCATCTCATTTATCCAACTCATCTTTCATAACACACCCACTATTTCATCTACCCATGTTTTACCCAACATTTTGTAGATAAAAATACATATACAGTTTAAATTATTTAAAAACCTGTATAAATCATTCCTTCAACATCCATCTCAAATAAACAAACAATATATATTCACACAACACGTATTTTATATAATACTTCATATCTATGTGTAAGGTGAAAGTAACTACACACTCACTTGATTTAATGATAATCGATCGTTTCTAATAAAACCGAGAGTTTTATTGAGAAACCGGGCTCTGCGAGGGTCAGGCTTTGAAACCGAAAAGATAAAGTTTTCCAGGTCTTTGGGTACTTCAGGGCGTGTTCCGGGTGTTTGGTATAGTACCGGGGTTTTGGGGAAAGTGAAAATAGCTAAAATATGAAATTAAGGGTGAAAGGTGGCAAATTTCCAAAGTTACCCGGGAAGGCTCGCAACCTTCTATTTATAGGCGAGGTCCGAAGGTCGGCTAAGAAGGGTGAGTCAGCAGCGAAGGCGCGTGGCAGTAGGAGGCGAAGGCACGCAGATGGCTCGCACGTACGAGGGGTGAGCTGTTGGCCTCTGATTGGACCGAGGTCTAGGTCCGAGGGTTCGGTCGTGGCGCTATGTGCGAAGCTCGGATACATCAAGCAAGGGCATGCGTCGGACACCCATTGGACCGCACTTTGGATGCTAGGGCAGGCGACACGCCTCGCCAGATGGCTTCGGTGACTCAGCAAATTTCGGACACGTGGCGCGTTATGAGCGAGGGTGACGTGGCCGAAGTGTGACTATGCGAATTTTCTCGGATTTAGCATTTTTTCTCGATTTTTGTGCAAAAAATTCTAAAATCCATAACTTTCGCATACGGGCTTCGTATGTTTCCAACGCACAAGCACTAAATCGACCATCTTGCGTCGCAACTTCTTAGTCTTACGGTCAACGATTGCCTCAGGTTCTTCAATTAACCTCTTGTTTTCATCCAACCTTAATTCAGAAATGGGAATTATGTCGGGCACATCTCCCGTGAACTTTCTCAAATAACACACATGAAATGTATTATGAATACCCTCCATTTCTTCCGGTAATTCTAGCTTGTAAGCTTGATTCCCGATCCTCTGAAGAACTTTAAATTGTCCAATAAACCTTGGACTCAATTTTCCCCTTTTACCAAATCTTATAAGTCCCTTCCACGGCGATACTTTAAGTAAAACCGAATCTCCAACTTCGAAGGATATCGGTTGTCTTTTCTTATCATCATAACTGTTTTGGGCGTTCTTTTTATACATACTCTCGGTTTAACGAACACTACGACTTTCGTTTAGATCGCCAAGGCTATAAAGTAGTTTGTCAAAAACTCACTTTTTACGTCATTCGGCACCGTGCTGATTTTGTCACGAAACTTCGACAGGTCATAACTTCTTCGTTATAACTCGGATTTCGGTATTCTTTATATATCTGTAATCCTTGTCACGACCACTACAACTTTCTTAATAGATATCGGCTTTATCTAATATTTATTTTCGACGCTCATTTTTATTCTTAATTAATTAAACCCTAATAATTAAACATAAAACACATAATTTTCACATAATATTCACATAATTCCTTTTCATTTCTTCTAAATGGGTTACAAAGGTTAACCTAGACTATCACGTCAATATTAATTTCTAGCCTAGAAACACGCACGTTACAACAGTCTTGCTTGTAGTGCCCTTCTTCATTACATCCATAACACACCCTTTTGTTGAATGTACACTCATTGGCGTAATGCCCATGCTTCCCACACTTGAAACATGTCACCTCATCGCCATATTTTCCAAAGTGTTTCTTCTTGCACTTATCGCACCATCTCACTTCACCTTTTCCTCCTTCGAACTTCTTTGATCCAGACTTCGAGAATTTTCTCTTCTCGTTGGACCTTGAGGATCCATCGAACTTCCTTTTCTCACCGACTTCAGTTCCCTCCAGACCCCTTTCTCTTAACTAGGTCTCAACATTCTTGGCTACTCTAACGACTGCCTTCAACGCGCTTGCCATTTTGACTGTTGGGCCAAATTCTGATGGCAATCCGTTAGCAATTTTTTTTTATTTTGGCGACCTCAGTCGGCACCAGGTATGGAAATAACTTAATCTTCTCGGTGAATGCAGTAGCATAGTCATCAATGCTCATTCTCCCCTCCTTTAAGTTCTGAAACTCATTGTTTAGATCTATCAAATCTATTTCGGAGCAGTACTGTATTTTCAAATGCTCGATGAACGCTTCCCAAGACATCTTCAGAGCTTCTCCTCGTGGCATCGTATCTGCTAATAACTTCCACCAGCTTAAAACTCTGGTCTTCAGTTGTCTGACCGTAAAGACGGTTTTCTGCTTGTCGCTACAGTTGTAGTTTTCAAATATCATCTCCATTTCAGAGATCCAGTCCATATTCTCTACTGGCTTTGGACTTCCGGAAAGACTCGGTGGTTTGGCACCCAAGAAGTTCTTATATATACATCCATCTTTGTCGATTTCCCTCACCGGGTTATTCCTTCTCACCACTGGGGGTTCCACTTGACTGACAGTGCGGCTGTAATTCCCTTCCTCTGCCTGTCCGTCATTCAGTTCTGGTTGTTCAACAGGAATCGAAGGTTCGTCCCTGTTATTCAGCAACAGTTGTCTCATTTCTTCCCTCTGTTCAGCCATCATAGCCCGAATCATGGCTCGAACTCTAGCCATTTTGACTGGCTCGGGTACAGCTTCTACTATTGGCACCTACTCAATCACTTGGGGTTGAGGTCGTTGATTCTTGTTTTCATTCGTGTTTCCAGCTCCGCTTCGGGTTCCCACCATGTTGATTTATACACCAAAGGAGGTGCATTTAGATCTTTATTTACGATAGACGTTTAAATTCTCCTCATCACTCCGAAACGTTACATGCTAGTTCTAATATCGTAATCGAACGCTTAGAATCCTAAACACGTAAGGTTTCCAGATCCGGTCGGCAACATACCATAGATCCGAACAAATAATAGCATATACGACAAACATAAAGCATTTAGCACATCAAAGCATTTTAGGCATTTTTCCTAAAATGAACTAGTGCCCGTGTCTATTCAGGTGTACTACCTAGAATACAATAGACACACTCCTCACGATTATCACTTAGCATTTCAAGTTTAAGTCTAGAAATTTTCCTAAAATTCCTAGTTCGCTTAAACTAATGCTCTGATACCAACTATGACATCCCCATTTTCACGGCCAGAAAAGACCGATTTGTTTACGCTTCATTTTCAAAATTAGAGAATACTTTTAAAGAAAATTGTTGCGGAATTTTGTTCCCAGAAAAACATGATAAATATGTTATCAAAGCATTTCCGAAAAAATGTATTTTATTCATTTTAAAACTTTGGGATGTCAACGTCAATACAGAAACATAAGCATAAACAGAACTTACATTCGTTTACACTAGTGATCTACATCTCTTTAATCTCTCAGTGTAGTGTAGCTTTATATCGACACTTGTGATACAAATAAACTGGGTGGGTCAGGTTGGGAAACCTGGTGAGTACATAGGGTTTTCAACCCACAATAATATAATTATTATGTTTAATCATCAAACAATCAACCTGATTACCCATCCCCATTATCTTCTTTATTCTTAAGGATCTACCCTAAGAATCAGCTATCCTTCATTCATTCATTCCTAAGGTTTATCCTAGGGAATACGCGTGAAGTCCATTACTACTAATGTCATCTATTAGGCACAGCTGCCAATATTATCCTTTTAGGCGCAGCTGCCAGGATCGTGTTGTTCTCAACTAGGCGCAGCTGCCAACATCATCTATTAGGCGCAACTGCAAATGTTATCTTTTAGGCGCGGCTGCCGATATTATCATCTAGGCGCAGCTGCCGGGATTATGACGTGCTCTACTAGGCGCAGTTGCCGATGTTATCCTTTTACGCAACTGCTAGGATGTTTAGAGTACATCGTGGTTCGAAAAACATATACAGGTTGTGGTGAAGCTATCAATATTCATCTTTATCATCTTTCATACCTCAACATTTATCTACCCATGTTCTACCCAACATATTTGTAGATATAAAATGCATCTATAGTTTTAGATCTGAAGAAAAGGTTCAGATATGAAAACAAAATACATCTACAGTCTAGATCTGACGAAAAAGGTTCAGATCTGAAAAACAAAATACATCTACTGCCTAGATCTGAAGAAAAAGGTTCATATCTGAAAACAAAATACATCCACAGCCTAGATCTGAATAGAAGGGTTCATATCTGAAAGCAAAATACATCTACAGCCTAGATCTGAAGAAAAGGTTCATATATGAAAACAAAGAAGTCAGATCTTTCATCCAACATAGATCTCAAGGTATAAAATACATATACAACTTAGATCTGAAGAAAAAGGTTCAGATCTGAAAAACAAAGAAGTTTAAATCTTTCATCTAGCACAAATCTCCAGTAAATATGCACACATAGCACGTAATTTATATAAAATACTTCATATATGTGTGTAAGATGAAAGTAACTATGCACTCACTTGATAAGGTGGTGATTCGGACAGTACTTCGCTTCTAATGTTTTATTTTGATTTTGGGATTTATCTGATGTTGAACCTATTTTGAAAACAATTTGTAAACAATGATGGTTTTTGAGTGAACTTTAAAAATTTAAATTTTTTGAGAATTTTATGAATGTTACAAGTTTGTATCAGAACCTTGGTTTGAGTGAATTAGAGGAACAATCGTGTGAATCCAGTCTCAAACTACCTTACTGTTATATGATATTGTGATAATCAAGGAGGATGCGATGTGTACGATCAGTCGGAGCCAGTAAGTAGACCCCAAAATAACTTACTGTTATCTAATATTGTGATATGTTAGAATAGCCTGCTAGTGATAGGCTAAGGATCTTCAGGTTTTTCATGATAGAGTTGCCTGATTATATGATGCCTGTTAGCATAGGGTTCTTCTCTAATGGAATTGACATCATTACTGTAGTTGCTTAGTGTATGCATCATGGTTATATATAACTAAGATCTTATAGCCTGAGAATGTTTGATTTGGCCTTATTTCCTGTTCTTGTTTGATGAAGGGCTTAGGGTAGGATCAGATAATCAAACGACTATATGGTCTAGTGTTATGTATGGCTAGCATACACGAGTGGTGCAGGATTGGTGGGAGTTTCATGGATGAGTTGTGTGGGGTCAGCCGACCAGTTTTAAGATATATATATATATATATATATATATATATATATATATATATATATATATAACATTCCTCTAGGGTGTGGGGATTGAGCGTATGAGTATGCTAGCAATATTGTTAGGGTGTTGTGATGACTCTCTGAGACAACTACGAGTATGTGTGGAAGGTAGTATGGGCCCGTACTACTGAAAGCACAAGACCCGTACGCATACCATAGGAGTCACAACCCCTAGGGCTTGTTGGGAGTTGGTTCCCCTGTTATGTTATGCGTATTATCTGATATATCTCTGGTGTCTTTTTAGTATGGTGACTACGAGGCGAGTTGAGATCGGATCCGGATCCGGATCAGGAGCCGGCAGGCGGATTGGGGTGGATGAGTTGGATGCCCGGATTAGGGATATTCTTCAGGACAAGGTTGTAGCCATTGTCCGGGATCAGATACCGTAGTTGTTTGGGTCTAATAAGACCGCGATGATGGAGTTCTTTGATGACATATACGCATCCATTGTTGAGATTGCTGCTACTGCTGCCTCTGCAGCCGTAGCAGCTTTATGATATGTTCTGCTAGTGGAGCGAGAGAGGTTGGCCTAGGAGTATCTGGAGTTGAGGCATGGTTCTGAGACGGTGAAGAATATCACCAAGATGTTCACGGAGAGAATTATGTTCTTCCCTGAGTTTGCTGCATCTGAGCAGGCTCAGATGACCCGTTACTTGAGCATGATCAAGACGAAGATCAGACAGTTTGTTTCGACTCAGCGTTATGGTTCATTATTGGAGATGCAGGAGGCCGCCAGACGGCGTGAGATTGAGATTGATTTGCAGACGAGTTAGTCGAGACCGGCCCCAACGCAGTTGTAGCATGCGTCGAAGCGGTTTAGGGTCGCTGACTCCAGGGCGGGAAGTTAGAGGGGTTGCACTTGTGGGAAGTGCGGCAAGGTTCGTGATGGAGTTTGTCGGTCTTCTTCAGGTTGCCACAATGCAAGCATGGCCACATTGTGAGGGATTGTTGGCAGCAAACTCCAGCTTCTAGTGTCAGGCTTTGTTACCATTATGATCAGGTGGGCCATATGAAGCCCCAGTGTCCCTTGCTAGCAGCCAGGCCGGCGCAGGCTCCAGCGCCGACTACTTTGAGGATCATTGACGGGAGTCAGGGCAGGGCGGAGCCCCCGAGGGCTCGAGGTCATGCTTTCCAGCTTACTGCCGAGGAGGCCAGGGCAGCACCAGATGTTGTGACTGGTATGTTTCTATCCCTTATGTTATTGATTATGTTTGTATTATGCTCTTATATTTGTACCTTTTGTAGGTATGTTCCTAGTGAACTCCTTGCCTGCTTTAGTATTATTTGACTCGGGTGCGAGTCGGCCCTTTGTTTCTCGGTCATTTAGTAGGGAGTTTGTTATGCCCTTAGGGGAGTTGGAGTGTCCGTTGCGAGTTTTTATCGCCAACGAACATGGGGTTTCTGCTTCTTCGGTGTATCAGGGTGTGTTTTGGAGACCTACGGGGTATCCTTTCTGATCGATTTGATCCCTATCCCCATGGGGGATGTCTGCATGATTATGGGTATGGATTGGCTTAGCCGTGTCGTGCTATGATCGATTGCGAGGGTCAGCGCGTGTTATTTCGAACCCCAAGTGGGGGAGAACTGGTTATTTATGGAGAGGGCACCAGGATGGGTTCAGGGTTTTGTTCTGCAGCTAGAGCTCGACAGTATATTCAACACGGGTGAGCAGGTTTTTTGGCTTATGTGGTGGATACGCGGATTAGGGATTAGGTTTCAGTCTCATAGGTCCCGGTGGTCAGGGAGTTCGCCGATGTATTCCCGGAGGAGTTGCCCGATGTGCCTCCTGAGAGGCAGTTCGAGTTCCAGATCGACCTCGTGCCAGGTGTGGCCCCAATTGCCAAGGCACCGTACCGTTTGGCACCGCCCGAGATGCTGGAGTTGTCATCTCAGTTGCAGGAACTACTAGGAAAGCAGTTCATCAGACCGAGTAGTTCTCCGTGGGGAGCGCCGATTTTATTTGTCAAGAAGAATGATGGTTCACATCGGATGTGTATTGATTACCGGGAGTTGAACAAGTTAACTGTGAAGAACTGTTATCCCCTTCCGTGGATTGATGATCTCTTCGATCAGTTGCAGGGTGCATCTTGGTTCTCCAAGATAGATCTGAGGTCCGGGTACCATCAGGTCAGAGTGAGGGAGGAGGATGTGGAGAAGACCGCGTTCTGGACTCATTATGGGCATTACGAGTTTGTGGTGATGCCATTTAGGCTTACCAATGCACATGCAGTATTCATGGATTTGATGAATCGGATATGCAGGCCGATGCTCGATCGTTCGATGATCGTGTTTATTGACGATATCCTGGTATATTCCAAGACCAGAGAGCAGCATGAGGAGCATCTTCGCGATCTCCTGGGGTTTTTAAGGCGAGAACGACTTTATGCTAAGTTCTCGAAGTGCAAGTTTTGGTTACGAGAGGTTCAGTTCCTTGGATACCTCGTTAATCAGGATGAGATTTTGGTTGATCCGGCCAAGATCGAGGCGGTGATGCAGTGGGAGGTTCCGAAATCTCCCTCGGATATCAGGAGTTCTTGGGATTGTCGGGGTACTACCAGAGATTTATTCAGGATTTCTCCAAGATTGCGGTACCCCTCACTCGTCTGACGAGGAAGGGGGTGGATTTCTGGTAGGTCCCCTAGCAATAGTCAACATTTGAGACCCTTCGTCAGAGATTATGCGAGGCCCCAGTTTTGACCCTCCCAGAGGGAATTGAGGATTTTGTGGTTTTCTGTGATGCATCCATCACTGGTTTGGGAGCGATCCTCATGCAGAGAGGACGGGTGATAGCATATGCTTCTCGGCAGCTAAAGCCGCATGAGACGAGATATCCCACGCATGATCTTGAGTTGGGGGTTGTGGTGTTTGCCCTCAAGATTTGGAGGAATTATCTGTATGGGGTCCGTTGTACCATCTACAAAGATCACAAGAGTTTGAGACACATTATGGATCATCCGAACCTGAATATAAGGTAGCGCAGGTGGTTGGACATAGTCAAAGATTATGACTGCGAGATCCTTTACCATCCGGATAAAGTGAATGTGGTGGCGAATGCCTTGAGCCGCAAGTCGGCTGGACCTTTTGAAAGGGTGTCATGTATGAGGATATCAGTGGATTCTCCGCTTGTGGGATTGATTAGGGAGGCTCAGGACGAGGTTGTTCGGGAAGAGAATTGGAAGATCGATAGGATCAGTGGTGAAATCACCAGATTTGTTCTGGACAGTCGTGGTTTGTTGACCCGTTGTGGTCGGGTTTGGGTTCCTATGTCTGGTGGGGTCAGACAGATTGTGCTGGAGGAGGCTCATAAGTCTCGTTTTTCTATTCATCCGGGGGCCACCAAGATGTATTGGGATCTGAGATTGAGCTACGGGTGGCCTTGTATGAAGGGAGATCGCATGGTATGTTGAGAGGTGCTTGACCTGCAGGATGGTCAAGGCCGAGCATCAGAGGCTGGATGGCAAGCTGCAGCCTCTGGAGGTTCCCATGTGGAAATAAGAGCAAATTTCGATGGACTTCATCACCAAGTTGCCAAAGACGGCAAGAGGTTTTGATGTTATTTGGGTCATAGTGGATCAGTTGACCAAAGTGCCCATTTACTGGCGATTCGGGAGAGTTCTTCAGCCGAGAAATTAGTCGATGTGTATATTGGCGAAATCGTTGCTCGCCATGAGGTTCCGGTCTCCATTGTTTCTGACCGTGATGTTCGGTTCACCTCTCGATTTTGGCAGAAGTTCCATAAGGAACTGGGTACGAGATTGCACTTCAGTACAACTTATCATCCGCAGAACGGCGACCAGAGTGAGCCGACGATACAGACTCTTGAGGATATGTTGCGGGCCTGTGTCATTGGTTTTGGTGGGAGTTGGGACTCCTACCAACCTCTTGCAGAGTTATCCTACAACAACAACTTCCACTCCAGCATTGGTGTTCCGCCTTTTGAGCTCTTGTATGGGCGGAGATGCCGTACCCCAGTCTGTTGGGGCGAGGTTGGTCACATGGTTATGGGGCGGACCGAGGTGGTCCTTCAGACTACGGAGATGATCCAGCAGATCAGACAAAGATTGTAGACTGCTCAGAGTCGGCAGAAGAGCTATGCCGACCGACGCTGATCTGAGTTGGAGTTTCAGGTCGGCGACATGGTGTTGCTGAAGGTCTCACCTTGGAAAGGTGTGATTCGCTTTAGGAAGAGGGGGAAATTGGGCCCCCGGTACATTGGGCCATTCCGGGTTATTGTCAGGGTTGGCAAGGTTGCATATAGATTGGATCTTCTGGAGGAGCTCAGTCAGATTCATAGCACTTTCCATGTTTCGCAACTGCGTAAGTGCGTATTGGATGAGGATGCAGTGGTATCATTGGATGATATTCAGGTTGATGAGCGCCTGAGCTATGTTGAGAGGCCGGTAGCTATTATGGAAAGGAAGGTAAAGATTTTGCGTAGCAAGGGAGTACCTTTGGTAAAGGTACGGTGGCAGCACCTGAGGGGCTCTGAGTGGACCTGGGAGCCGGAGGCTAAGATGCGAGAGCATTATCCAGATTTGTTCACCGCAACAGGGTTCGAGGACGAAGCTTAGTCCAAGTGGGGGAGAGTTGTAACATCCTGATTCCCAGGTATGAGATTTATTTCCTTAAGCATGTTTTTACATTTGAACTCGACGTGTTGGTAGCCTCAACACGACGTGTTGAAGGACTTTTGGGCCGCGTATTTTTATGGACTAACACGACGAGTTGGTGAGGGGAAACTCGACATGTTGGTGGCTGGATGAGAAACCCTGAATTTTAGGGTTTTGCACCCTATATAATCCCCTTAAGTCCCTAGGGACGATCTTTTATCAACCTCCAAACCCTCATATCGACCCTTGTAAACCCTAATCATCCTTCCCTCTCGTATTGTGAACTAGTGTGGTATTTTGGAGCAAAAGAAGAAGAAAGTTGGAAGAAGGAAGAAAGGATCTAGCAAGCAAAGCTCTCATATTCAGTTTGACACTAATCTGGACCTTTGTAAGTGCCCAAGATCCGATTTTGATTCCTCTATGTAGCTAGATCTTGAGTTTTGTCCCTTTTCTCCTTATTCTTGGATTTTTGCAAAGGATGGATCCCATAAAGTTTGCAACTTTATGAATCTCCAGGTCAATGTGACCTTGTAGTGGTTTGGATCTAGCCTTTAGTCAATTTTAGATGTCATACATGGAGTTTAGGTCAATTTCCCCTTTTTGACCCATTCTGGGTTCAAGACATGCATTGGACATGCATGTCTATAAAGCACCAACCTTTGGGTCGATTTTGAGGCTAGAATCTCTTTTGGAAAGGTTGGGTTCCAGATCTCAAGGATTTTGTGCTTATTGGTTAAGCCCTTGAATCTTCAAGCCTTGTGGATGGGTTTTTGAGCACTTGGATTAACCCCAAAGGATAAAGTTGGAAACTTTATCCTTTTTGATAGAATTTGAGGTTAGATCTGAGTCTTGGAGTCCCCGAAATCATAGGATCAGCTGAATATATTAGGTTCAGGCAAACTCGGTGAGTTTGCAAGCCAACTCGGCGTGTTGGCTGGGATTTTCCCGACCTTCTGATTACTGTAGGAACTCGACGAGTTTATTGGCGCACTCGACGAGTTGGGTCAACATGGACTGTTGACCTTGACCGTTGACCTGACTTTGACCATGGTTGACCAAGTTTGACTTTTGAGGGCATTTTGGGTATTTTGATGGAATTGGTCACATGGTGGTTGTAGGCATTTGAGTCGGGAGCTGAGATTTGGAGTCAGACCTTATCAATTATGCACTACTTGTGAGGTGAGTGTTCCTCACTATACTTGTTGGGTCGAAGGCACAAAAGGTCGACCCTTTTGGATTGTTATCCTGATTATTGCATGATTGAGTATTGTTGTGATATGTTAGATCGGTATCCTGGTATTTAGGATATTGTTATGCTTAGTGATATGTAAGATCTGTCTGTCTGTTTGATGACTGGTTCATAGTATGATTATTGGTATTATGTGCACATGATTGGTTGGTGGATGAGGCTTCACTGCTTTGTGCATAAGTCAACAGGCCGGGGCATTCCAACCCGATGGTTGAGGGCCTAGGGTATTCCATCCCGAGGATGATTGGACTCATAGTATGCTGGCATTCCAACCCGATGGTTGAAGGGCTTGGAGTATTCCAACCCGATGGTTGATTGAGCCCATAGTATGCTGTTTTTATATTGGTGATGTTTGTTATGTATCAGTATTTTGGGGGAAACTCACTAAGCTTTGGGCTTATAGTTTTGGATTGTGTTTCAGGTACTTCAGAGGATCGCGGGAAGGCGAAGGCGTCATCGTGCATCTCCTCATATTTTATTTTGATTTTGGGATTTCTCTGATGTTGAACCTATTTGAAAACAATTTGTAAACAATGATGGTTTTTGAGTAAACTTTAAAATTTTAAATTTTTTGAGAATTTTATGAATGTTACATCAGTATGTGAGGATCGACGGGATGGGTAACTAAGGGTAAAATGTCTTATAAGATATTTATGATGTGCCGTTGGATAACAATTGATTTTGCAGTTTTATTGATTATAGATTATTATCATAATAACATTGTGTGATTAAAAACCTTATATATCTCACCAGGTGTCCCAACTCGACCCACTCAATTTATATGGATTACATGTAGTGGTGTTAAGACTGCTAAAGATTTGAATAGGATGTTGAGTGATTGAAGAGAATACTTGCAATAGTATTCAGGGTTGCTAGGTCGTTACTTTGTAACTTATGTACCGTATTTATTTTGACATTCTTAGTTTGAGATAATCATTTGTGCTCAAAATATTTTAATATAATGGGATTTCCGCAAACGAATATATTATGATTTTTAAAGCATAAAGATTTTTTTTTGGGTTCTGGAAAATAGGGGACGTCTCACTTCTCCACTCTAAGAATCATCTTGTTACGAAAAAGTTCATATGGCACAAAACATAAAAATAACCATTACATCAAAACTCTTCTTACTCTTAGCCGGTAAAGTTGAAGAATCGACCCAAGTAATGAAATTGTACACCATGTTATTTGTCGGCAATGGAATTCCCCGCCACACAACTATCCAATTCCACAAAGGGACATGAGTTATGCAATTGGTGAACAAATGGAAAGTAGACTCTCGAATATTGGCACAAACATGACATAGAAGAAAGTCATAAAATCTATAAAGCTAGTATAGTAACAATAGCTCAAAGTCAAGGTTGTAAAAAAATAATCGACGTTAGCTAGTCGGTGGATCGGGGTTAAGAGATTAATCGGTTATGCGGAGATTAATCGGTTACCATTAACTATTAAAAAATTATTCAAATATTATTATATCTTAAGAAAATAAATATTTGAAATTTTGAAATTTCAAAAATTTTGGTATAATATTTAAAATTTTGGAAATTTAAAATTTTGAAATATGAAAATTTTGGTGTAATATTTGAAATTTTAAAAATTGAAAAATCTGAAAATTACAACCGCCTAGGACCGATAATGACCAAGACCGCATAAGAAGGGTGCCTAGCACTAATCGTAGACGGGTCGAGACCTCCTAGTGCCTAGGGATCGATTAATTGGCCGTCTAGGCCGATTTTTACAACATTGTTCAAAGCTGATTCAAATATTTGAATAAGATGTATTATCGTGGAATCATTTTCTTGGACATGCAAATGAGAACTGCATTACCCAATATCAAGTTGGATAGGTTTTTGGAAATTCATTTGACCACAAGTCTTATGATGAATGAAAGTCTCATTCATCAAGATGGATGAAGAAAGCACTATGTTATAGTATTAATATTTTTTGGAATTAGTTCAACTAATGGACTGTTAGATTGACTGCAATATGTACCGGTTCAAATACATCAAAGGTTTGGTAAAATTTAATTGTGGAATCATACTCTTGAACATACAAACAAGAAATGTATTACCAAGTATCTAGTTGGATTGATATTTGAATAGCGTTAGACCACAAGTCTTATGATAAATGTAAATCTTATTTATCAAGATAGACGATGAATACATCACTAGGTGATGTGAATATTTGTTGGAATTAGTTCACACTAATAGATCGTTCATATTAACTGTAATACATGGTAAGACTAACTTTGTTACCTTCAAAAGGTATGAACATGTTTATCTCAATAAGACATAAGTCTAATACCTTTTAGGTATTCAGATCTCTCATAAAACGAAGTTAGAAATCAACTGGGAAATTGGATGAGATACTCATATCCAATAGGATTAATGAGCATCTTAGTCCAAAATTTATCGATTGTAACATCCCGGAATTCAGGAGCGCCTATTTAACCCTTCTTTTTTGTCAAGTTGTCAAGATTAGCCCTTGAGTGGAAATTGTAGCAAATGAGTACGTTGGGCGTACTCAAGAGTACGCTGCGCGTACTCATGTGCTTATTTTGGACGCGGACTCGCCTAGGTACGCTGGGCGTACCCAGGGTTACGCTGAGCGTAGTTGGCCCAAGTGCAAAACCCTAATTGTGGCTTGCGGGCTATAAAAGGAATGAGATGGTCTTGTCCCCAGCCACCATCCCTTAGAGAGAAACCCTATGAGAGCAATATTATCGTTCTAAAGCTAGTGTGTGTGAGTTCTTGAGCTAGAAAGTGCCTTTGTGTGTTAGTGAAGAAGAAGAGGAGGTTCTTGTGGAGGCTAGAAGTTGAAGTGCAAGTTTGGATCTGAGTTCTTCAGAGGGAGGAGCTTCATTTAGAGGTAAAAAGCTCAGAACTTTCCTCTTTATTTTGGTTTGGTGTTGCATGGACCATTTCTAGGGATAAAGTCCCAAAGGTGGAGACTTTATGAGCATAAGGGACTCCATGGACCTAGATCTGTCCCATTTCAGTGATATTTGTGTTATAGATCCATAAAAAATCCATCTTGGTCGTTGTTATGAGGTCATGCTTGAATTATGAGCTTTCTAGAGTTGGGAAATGGAATGTTATGGGTGTTAGTGACTTGTCCAGCCATGCAAAGGCTTAAAGTCACCAACTTTATGGATTAAGAGGCTTAGAAATGGTCAGATCTAGAAGTTGGACGTGGGTCTTAACTGTTTAAGACCTCAAGAGCTTAGAGTCTGAAACTGGGAGTTACGCGGGGGGTAATCCCAGTACGCGCGGCGTAAGGGGTCACGCACCCCGTTTCTGTGAGGACGCCGGGTACGCCCAGCGTACATGTTTGGTACGCGCAACGTAACCCGAAGAGTTGACTTTTGTTGACTTTTAGGGTTTGGTCAACTTTAGGGTCTTTGAGCCATGAGAGGGGTAAAATGGTCTTTTACCCTTCTGAGAGTACTAAGAGAGGGAATAGTCTAGCCTTGAGAGATGTATTGATTTAGAGTGTTTATTTCATATGATTAGGCGGAGGCTAGACCAGATTTTACAGAGTTCGGGATTACCGAGTTACCCGAGGTGAGTCTTCTCACTATACTTTACCTAGAGTGGTAATTAGAGTTATGTGACAGAGTATCTTGTATGCTATTTATGTGATTGTGATACACTGCATTATTTCTATGTGATTCATGCCGTGTATGTTCCAGAGTTACAGAGTTAGAACCGGAAGGTTCACAGAGTTAGGACCAGAGGGTCCACAGAGTTAGGACCGGAGGGTCCACAGAGTTATAGCCTCGAGTGGCTAATATGTGTTATATGTGGTATTTTGGGGAACTCACTAAGCATTTATGCTTACCGTGTTATGTGATATGTGTTTCAGGTACCAACGAGAGTCGCGGGAAGGCGCCGACATGATTTGTACACACTGGCAGAAGATTAAGTGTTGAGATTCTGGGATATGTTTTATGGTGATGACATTGATATATGAGATTTTGAGAATATTATATGAGTTTTATTATGTTTGAAAAATGAAAAATTGTTTTAAAAATTTACGTCGTTACAATCGATCATCTAAAGAATTGTGAAAGAGTTTCACAAGCTAGCTCCATCCAGAACATTGCCATAAACAATGTTAATTGGAAAGAGAAACAAATTATTGTTGATTTGGTATTGGATAAACCATAGTATGCTTACCAACAATTCATGGATCACACCATGAATGGTGTTACAAGAATCCTTGGTTTTACACCAACTAAGAATGTTTTTTAGACACTCTCTAAGATGTGGAATAGGGTTGATCTCTTAATAACACATATAAAAGTCCACAATTATGAGGTGTATGCTCGTCATGAAGCGCTCGACTATCTAGAACCCAAAATAGAGTTGTGTTATCTCGATGGATATCCCAACAAATGTTTTGGATAGTTGTTTAACAAACCCTCTGAGAACAAAATATTTGTTGCTCGAATGGTAGTCTTCCGAGAGAGAGAGAGAGAGAGAGAGAGAGAGAGAGATGATTGTGATTTGTCTTATTTAAGATAAATTAATGAAGTGAACATACTAATATGAGGTTTCAAACGATTTGCAATGTTCGATTTCAAGTTGAATAAACGGGGTTTTGAGGCTCGACTATATAATAAAACAAACATGGTGGGATCGGATCGTGTTAAGATGTTAAAACCTTAGTCGAGTCACGTGAGGGGTGTTAAGGGGGGGGGGGGGGAGGAGGGAAGTGGGCAGCTACATAGCTTTGGGGTCCACTTTATATATATATATATATATATATATATATATATACACACACACACACACACAATAACGGTAAGAGCCTTTTTCTGGCTCATCTTGGACATTTGAGGATATTTAAATGTTCAAGACCGGCCAAATCCTAAGATTTTACTATAGATTCTGCTTCAGATAAATCTTAATGAGATCAAAATCGTTTTTTGTTTGTATGATCTTAAAAAGATATAATTACCAAGATTTGGATGGTAGGGCGTGTTTGGGATTGGTTCTCAAACTTCTTATTGAATTTTTGGAAAACCCAAGAATTCCTGGTTTAAAAAAAAATCATTTTTTTGTTCACTGAAAAGTTAGTGTTTACTAACACCTTTTTTATGAGTTGTGGTGACCTGGTAAGATATGTGGCTCCTCTTTAGGTTCACGGGGCACTTCAGTCGCCCCTTCTCTCATCCCCTCTGACTGTTTTGGAGTGTCATTATCGGGGATGTCAACCACTATAGTGGCCTCCCCCAAAAGGAAGTCCACGTTTCACCTATTGAGAAGGCGTCGACCCAAGGAAATGGCCTCAACGGACTCTGCAAGCGGTGAATCCAGCCAAGAAAGCCGTCGTTTGGAGGCTGCACGGGTGATACGCCGAGTTAGTCCGGTCGACGCCTCCTCCTCTTCTGTATCAGAAGGCAAATGGTCCTCACGATAAACACCACCGACAGGCGCGTCAATCAACACCTGACCAACGGGAGAATCAGACCCGGGCGAAAATTCAATTGGGCAATCGGATGAGATACTCATATCCAATAGGAATAGTGAACATCTCAGTCCAAAATTTATCGATCATTTAAAGAATTGTGAAAGAGCTTCACAAGCTAGCTCCATCCAAAACATTGCCATAAACAATGTTAATTGGAAAGAGAAACAAATTATTGTTGATTTGGTATTGTATAAACTATAGTATGCTTACCAATAGTTCATGGATCGTACCATGAATGGTGTTACAAGAGGCTTTGGTCTTACACCAACTAAGAATGTTTTTTAGACACTCACTAAGATATGGAATAGGGTTGATCTCTTAATAGCACATATAAAAGTCCACAATTATGAGGTGTATGCTCGTCATGAAGAGCTCGACAATCTAGAACCCAAAATAGAGTTGTGTTATCTCGATGGATATCCCGAAAAATGTTTTAGATAGGTGTTTAACAAACCCTCTGAGAACAAAATATTTGTTGCTCGAAGGGTAGTATTCCAAGAGAGAGAGGGGGGCTTATTTAAGATAAATTGATGAAGTGATCATGCTCTATGAGGTTTCAAACAATTTGCAATGTTCGATTTCAAGTTGAATAAACGGGGTTTTGAGGCTCGACTATATAATAAAACAAACATGGTGGGATCGGATCGTGTTAAGATCTTAAAACCTTAGTCGAGTCTCGTGAGGGGTGTTGGGGGGGGGGGGGGGAGTGGGCAGTTGCATAGCTTTGGGGTCCACTTTATATATATATATATATATATATATATATATATATATATATATATATATAACACTTATAATAACGATAAATGCCTTTTTTTCTGGCTCGTCTTGGACATTTGAGGATATTTAAATGTTCAAGACGAGTCAGATCCTAAGATTTTACTATAGATCCTGCTTCAGATAAATATTAATGAGATCGAAATCGTTTTTTGTTTGTATGATCTTAAAAAGATATGATTATCAAGATCTGGATGTTAGGGCGTGTTTGAGATTGGTTCTCAAACTCCTTATTGAATTTTTGGAAAAGCCAAAAATTCATTTTTTTGTTCACTGAAAAGTTAGTGTTTACTAAACACATTTTTATGAGTTTTGGTGATTTGGTAAGATATGTAGAAGATATGATTGATAACCTATTGACTTATGTTTAAATTATAACATTGCTTAAACCCTGTGGTCATGGAGGTTCACATGTAGTGACTCTAGGGCATGAGGCATAACTTCATGTGCGTAGCGAAAGATCCTCATTAGAGAAGTTCCATTTCCAAAAAAAAAAAAATTATGGATGTTTACCACAAACCCCTTAATAACTATTAGTTAAAGTGTCGATTTTTTAATAGTTTGTTAAATTTAATAAAAATAGATTTGACAGAAACAATAAGTGATAACATATGTCGATTACTATAATCATATATAATGTTAACTTATGAAATCAAATATATTGTATCTTTTACTCAAGAAGTGTAACGGTAAAGCTCACGCGATATATGATAATAGGAACTCACGCAAAAGTAGATCCAAAATCCCAGAAATATCAATCCAACTACACTCCCTCACAACTCACAAGCTTTTTGCATTTCTTCCGGTAGTCTACCGTCGTCTTCTTCTTGGAAACCCTAACGACCTCAATCCGACCGGCTGTATCATCTCAGTCGACTCCCCAAGATCTACAAATGGTGCGTTTCTGTTTTCTCTTTCACTCTTAAACCCTGTTTTAATGCTGGAAAAGGACGAACTAAACTAGGTATTGTCGCGATTTTTATTGTTATCGACAAAAATTTCTACTGTTGCATCCAGATCTATCTATTACTATTGTAGATATGGGGTTTCTTTTTTCCTTATCGAGATCAATTAGATCTGTTTATTCGAATTCCTAGATGTATGCTCAAATCCGGTAACCTGTGCATTAGTCCGTTGCATCTCGTTTTAGGTGTGGAATTTGTTGATTTAATCTATGCTGTGAGCATATTAGATTTAGGCCATACTTAAATCAGTATGTTCTGTAATACATTCTAATCTCCAATGCATGTACAGCCCCTTTAAAATCTGTGCAGCTTCATTGAACTAAACAGACTAATGGATAGTTCTGTTGGATCGACAAGACAGATTTGATCGTGATGTGATTTTGTATATGGACACTCTGAATAATTGTAAAAATTATAAACCGATTTTAAATTCTAAAGAACCTCCATAGTAGCTTTGATACGAATCAAAAGCAAAATACTGAAACTACAAATTTCTATCTTGTAGGTTTGGTGATAAACGTGGCTGAGTTGATTGAAGTCTCTGAATCCCAATCACATTCTTAACACAATGGCTTTGTCATCCCTCTCAAAAGGGACTTATTCATTCCTCCTCTTCACCTATTTACTTTTTCTCTCACATCTCTCCAATGGTTTCTACTTACCTGGAAGCTACATGCGTACATACTCAACAGGTGAAGAAATATTTGCCAAAGTCAATTCATTAACATCCATTGAAACAGAGCTTCCCTTTAGTTACTACAGTCTTCCATACTGTACACCCCCTGGAGGAATCAAGAAAAGTGCTGAAAATTTAGGAGAACTCCTCATGGGAGACCAAATCGACAACTCCCCTTATCGTTTTCGTATGAACATCAATGAATCTGTCTTCCTATGCACCACACATCCATTAAACGAACACGAAGTAAAGCTTCTAAAACAAAGAACACACGATCTATATCAAGTCAACATGATTCTTGATAACTTGCCAGCAATGAGGTTTGCAAATCAAAACGGGGTTAAAATCCAATGGACAGGGTTCCCAGTTGGGTTTACAAATCCCAACAAGAAAGACGATGATTACATCATCAACCATGTGAAATTCAGAGTGTTTGTCCACGAGTATGAAGGCACAGGGGTGCAGATAATTGGAACAGGGGAAGAAGGTATGGGAGTGATATCAACCAATGATGATAAAAAGAAAGCTTCTGGATATGAAATTGTGGGGTTTGAAGTTTTCCCTTGTAGTGTCAAATACGACCCTGAAAAAATGGCAAAACTTCATCAATACGATGAAGTCCCATCTTTAAACTGTCCTTTAGAGCTTGAAAAATCTCAAATCATCAGAGAACAAGAAAAAGTTTCCTTCAGTTATGAAGTTGAGTTTGTGAAAAGTGATATAAAATGGCCTTCACGTTGGGACGCGTATTTGAAAATGGAAGGAGCACGTGTCCACTGGTTTTCAATTCTAAATTCCTTAATGGTGATCTTCTTTTTAGCTGGAATTGTTTTTGTTATCTTTTTAAGAACTGTAAGACGCGATCTCACAAGATACGAAGAACTCGACAAAGAATCACAAGCTCAAATGAACGAAGAATTATCCGGATGGAAACTCGTTGTAGGCGATGTGTTTCGCGAACCCAATCACTCAAAACTGTTATCCGTAATGGTCGGAAACGGAATCCAAATCACCGGAATGGGAATCGTAACGATCGTATTCGCCGCATTCGGATTCATGTCACCGGCTTCACGCGGCATGCTTTTGACCGGAATGATCATTCTGTATCTCCTCCTCGGAACCGGAGCCGGGTATTCCGGAGTTTACCTTTGGCGAACGATAAAAGGGAGTTCCGACGGGTGGCGTTCCGTTTCCTGGTCCATCGCGTTTTTCTTCCCCGGAATCGTGTTTTCCATTCTTACGGTTATAAACTTCATTCTTTGGGGGAGTAACTCCACGGGTGCGATTCCGATCTCGTTGTACTTCATTCTCCTGTCACTCCTTTTTTGCGTGTCGGTTCCGTTGACTCTTTTGGGCGGGTATTTAGGGACACGGGCCGACCCGATTAAGTTCCCGGTCCGAACCAACCAAATAGCCCGGGAAATTCCTTCCCAAAAATACCCTTCGTGGTTGCTAGTAGTTGGGGCGGGTACCCTTCCTTTCGGGACACTTTTTATTGAATTATTTTTCATCCTATCGAGCATCTGGCTTGGGAGATTTTACTATGTGTTTGGGTTTTTACTGGTGGTGCTTGTGCTGTTGGTGGTGGTTTGTGCTGAGGTGTCGGTGGTGTTGACTTACATGCATCTGTGTGTTGAGGATTGGCAGTGGTGGTGGAAGGCGTTTTATGCTTCGGGATCGGTGGGCGTTTATGTCTTTTTGTATTCGGTGAAGTATTTGGTTTTTGATCTTCAGAGTTTGAGTGGGCCCGTGTCGGCTGTGGTGTATGTTGGGTATTCGTTGATTATGGCGATTGGACTCATGTTGGCTACTGGGACTATTGGGTTTATTACATCTTTCTACTTTGTTCATTATCTGTTTTCTTCTGTGAAGATCGATTGATTGATAAGAGGAGTAGAAGGCCTGTAAAATGTAAATTTTCCGGGTTATCAAGGTTAGAAAGAAATCCCAGTAGCAAAATATGTCTATGTTTTTTTTTTTTCCTATGTTCGAGTTATGATTGAAAGATCGTGTTCTTGTTTGTTCCAACGTTTAAAGAAATAGATGTTATGATTTTATTTTATTTTATTATCATACTTTTGCTTAAAGTTCGTTTTTGGATATTAAGCCTTGTGATGCCACCAATTTATAATCAGATTTTTAGAAGTTATATGGTAAATGTAACATTACATTGCCATAATTAACTTTTCAGTTGAATATATTTTGCTTAATAGTTATCATCATTAATCACAAGGAAACGATTCCTTAATTTACACGCAATTCGTGAAATTAGTTTAATTTGGTGAGTTCATTTTTCTGACAAAATACTTTGTCAACTTTTTTGTGAAACGGCGGGAATACTAACAACAAATAAATTTGAAAGTAACAAGCGAAATTCAATTATTTCGTGCAATCAATAACATTTTGTTTGTAAGTTCAATAGACAGGCATATTGTTAGATCGATACTTTCCATAGCATGCAAAACAGATTTATGGAAATATTTTTTTTTAATTTGTCTTGATCAAATTTGCCAAATCCCCCAAATGCACTTAGCTTTTGAATTAGCAGCCTCAGTAATAGATCCAATGACCCGATTACCATTTACTCCTCATGTTTCTTATTCGAAGCGAACTTAAACAAGGCTATCTTTTATTATTTTCCTTTAATCCTTTTTATTATCGCTATACTTCCTTGAGATATGTGAATTAGAGTTGGGGATTCTTGTATGTTTTTTTTTGCGCTGATTTTTTGGGCTGAATTTTATGTTTTAAAAAGTGAGTTAAGGGGAGTTAGAGTTGGGTTTCAAGCGGTTGAAGAAGACATGGCTGATTTTGTTGGATACGAGGCATAAAAACTCTCTTTTATGTACATTGTATCCCGGGTGTTGCTAAATTTGATGGGTGGAAGGATGTGATTGGAAAGTTCACAACAAAACTTTCCAACTCAAATGTGAAAACCTTGTGAGTGGGTGGTAGATTAACTTTACTTAAGTCGGTCCAAATGAACATTTGGACTCTTTGGTTTCAAATAGCTATGTGTCATCGGTTTGGGTTGAAAATTTTAAATTGATTAACCGACCTCGAGATCAAGGTGTAATCCTCGACTCTTATTGTTAGAGGAAGGTGGGTAGTGGCACTAAAACTATTTTTGGGGAAGATCTATAGTCGGCGATTCCATGTTAAAGAATAAATTCCCTAGAATTTCCCACCTTAATATTGATATTCAAGTTTAGGTCTTGGATAGAGTCCCACTCGTGACTCACAAAGGGCGTCTGCATCGGCAGCCAAGAGGTGGTGGCAAGATGTTATAATGCAATGAAAATGGTGGGAAATGGATATGCCCGGTTTCAATAGCATGGAAAAAATTCGATTAGTTGGATGATTCGATGGTGGGAGATGGATATACCCTTACACTTCAAAGTTTCTAATCTCATTCGCATAGGGAATGTTGTAGAGTAATCACATCCTGCCTGTTAGATGACTTGTAAAACTTAGTCACATAAATCTAAATTTTGAAGGTTAATAAGCTTTTGAATCTAGTACACAAGAAGATTCTTTTTTATTTCAATATTTTTTGACGTCCAAAAAAAAGTTTAGAATCTTTTTTCATCAGATACATAAATTTAAAACACTCTATACTAGGCAAGTAGATTTTTAGCTTTACAATTAGTGCACAAAATGGCTCTTTTTTATCCAGTGTATTTATATTTTGATACATAACTTTCAACCACAGCAATTCATTTCGCTTTGAATTCCCAAATATTACATTTACATTAATAGTAAAAAAAAGGAGGGGGGGGGGGGGGGGGGGGTTATATACTTACTCAAATTTGATACAAGTAACATGGACACATGGTAAAAAGGTTGTTTTCCTTCTGAAAGGAATCTAATTAAAGCACATATAGTTCTACATATTTGCATACAAATTAAGGGTCTCATACAATAGTTGGGTAAAGAGCCAATATATATTATTGGGAACGTGTGTATAGTAATGGTAATATTTTGTTTGGTTTGCATAACACAAAGATCATTGATAATAGATAAGATAACGACGTTTTTATGTGCCTATAGTTTTATGAATAGTTAGTGTTTTAAATATGATTATAAGAACTATGGTGATAAAGTATATAGGTTATAGTCAAATCGAGAGTTGTAACATATAGTTATACCAATGAAGTTGTGTTGCTTGGGTGATGTAAGGTAAAGGGATTAAATTAAACTTAAGTAAATAGTATATAATTATAATAACTAGGAAAGTAAAAGAAAAGGAAGCACAGCATCCCACATCGGCTGAATGAAGCAAACAGACAAGAGAAAGCTGTGTATAAAAGGGGAAGCCTAGGAAGTGAATAAGCATACCTTTCTCGGCCTTTTGGCTAAGATCAAGTGTAGTATCTGTTCTTATCAGTTTAATATCTGATATGTGGGCCATCGGCCCACTCGATATTAATCTTATTTTTTATGGGTGAAGGCCCGTTACAGTAGCTTGCTGCTGGGGTTCTTCATGTGTCGCCTTGGTCTTACACTACAGCCAAGGCCTGGCGCACCCCTCCAATCCAAAAGTTGAAATTTTTTACTTTGGCTACCCAAAGAGCTAAGCTGTAATTCTTCAGCTATTATTAACTGACTGGTATAAGTAGGCTATTCTTAACTCACATAATTGTATGTAAGATTGTAGATGCCAAGTATTAGAAGGTACTTGCTCCGATTTTAACATGTGGACTTGGAGGCCTACTTGTCTGAGAATATAGATTCTAACAGCTTATGGCTTAAAAACAGCAATAAGAGATTAAACCTCTATCCTGATCATGCCACCATACTTATTAATTTGGTGCTACAAGTATATGAGAGATGCAATGCTCTAAATAATCACATTTTCCAAAAACTACCTAATATAACCAGGTTAACCCATCATCATTCTTTTTTTTAGGCTCAGTCTCAAGTCTCAACCAAACATTCCACCCTTGGCAACAGATATAGGTTCCAGTTTCCGAATGTCTGACCTCTTACCACTTTTTATTATTCAAGTCCTCCTTATCATAAATCCATAATCTATCTACACACGTACAGTCTAAGAAATATTATAGCTTTAAAATAATAGTCTATTTCTGCTAAATGAAACAACATAAGACCTCGCCAACATCCCATCTCACTTTCATTCTTTCAACGATCTTCAATCCGGTTGTTTCATTTTATTCTTGGATAAATTATTTAGTTTTCCCCGTTTCACCCCTTATTAATAAAACACAATACAAATTCGCTATTTTACATATGAATGAGAGCATATCTAGGCAACACACTTAGAGGCTGTTTGTTTGGCCTCTTAATGATCCCATAAAGAGGTTGGCTCTGAATAGTTCAGATTCAGAGCGTTTGGTTGGAGTTTTTTTAACCTCTTAATCGGTCAGATATAAAAGAAATGGGTCTTGATAGGTCAGAGTTGTTGAGAAGTCTGGATGAAAAAATTTCCAAATAATACCCTTAGCCCTAAAAAAACGTCCGCCTCTCTTTTTTTCTTCCCCCTGTTCGCCCATCGTGCAACATTCTCTCTTTTCCAGCCGATTCTCACCTTGCCATCGGACCTCCGGCAGCCCCGCTCCACCTCCGCCTTCGCCGCCTCTCTCCTCGCCGCTTCCCCCTTCGCTGGTAAGTTTTCTAATCTGTCTTGTTATGGTCGTTTTTTTAGGCATCCTTCTGGTCGATTTTTCTGTGTTCTTGTGTTTAGATGATCATTTTTGTGAAATCGATTTTCTCAATCCCTAAAACCTGTTCTTGTGTTTGGCTGATCAATTTTGTGAAATCGATTTTTTCTTGTGCTTGGTTGATCAATTTTTGTGAAATCCATTATTGTGAAATTATTTATTGTGAAATCATTTTTTACGCTGCTCAATATTGTATGAAATTGGTTTGATGTTCATCAAATAACAATGAACTGATCGAATAAGTTAATAGGTATATATGGATCGATGCTTGGATCCATATATCTCCTTCAAATTTAAGAGTTTATTGTCAAATGTATGTTAAAGATTTGATGATTGAAGTTAATTACGGATGATTTTTACCCATAATCAAATTGTGAACTATTTCCTATTTAGTGAGTTTATTGTCTTTTACTTGTTGAATCAACTGGATTCATATGTGATTTGTATACTTGTAATCTTTAGGTTTGGTTTCTTACTTGTGTTTGGTTCACAATCTGAAAATATATGTTCGTTTTTCTTCTAACAACACTTTTTTTTTATTACTTTTGATTCTCAACTTTTGTAGGGAGCAATGCCACTGGAAGTAAACAATAGCAACAAAGATTGTGATGAGTTATCTTAGAATCGCAATCAACTTGTTTCAATCGAAACCCGACAATCAAATTTGTTTGAACCGATTTATTGCAATATATTTTTATAAAATCTATTATACTATGATCTAAGGATCTATATATGACATATTTGGATGTTGTATGATATCTAATTTGAATGTTGTATGGAGTTTATTTTGTATGCAAAAAATAGTTTATAGGGTTAAAATGGTTATTTTTCTTGTTAAGAGGCAGCTGTTCAGATGCCTAACCAAACATCAGTTTATCGTTAAGATACAGATTCATAAAGAGCCTCTGTATTATCCAGACATCTATATCATTCAGATATGAATCTTCCAGATGCTACCAAACAGCCCCTTAGTATCCCAGGATGGCACATACAACTACTTGATTTTGTCGTACAAGTGTAAAATTTTGTAACTTTTTTTTGTGTTAGCGTGCAACTACAAAAAAAATTACATGCAACTATAGGTCCAAAAACAAACAAATATGGTGCAACAAATAATAGCTCAAACCTTAAAAGTATAACTCAATGTTTATCTAATAAGTAATAACCCAATGCAGAAAGCCCAAATGTGTGTGTTTGTGTGATCCAATCGGCAAAATGAAGAGAGCGAGAGACAGGAACGACCAAACGAATTAGAAAAAAAGACCCTCCCTTTGAAGCTGATGTCGACAGTCGATTCTTCCTAGGAAAATTGGTTTCGAGTTTCCTCCAAGCCGAATTTGAGCTCTGTCCAAACCCAAAAATGAAAAAAATATGGATCTTTTAGGTTTATGAAATTAGATGTTTTTTTCTTGGAATTACTAATTGTCTTGGTGAAATTAGTAGTTGTTTTGCTTGAAATTAATTCTTGACTTGTTTCCATTATTGTTTTGCTTAGGTGTTGTATTGCTTACTTGTTGAAATATTGAATTGTTAGGATAAAATTGAGTCTTTTTTAAATGACTAAGCTCTAATGAATCAAGTATTAAAAGATCCTCCAAAAGACCATGCTCTAATCGATCATTCCATTCGGTTAATATTGTTATCTATAGTTTCAAGAAAATCGTGTCGCATGCTCCATTGTAACAACAAAGGAGCATGTTTGTTACTACTAATCTCACTATGTCTTTTCTTACACTCGATTAAATGTATGTCTCGTAGTTACTCTAGTGCATATTTCTTGTAGATTTTGCATCTTGCCATGATACTTGACCGTAGACTTGTGGTTATTTGATTTTTTATTGGTTAATATTGTTATCTATAGTTTCATGAAGCAACTCTCTCTCTCTCTCTCTCTCTCTCTCTCTCTCTCTCTCTCTCTCTCTCTCTCTCTCTCTCTCTCTCTCTCTTTGGGAATTTGAGTATAACTCTCATGCAAATGTCGTTGTAGATATTGTCTAGGTAACACATCTTCTTGCTGATCTGCGAGTGTCCATAAAGTTGTGTCGCATGCTCCTTTACAACAGTAGAAGAGCATGTATGTTACTGCTAATTTTGTCTCACATAAACGTGTTAAACATATTAAATTTGATTACCATTACATGAGGGAATCGTTTAAGTTGAAAAATTACATACTCAATTTGCTCCCTCGCATTTGAATGATATATATGGTTTTACAAAGATTCTTGTAAGACCACTCTTTACTATCTCTTGTTCCAAGAATATTTGACATTGGACCTAATCTATCTATTTACACGACGGGATGTTGAGAATATTTTTGAAGGGTGAGGCACTTCTTTGTCGACACGAAAGATTAAGGAAAGGAAAGGAAAACAATCGTTCCAAAAAAAGGGAAAATGACTTAAAAGGGTAACTAAGTTTCAAATTTGTACAAAAAAATACCATCAAAGTTTACCTTGTTCAAAAAATACCATTAAACCTAAGAAATTGTTCAAAAAATACCATTAAACTTACTTTTTGTTCTCATCTTTCCATGTGGTAACCGGGTATTCGAGTTACCAAGTAAAACATGACCGGGAAAACACAACTAAAACTTACGTGGCCATCTCCATCCCTTACGTGGAATTACCGTTCTCTATTACGTGCAAATTTTTTTTTTTTTGGAATGGAAGACTTGCTGTATGCTCACCTGCTGTCTTCGTTTTTCCCACGACCGAAAACAAAACCGAATTTAATCACCTCCTTTACCGAGAGTTGCAACAACCTTAACATCTCTAGAAGCTCGATTTCCAGCTTCCATCGCCACCCTGAAACGTCGCCGATCATCAGAACTGGAAATCTCCTTCTTGTTGCTGCCTTCGATCTGCAAGACTGCAACAGCCCTACCCCATCTCTGCTGTAACCGTAAACTATCACCACCTCTTCAAGCTCCGAGAACCACAATCACCATCGTGATCACCATCAATACTCACCAACTATTACTGCCTTAAACTACCCACTGCTGCCTTCGTTTCCAACTATCAAACACCACCGAGACCACCTGCAACAAGGAAGCACGAACAAAGAAGAAAGAAAAATATTTGATTTCTTTGTGTTTCGTGTGAACCAGAGAAGAAAAAAGAAGGAAATGATATTTGATCTTTTTCTGTAGAACTATGAACCAGAAAGAAAAAGAAACCAAATAACTCCACTGTTCATCATCATCACACCAGAGAAGAAGGAAAGTATATTTGATCCTTTTTCTGTTGAACTTCGAACCAAAAAGAAAAAGAAACCAAATAGCTCCACTATTCATCATCTTCATCATTCCGAAAAACCAAACAGAAAAAGAATAAAAAACAAATACCTCCACCTTCGTTTAACACAACTTATCACTACCTTCAACCACCGATGAACACCAGTCACCTGCTGCTTTCCTTGTCGAAAAAAACCAACAACCGAGAACCACCTGAAGGTTCGAACAAAAAAAACCCAGTTTTTTTTGTTGTTTTTTTCCCATGTATCTCGAACAGAAAGAAGAAATAAGAAGAAGAAAGAAGGATATTTGATTTCGTGATCTTATTTTCAGATAGAACAAGGAAGAATAAGGAAGTAGAAATCATCCAAAGTTTTGTGTGTGAATTTTGTTGGTGATTTGTTTCACTAATGTGATTTAAGTGTAATGGGATTACTTTGTTGACCAAAATTGATCTTGATAAATATTAAACAAGTTAGGAAGGTGTGGAGTGCACACGTGTTTAAGTTTATTCAAGATTAAAAGTAGACTGTCATTTAGGGGCGAAGCCCCTGAACGAACGGGGGTCCGGGGGCAGCACCCCTGGGAGCGGGGTCTAAGGGGCAGAGCCCCTGGCTGGGATCGATATTTGACCCAAATTTAGAATATTTGACCCGTTTTTTGGCTTGGTATTAATCCTTATAGAAAACCCGGATTTATGACAGATTTTTGACTGTTGCCAAACTGTTTTATGACATTTTTGACAGTTTTTAGACAAAGGAGGTATTTAACCAAATTTGGTCAGTTTTTTCTGGTACTTACGAAATTCATATATCTCATTCTCTGTTCTATTCTCTTCTGAGTCTTATCCAATCAAAGATTAGGGAGTACCACCCAATACTTTGATTTGATAGTGAAATCACAATTCTCAGAATATCCAAGTGCCTTTATTACCCTCAATTTCTAACAAAAATCAAAGTTTTTTGTTATCATGGCAAGTGGCGATTCTGTGAAGGAAATGACAAGTAAGTTTGAAAAACTGAACAAGTTTGAAGGGCAAGATTTTCGTAGATAGCAGAAGAAGATGAAGTTTCTCCTTACCACTCTGAAAGTGGTGTATGTTCTGAGTACACCCATGCCAGTCTTACCAGAATCTGTTGAAGATGAACCTTTGGAGGCAACAAGAAGAAGATCAAAGTGGGAAAATGATGATTACATATGCCGTGGTCATATTCTCAATGGTATGTCTGACTCTCTTTTTGATATCTATCAAAATTCCGAATCTGCAAAAGAACTGTGAGGTTCTCTTGAATCCAAGTACATGGCTGAAGATGCTTCTAGTAAGAAGTTTCTTGTTAGTAACTTTATGGGTTACAAGATGATTGACTCAATTCCTGTTATGGAACAATTCCATGAAATGTTAAGGATTTTGGGACAGTTTGCTCAACACAATTTGAAAATGGATGAAGCCATTTTTGTGGCTGTGATCATTGACAAACTGCCCCCTTCCTGGAAGGATTTTAAACACAATCTGAAACATAACAAAGAGGAATTGACTTTGACTCAACTTGGAAGCCATTTAAGGATTGAAGAGTCCATAAGGACTCAAGAACTTGAGAACAATCCTAAAGGCAAGAACCAAGTTGGTTCCTCTTCTGTGAACATGGTGGAAGGAGAAAGTTCAAAGAATCCCAAGAAGTCTAATGGAAAAAGGAAGTTTAAAGGAAAGGATGACAAGTCTTCCAACAAGAAGGCTAAGTTGGTTTGTTGGAATTGTAACAAACCGAGTCACTTCAAGAAAGATTGTCGTCTTCGCAAAGTGAACAAGGATGGTGTTGGACCAAGTGGATCCAAGGATCCAGAAAAGCAACAAGGTCAGATTTTTGTTTTCATGCAGAATTCTAAATATATTCAGAATTATATTTCTGTGATTTCTGAAGTATTTTATGTGCATGATGATAATGTTGCATGGTGGGTTGATTCGGGAGCAACAAGTAATGTTTGCAAAGATCTATATTGGTTCAAGGACTTTTAACCAATTGAAGATGGATCTGTGGTGAAAATGGGAAATGTTGCAACTGAACCAATCAAGGGTTTAGGATCTGTTTTACTTTATTTTACTTCTGGAAAGTGTTTGTATCTAAACAATGTTTTATATGTACCGGGGATTCGAAAGAATCTTGTGTCTCAAATTGTTTTAAATAATTGTGGTTACAAACAAGTATTAGAAAGTGACAAGTATATCTTGTCAAGACATGGTTATTTTATGGGATTTGGATATGTATGCAATGGAATGATTAGACTTAATATTAATTATCCTTTTATTGATAATTCTGTTTGCATGACTTCTACTAGTACTAGCAATAATTTTAATAAATCTGAATTATGGCATGCTAGACTAGGACACATTCGTTACAAGAGATTAAAAGACATGTCTAAAATGAGTTTAATTCCTGCTTTTGATATGCAAAATAATAGAAAATGTAAAACATGCATGCTAACTAAAATCACTAGACAACCTTTCAAAGATGTTGTTAGGGAAAGCAATGTGTTGGATCTTATACATAGTGATTTATGTGATTTCCATGCAACACCTTCCCTTGGAAACAAGAAGTATGTTGTTACTTTTATTGATGATGCATCTAGATATTGTTATATCTAGTTGCTACATTCTAAGGATGAAACACTTGATAAATTTAAAATTTATAAACAATAAGTTGAGCTTCATAAAAATGAATTAATAAAAGTATTGTGTACTGATAGAGGTGGTGAGTATTATGATCCAGTTTATTTTGAATCAACTGGAATAATACATCAACACAGCTCCATATACACCACAACAAAATGGTGTAGCTGAAAGGAAGAATAGGACTTTGAAAGAAATGGTTAATTCCATGTTGTCATATTCTGGATTAAGTGAAGGGTTTTGGGGTGAGGCAATGTTAACTGCATGTTACATCTTGAACAAAACTCCAAATAAAAGGAGTAAGAATACTCCTTATGAACTTTGGTGTAAAAAGGTACCAAATTTGAGTTATCTCAAAGTTTGGGTTGTAGAGCAGTAGTAAGGCTCACTGAACCCAAAAGGAAAACATTAGGTGAGAGAGGTGTAGATTGTATCTTTATTGGATATGCTGAGCATTCCAAAGCATATAGATTCGATGTTTTAAAATCTAATGACTTTGTGTCTGTAAACACAGTGATAGAGTCAAGAGATGCTATCTTTGATGAAGAAAGATTTACATCTATACCTAGACCAAGGGACATGATTCATCAATCTTCCAGCAAGAGTATTGCTCAAGCTGAAGATGTTTCTGGTGGTGCAAGTTCTGTACCTGAACCTAGGAAAAGCACAAGAGTAAGAAAAGCCAAGTCTTTTAGATCTGATTTTCAACTTTATCTAGTTGAAGGAACAAGGAATGAGACTATATGTCTGTTGGATATAGTGTCTAAGTCCATAACTTTATTTGGTATGTACTTGACCCGACCCGGCATGGTCCATTTGGGTTGCATGGCATTGCAATACTTGGATAGACTAAATGAGAGAATAAGGCACTTATGATTATTAATATATTATAAGTTCTAATATATTAATAATAGTATTATTTAATTAGTATTGATCAAGTATTAATCTAGTATTAATTTGGTGATCAAAGTGAGACTAATTAAATATATAGGGTTGATTATGACAATCATCAATTCTTTTATGGTGGATTAATGATCCATGGTTTATGGGTTTGGTTATAACCATATGGAGCTCCATGGATAGTCCATGGGAGTTACAAACCCATGGGTCATGAGAAATCAAGAGTCATGACAATTAAGGGCATTCATGTGTAAACCCTAATTGTGACAACACTATAAAAGGAACCCTATGGCTAGCAAAATCGTGACCTAGTGGACCTAGTGTTACTAGAGAGGGCATAACCGATTTTGAGGCTAAGTGACATTCTCTCAAGTTATTCCAAGTCTTGTGGTGTTGTGTGAAGCATTTGAGGCACAACATTTGGGGTGCTAGGCTCACAAAGTCTTGAAGGAATCCAAGCAACAACAAGGTATGTATTTCTACTAGTTTTATGTTTTATGTAATCCCCATGCCATGCTAGTTAGGAAATAACCTTGAAAAAGAAATTTGCATGTATATAGAGAAAACATAGATTCAAGGTTATTAAGGTTGCATGTACACTTAGGAAGTGTTAGAATGCTCAAAAACCCATCAGTGGTATCAGAGCCTAGGATTGTTTTCTGTATACTTGATGCAAAACTGCTTAAAAATCGAAAATTCTGCATTCTGACGACTGGACTCGCCGAGTCCATGGGGAGGACTCGCCGAGTCCATGAACAAATTCATCCTACTCGGCGAGTAGAATAATGCACTCGGCGAGTAGGAGCGTGCTGGGCAGTTTTTTCGAGTTTTGTTGCTGGAAATGGATTAAGATCATTATCCCAATCTGTTTTGGACTTGTAAAATCTGTTTTTCAAAATGATAATGATTATGTTAACCCATTTTACATGACTTTTATCAATTTTCAAGTATTGTATATGTTTATATGATTTCTTGAAATTGCTTGACATGAATTTGTGTTCTTATGAGTTTTTAGAAGATCATAGGAATTATATGTAACCTCCATGTGTGTTTAATTCATGATCTTAATGGCTATGATGGTGTCCATAACTTGTCCTCAAGTTATGGATAACCAAAAGTCACTTCTTTTAATTATGATTAAAGAACTAAAGAGGTTTCATAAAATGAAGAGTCTTCATTTTTATGAACCATTAAAACTCATAAGTTACAAATTGAAGAGACTTGGAATAGTTTCAAATTTTGCCCTCAAGTTTTGGAATTTGAAAAGTCTTACATTTTAATACTTTAATTCCAAATTAAACCTTAGATTTTTAAAAAGTTTAAAAATCAACACTTATACTATTATTATAATTTTATTATATAGATATGTATAAGAATATGTCATTCTTACCGTTAGTAGGCCTCATTCACGAAGCCGGTCTATAAGGGGGGTATAAGGTTGTTGCCTATAAAATGGTGACTTAATGGGTGTCCACTCTCACCCACCGTTTCCTTGATTGGTGGAGGGTCGTTAGCCGAACGGGTAGGATACGACTTTAAATACTCGTTAAAAGTATAATGAATTATAAAGTAACTATACATTATAAATTCCCAATCTTAGTTACTTTAGGAAAATGTGAAATTGGTGCTAGCCCATAAAAATTACACTTTGTACCTTACCAAGTTGTTAGTGGAGCGTGTGTGGTTAACCGGCACACTAACATGGACTAGTAAGAGTGGCAAAGGGTAACTTGACTTTATTATAGATCGGTGGAGCGTGTGTGGTTAACCGGTACATCGATTAGGTAATATTGTTGAGGGTACCAAGTCAATTTGTATGGTTATTCACACCTTGTTTGTGATCCTCGGCATCCCAGTCACAAACTTGAGAGGGCACAATCGAGATTCAAACATGCCATTGAAAAGTTCAATGTATCTCAAAAGATCTAGGAGTTTCAAAACCAATAAAACCTAATAATAAAATATTTCGTTCTTATGGTGGAAATTGGTAAATCGTCATTTACCTACCTTCAAATATTTTATAGTATGGATTACGGCATCCCTCTTCCAACTATAAATAGTTTGTTGGATCCTAGCCTTAATATTTCATTTGGGTGAATTATTAAGGATTCCTAATCTAATGAAACTTGTCTTTCTTTCCTTTCAGATGTCTTCCAACAATGCTTCTGGCTCAAACCCAACAGGCTCCTTTTCCCTTATGAACTTGTGTGGTAAGGCCATCTTTGATGGATCCAATTTCAATGAGTGGATCAGAAACATCAGAATGATTACCCGCTATGAGGACAAAGAATATGTCCTCGATAAGGAGCTTAAGGTTGTGAATGAAGCCACTGCTACTCCTGAAGAGTTTGCAGAGTTTGTTGCACATGAAAAGGATGCTACTAAAGTAGCATGCATCATGATGGCCACCATGACTCCTGAACTTCAAAAATCCTATGAAGATTTCTACCCCTATGAGATGCACCTGGATCTGATGGAAAGGTACCATCAGAGCGCGCGTCAGGAGAGGTATGAAATCATCTCCTCCATGATAACCGCAAGGATGAAGGATGGTGAACCCATCACCGGTCACTTGCAGAAGATGCAAAGGTTCGTTGACCGGTTGCTGAAGCTAAATGTTGACTTTCCTGAGGAAATGGCGATTGACATCATTCTCCATTCCTTACCTCCAAGTTATGATCAGTTTCGTATGACTTATCATATGAACAAGGAGGAAGTCACACTTAGCAAACTTCAAGGACTCTTAAGGACAGCTGAAAATGGCCTTAAGGGTAAAGCGGTTGCTACTTCTACTCCTTCAACAGCCCCTGTTCTGACTATTGGGCAGGGAAAGGGTAAGAAGAGGAAAAACCCTTCGAAGGGTACCAAGGGTAAGACTCTTGATGGTTCCTCTTCAAGTGGGACGAAGAAAGGTCCCATTACTCCTTCTTCAAACCCAAAGGAAGCACAGTGCTTCTATTGCCAGGATAAGGGACACTTCAAGCGAAGCTGCCCTAAATATCTGCAAGATGTAAAGGATGGGAAGGTTAAACCCACCCATGCAGGTATTTACACAATATTGTCTAATAACTCATCTAATGCTAATTCTTGGGTGCTTGATACAGGTTGTGGTATTCACATCTGTACTGATTTGTAGGCACTAAGAAGAAGTGAGCAAGTGGAGCACGGGAAGATAAACTTAGTCATGGGCAACAGGAAAGCATCACCTGTTACCAAGATAGGAGTTTATTCTTTATTGCTTAATAATGGGTTAATGTTAGATTTGAATAAGTGTTGTTACTCGCCCGAAATGGCGAGAAATATTATTTCTTTTCATGGCTTGTACAAACAAGGTTTTTCATTTTCATTTGATAATAAAAATGGTGCTATTAATGTTTATTACAATGATGTATTTTACTTTAAAGCATTACCTTGTGATGGTGTATATGAAGCCGTGAATGTTGTAGACAATCTAGGAAATAATGTGTTGTATATTGATTCTTCAGATAGCTTGGATAAAGCATCCTTGTGGCATTGTCGTCTTGGACATGTTAACAAGAAACGCATAGGCCAACTTCAAAAGGCTGGAGTCTTGGAATCATTTGACCTCAAGTCAGATGATAGTTGCGAGTCTTGTTTACTTGGAAAAATGACAAAGTCACCCTTCACAGGTACTTGTGATAGGGGTGAAGGTTTGTTGGACCTTGTACACACGGATGTGTGTGGGCCCTTCAGAGTTGCTATAAGGGATGCTAATCGCTATTATGTGACTTTTACTGATGATTACAGTAGATATGGATATATTTACTTAATCAAGCATAAGTCAGAAACCTTTGAAAAGTTCAAAGAGTTTAAGCAGGAAGTGGAGAATCAATTGGGCAGGAACATCAAGATGCTCCGATCCGATCGGGGAAGAGAGTATCTTAGCATTGAGTTCCTTGACTATCTTAAGGAATGTCAGATTGTCTCACAATTGACACCTCCCAGAACATCACAGTTGAATGGTGTAGCTGAGAGGCGCAATCGAACCTTGTTGGATATGGTTCGTTCCATGATGAGTCGAGCTTCGTTACCAATCTCTTTCTGGGGGTATGCCTTAGAGACTGCCGCCCATATCCTTAATCTAGTCCCTACTAAAAAGGTTGCCAAAACACCTCACGAGATGTGGACTGGGAAAGTTCCCAATTTGGACCACATCAAGATTTGGGGTTGTGAAGCTTTCATGAGGCGTGAGACTCATGATAAGCTTGAACCTCGAAGTGAGAGGTGTATTTTCATCGGCTACCCACAGAGATCCTTTGGTTACCTCTTCTACAGACCCAGTGATAATGTGGTCTTTGTAGCAAGAAGAGGAGTCTTTCGTGAGAGAGAATTCATAAGCCAAGGGGACAGTGGGAGGCAAATTGACCTTGAAGAGCTTCAAGAGTCAAGTGGTGAAGGAACCTCTAATGCTATCGACCAACCTGAGGAGGAAACTCCTGTTGATCCGATAGATGAGTCTGTACCTCCAAGACGTTCCACTAGGGTGAGGAACACACCTTATTTTTATTATGGTTATCACATCACCACTGAAGGTGATACGTTTATTAGTGATAGTACACTAATAGATTTGGATGAACCTAATAACTACAGGGAAGCCATGGCAGGCCCTGAGTCTGCTAAATGGAAGGAGGCTATGGACAGCGAGATTCAGTCCATGTATGACAATCAAGTTTGGAACTTGGTTGACAATGTACCAGGTCGTAAGACAGTTGGGTGCAAATGGATCTTCAAGAAGAAGACCGACATGGATGGAAAGGTACATACTTACAAAGCGCGACTGGTTGCGAAGGGCTTTACTCAAACTCCGGGAGTTGACTATGATGAGACCTTCTCACCAGTAGCGAAGATTAAGTCTATTAGAGTATTGTTAGCCATAGCTGCATTTCATGATTATGAAATATGGCAAATGGATGTCAAAACCGCTTTCCTTAATGGAAAGTTGGCTGAGGATGTTTACATGGCTCAACCAGAGGGTTTTGTCGATATAAGATACCCTAATAGAGTGTGTAAGCTTGATAAATCCATTTATGGATTGAAACAAGCATCTCGCAGATGGAATCTTTGCTTTGATGAGAAAGTCAAAGAGTTTGGCTTTTCTAGGAGTGAGGATGAGTCTTGTGTGTATGTCAGGGCTAGTGGGAGCATAGTTAGCTTCTTGGTGTTGTATGTGGATGACATACTTCTCATAGGAAACGACGTCCCAACCTTGCAGGAGGTTAAGTCCTGGCTTGGGAAGTGTTTTGCTATGAAGGACCTTGGGGAAGCTGCCTATATCCTAGGGATAAGGATATTGAGAGATAGGAGTAAGAGACTAATTGGACTTAGTCAAAGTACTTACTTGGATAAGGTGCTGAAGAGGTTCAGCATGCAAGAATCCAAGAAAGGAGAATTACCAATCCAGAGTAATGCCAAGCTGAGTAAGACTCAGAGTCCGAGTACAGAGGTTGAGATAGCTGAAATGAGTCATATACCATATGCTTCCGCTGTGGGCTCAATCATGTATGCTATGACTTGTACTCGCCCTGATGTGGCCTTTGCTTTGAGCATGGTCAGTAGATATCAAGGGAACCCTGGCAAAGCACACTGGACAGCGGTAAAGAACATTCTCAAGTATCTGCGGAGGACTAAGGATTGGGTCCTTACCCTCGGAGGCAGTGATGACTTGAGAGTGGAAGGATATAGCGATGCTAGCTTCCAGACTGATAGGGATAATTTCTGCTCTCAGTCAGGCTGGGTCTTTATCCTAAATGGAGGGGCAATTACTTGGAAAAGTTCCAAGCAGGAGACAGTAGCTGATTCTACTTGTGAATCAGAGTACATAGCAGCAAGTGAAGCAGCTAAGGAGGCGATACGGCTAAAGAACTTCATCGGAGACCTTGGAGTTGTACCAGCTATAAAGGAGCCAATGGAAATTTTCTGTGACAATGAAAGTGCGGTTGCTTTGGCTAAGGAACCGAGAGATCACGGGAGATCTAGGCACATTGACAGAAAATACCATTTCATCAGACATCGAATAGAAGAAGGACTCCTCGTGGCTAAGAGGGTATCATCAGATGAGAACCCGACAGATCCCCTCACGAAGGGACTGAGCAGGGTTAAGCATTTACAGCATGCGAGGCGCATTGGGCTGAAGGATGATATTAGTTTCAATAATTAGATTCCTGAAACTTGTAAAATGTAATTGACATTTGATGATAAATAAAAGTTGTTATTTATTTATGAGTAAGGTGTTACTATCTTGTGTTGATTGTTTACTATGTTTCAATTTTGCATGTTTTTACTTCCAGAATAATTATGTTATTATTCAAACCATCCACAGTCAGTCAAACTTTGGAAGTAAGTATTGATTTAAGACTGTCATGAATTTGGCTTGTATGATTTGTCTAAAAGTGCTTTGGACAATGCAATGGTTGCTATAACATTCATGAGTACTCATAAGGGCTGAGTATTGGATCCAACCCACGCTCACTTGCATCACTTCATGGAATTTATCTCGAGTGATCGTGAGACGGTAATATCATATAAATCTTCAAACCTAGAGATATGAGTTGTTGACTATGAGTTGGTTATTCATTGATTGTACGAAAACGCATTGGTAACTCGATGTTATAAAACGTGCCTTTGTGAATAATTCAACAAGTAGTTAGTACAAGCATATCAGTCGAAGTTTATATGTTCCTTCTAGAAATAGAAGCGATACCTGGGCCCCTCGACGATTTGGTTTTGACTTATGTACCGGGCCCGGTCAGAAACTAATTGATGTGTTCAATTTAGTTCTATGTCGAAACAAATCAGAGATCGAGAAACAAATGCTGGACAATAAGTAAGACCATGTTCCATGTGTTTGTCCGGCTGATATCATGAGAACAGAGGATTATATGATCACTTATCTTAAATGGTGTATCATCATCATCTCAGTTCCGAGAGACTTTGAAAGAGCTACGATTGCTAGTCGGATTTTGAAGTCATATTTGCAAATATAGTTATTAGACTTATCCAAGTGGGAGACTGTTGGATATAGTGTCTAAGTCCATAACTTTATTTGGTATGTACTTGACCCGACCCGGCATGGTCCATTTGGGTTGCATGGCATTGCAATACTTGGATAGACTAAATGAGAGAATAAGGCACTTATGATTATTAATATATTATAAGTTCTAATATATTAATAATAGTATTATTTAATTAGTATTGATCAAGTATTAATCTAGTATTAATTTGGTGATCAAAGTGAGACTAATTAAATATATAGGGTTGATTATGACAATCATCAATTCTTTTATGGTGGATTAATGATCCATGGTTTATGGGTTTGGTTATAACCATATGGAGCTCCATGGATAGTCCATGGGAGTTACAAACCCATGGGTCATGAGAAATCAAGAGTCATGACAATTAAGGGCATTCATGTGTAAACCCTAATTGTGACAACACTATAAAAGGAACCCTATGGCTAGCAAAATCGTGACCTAGTGGACCTAGTGTTACTAGAGAGGGCATAACCGATTTTGAGGCTAAGTGACATTCTCTCAAGTTATTCCAAGTCTTGTGGTGTTGTGTGAAGCATTTGAGGCACAACATTTGGGGTGCTAGGCTCACAAAGTCTTGAAGGAATCCAAGCAACAACAAGGTATGTATTTCTACTAGTTTTATGTTTTATGTAATCCCCATGCCATGCTAGTTAGGAAATAACCTTGAAAAAGAAATTTGCATGTATATAGAGAAAACATAGATTCAAGGTTATTAGGGTTGCATGTACACTTAGGAAGTGTTAGAATGCTCAAAAACCCATCAATGTCAACATAAATATTGTTTTAATATTGAGGAGGATCCAAAGACTTTTAGTGAAGCTATGGCTTCCAGGGATGTTCATTTCTGGAAAGAAGCAATTCAGGATGAGATTGATTCTATCATGCATAACAATACTTGGGTATTGTCGGATTTACCTCCTGGTTGCAAGGCATTGGGTTGTAAGTGGATCCTCAAAAGGAAAATGAAGGTGGATGGCACAATTAATAAGTATAAAGCCATATTGGTTATCCAAGGCTTTAGGCAAAAGGAAGGCATTGACTTCTTTGATACTTATGCTTCTGTTGCTAGAATTTCCACAATTAGATTATTGTTAGCCCTTGCAGCTATACATAATCTTGTGATTCACCAAATGGATGTGAAAATTGCATTCTTGAATGGTGATTTAGATGAGGAAATTTACATGAAACAACCCGAAGGGTTTGTGATGTCTGGTAATGAACATAAGGTGTGTAAGTTGAAGAAATCATTATATGGTTTGAAACAAGCACCAAAACAATGGCATCAAAAGTTTGATGATATGATGTTGTCTAATGGTTTTGCATTAAACCAGGCTGAAAAATGTGTATATAGCAAATTTGATTCTTCTGGTAAAGGAGTTATAATTTGTCTATATGTTGATGATATGTTAATCTTTGGTACTGATCAAGGTGAAGTTGATAAAACCAAGAAATTCTTATCATCTAGTTTTGACATGAAAGACATGGGGGAGGCTGAAGTAATTCTTGGTATAAGAATTAGAAAAGGAAACAATGGGATTTCAATTTCTCAATCTCATTACATTGAGAAGATATTGAAGAAGTTTAACTTTGAGAATTGTTCTCCTGTTAGCACTCCTATAGATCCTAGTCTTAAGCTTCTACCTAATAAAGGATCTCCAGTGTCTCAACTTGAATACTCAAGGGCTATTGGTTGTCTAATGTATGTCATGATTAGTACTAGGCCTGATATAGCATATGTTGTGGGAAGGCTTAGTAGATATACTAGTAATCCTAGTTCACATCATTGGCAAGCTGTAAGTAGAGTATTCAAGTATTTGAAAGGGACCATGAATTATGGTTTAACTTATAGTGGTTATCCTTCTGTTTTGGAAGGTTATTCAGATGCCAGCTGGATTAACAACTTAGAGGATCACTCCTCTACAAGTGGTTGGGTGTTTCTTCTTGGAGGAGGTGCCATTTCTTGGGCATCTAAGAAACAGACTTGTATTACTAACTCAACTATGGAGTATGAGTTTGTTACTTTGTCTGCAGCTGGTAAAGAAGTTGAGTGGCTAAGGAATTTGATTTATGAAATTCCATTGTGGCCCAAACCGATATCTACCATTTCTATCAGATGTGATAGTGTTGCAACCTTGGCTAAGGCTTATAGTAAAGTGTACAATGGAAAGTCTAGAAATTTAGGTGTTAGACATAGCATGATTCGTGAGCTCATCATGACTTGTGATATCTGTGGAGTTTGTAAGAACTCAGTTGAATTTAGCCGATCATCTAACCAAAGGATTAGCAAGAGATCTTGTGCACAAGGCGGCTGTAGGGATGGGTTTAAAGTCCACTTAAAATCTTTTATATTGAGATACCCAATTCCCATATAATGCAATATTAGATGTTGAATTCAATGTGGAAAGCTTGATATTTGAAGATTGGAACACATTTTATGATCATCCCAAGGTATGTGTTCAGTACTGCAAGTTAAGGAGGTTGAAATTTTATTTCTTAATAGTTCTTTGAAAAATTGCATTTGCAGGTGCAAGAACAAAAAAACTACATATATAAGCATGAAGTTTAGCTTCTTCAAGAAGTTGGGACTTGACTTTGATATGCTTATTGAAGGATGGGACACAAGCTAGTAAAATATAGTGTCAAGTTAGAACTTTGAGAATGTAAACTGTTGTGTATATTATCTTCATGTATTCACTTAGAATAGAAAGGGTTCAATCCTTAGTGACACCCTAATATTTGAATATTTGGAATAAGTAATATACTAATATGAAATTCAATCGTCACGATATTTCATTTATGCATCAGTTTGTTGTTATGTTTTTTGTTTTAAATTAATCAAGATTACACTTAAATTGGGGAGGTTTATTGGTGATTTGTTTCACTAATGTGATTTAAGTGTAATGGGATTACTTTGTTGACCAAAAGTGATCTTGATAAATATTAAACAAGTTAGGAAGGTGTGGAGTGCACACTTGTTTAAGTTTATTCAAGATTAAAAGTAGACTGTCATTTAGGGGCGAAGCCCCTGAACGAACGGGGGTCCGGGGGCAGCGTCCTTGGGAGCGGGGTCCAAGGGGCGGCAGCCCATGGCTGGGATCGATATTTGACCTAAGTTTAGAATATTTGACCCGTTTTTTGGCTTGGTATTAATCCTTATAGAAAACCCGGATTTATGACAGTTTTTTGACTGTTGCCAAACTGTTTTATGACAGTTTTGACAGTTTTCAGACAAAGGAGGTATTTAACCAATTTTGGTCAGTTTTTTCTGGTACTTACGGAATTCATATATCTCATTCTCGGTTCTATTCTCTTCTGAGTCTTATCCAATCAAAGATTAGGGAGTACCACCCAATACTTTGATTTGATAGTGAAATCACAATTCTCAGAATATCCAAGTGCCTTTATTACCCTCAAATTCTAACAAAATTCGGTGTACATCACGAACAAAATCAAAGAAAAGAAGAAGAAAAGTGAAGGATAATTGGTTTTTGCTTTGGTATTGTCGAATAACAAAAGGAAGAAAGAAAAGAGGAGTTTGTTTGATTCTTGATAAAGTTCGGCTGCCACTTCAAACAACAAATTGGGCAACAAAGCAAACTCATTTAAACCTACATGGCAAGTTTTATGCCAACTAAGCAGTCAACATGTTAAGTAAAAGATCAACTCATTTAGTAAATTAATCATCCGGTTACCACTAGGTTACATAATAACAAAAATTCAAGTTCGATGGAATTTTTGAACGGTTTGTTAAGTTTAAGGGTATTTGTTGAACAAGGTAAACTTCCATGATATTTTTTGTACAAATTTGAAACTTAATTACCCATTTAAGAGGGTGTTTGGGATACCTTTTTAAACAACTTTTTGACTTTTATCTTTTTCAAAAAGTAAAAAAGGCCCAAAAGTCGTTTGGCAAAAAGAAAAGTCCTTCTCATTTTAACTTTTGGCCAAGAAGTAAATGAGGACTGGACAAAGGATGCATATTCCCGTCTTTTTGAGACTTTTGAACTTAGAAAAAGAAAATTACATTAATGCCCATTAATGTCTTACAACCATTCACACCCACCACACCCAAATCGTATACCACATATTTGTTTCTTCTCTCTCTCTCGCTCGCTGCTCTCTCGTTCTCTGCTCTCTCTCGTTCTTTCTCTCGTTCCACACCGACGACTCCTCCAGCCACCACCGGTGCCGGCATCGCTACCTTCGTCTGCGATCAGGTAAGATTCTCTATTCCCGTCTTTTTGAGACTTTTGCTCTCTCGTTCTCTTCTATCGATCTGTTCTCTTTTCCAGTTTGTTGCTCTGTATTCTGTTGCTTCCTTCCGTCTTCTCTTTTTCATCCTCCTCTCTTCTATTTTAGAGAAAGAGACACAAACCTTTACTTTTAAAAGTCCGATATGTTCTCTTTTCCAGTAATGCATCGAATAGTTAAGTCCTCTCCATATAACAGTTACAATTTTTTCTGGTTTAGTCTCTTAATTCTATGAATTGGTGTTGCTTTGGTTTGATGTTGTTTAAATGTTCATACTATGTAATTCACCGATAATGGATGAAAACCACACTAATGTTGTTGATTGTGAAACATCTTTAAAAATGAAAAAACCAAAATTCGTATGGGATAATCTAGGGGTGTTGAGCGGGTAAATTTTTCGGGTTTCGGGTAATTCGGGTTTTTCATGTTAAGAAAATTACCCGTTACCCGACCCAAATTAAATTCGGGTATTGGGTCGGGTTCGGGTAATTCGGGTATTACCCGGTTTTTTTTAAATGGCATCTAAAAATAAATTTAATGAAATAAATATGTCGTGCTTAAACTTTGAACATTGAGATATTTTAGTCAATAACACTTGAGATATCAAGTAATCGTTTAACAATTTAATCTAATCTAATAAGATGTTAAAAAAACAAATAATTAAAGATCTTAGTTTAAAAGTTGAATCTCATAATATAATCAAAAAAGAGTTTAATATAACAACCAAAGTGAACCATTTAAATTACTTGATATCAATGTATATATGCATGTATTTTGCATTTACCAAAAAAACTCACGTCTTAAATCTAGAAAACATAGAAAACCATTACATATTATGAAAATAATAATAGGTCAAGTTCCAAAAGACATTCATAAATATACTCGTTCTTATTGCACCTTCACTACTTCGTCTTGCTCAATTCTATATATAAAAAAAGTCAAATAATGTTAGTATTAAAAGGAAAACATGTAAAAGGAAACAAAAAAAAATCTTACAAAGTATCCACCTACTTTAATCACAAAACATATGTGCAAAATACAAAGTTTTTAAACTACACATTATAAACAATAGTTTATTGTCCTGATGTCTCACAATAATTCTTCTTCCCTCATTGTTGGGTCTAAAATATGGTTTATACTTTGCTTTTCTAGGAAAATATTTTTTTTTATGTCTAGGACCATAAACAGCTCGGTGTTTACGGCTATGTATGTGTTTACGGTTGTGTGTACGGCCGTACACGGGTTTACAGCCGTAAACCCGTGTACGACCATATATAGGGTGAGGAGTGTGTGAGAGTAGGAGGCTAGAGAGAAGGAGAGCATATTCTAGAGAGAGAAAACTAGAGAGAAGAATTGTGTGTGAGAGAATCTAATGTGTATAGAGCATCATTCATATCTTTGAATACATCATAGATTCAAGTTATTCTTCTTCTACTTCTCTTCTATTTTGATATGGCATCATCCGTTTGATTGAGATTCCGCACCATCAAACGGATCTGGTTGATACACAAGCAGATTGAGGACTTACAAGTGGTATAAGAGCTTGGATTGTATCAATCAATTTTGTCAGATCTGGAGCGTATTTGATCGTATTTTTGAAGGATTTTTGCGTTTTTGGATAGATATCTGAAAATTAGGGGGAGGGGGGTTGTTCTTCGTGTTTTTCATAAAAACAAGTTCTGGATCGAGTTTTGGAGCAAAAAGTGTGAAAAACGTCATTTTTCTTCCCATCAGTTGAAGGTGTATGGCCAGTTGAAGGTGTACGGTCCTCGGTGTACGGCTGAGCAGCCTCGCACGTGTACGGTCCAGCTTCGTTCTCGGCCAGCAGCTCCAGCACGTGTCCGGCCATCTTCGCACACGTGCACGACCTCGCAGCACAGCAGCGTATATTAAAAAAAACCTTGGGGGGTGTCGGGGATCGAACACGGGTCTCCTCCCTAATCAACCAACGTCTCTTCCACTTGATCTACTAACGAACTCGTTATTCAGCCTCCGGTTTTAAATCTTAAGGATTCGCTTTCTCGGTTCCTTTTTCGCATTTTGACATATTTAGCCCAAAAAATCAATTTCTTTTATTTTTAAATTTCATTTTCAACCCAAAAATTTTAGTTTTTAATTTTTGACTTTTTGCTTAAAAGTTTGACCTTCGACTTTAAACTTTGACTTTTTCATTTAACTTTTAAATTTTCAAATTTAGCTTTTCGGTTTGACTTTTAAGTTTGACTTTTTAAATTTGACTTTTGAGTTTCTGAGTCAAAGGGCAATTTAAAAATAACATATATAAAAAAAATGAGTTCCTCAAACATCCCGGTCAATGAAGTTTTTTGTTCTCAATCTTGTATTAAGACTGTCAAGTTTTTACGTGAACAAATCAAGTTGATTAAAAGAGAAAATGAGGATCTAAAATATGAGAGGTGTACTATTAGGAAAGAACAAAAACCATTAAAAGAAAAACTAGAGGCCAAAACTAAGGATTTTAGGAAATTGCAAGAAGATTACAGCAACAAGTGTGTAAACTATGATCTCATTAAAGGCAAACTTGCTGCTGTAACTACCGAACTTGACACATTGAAAACTCGTTTTCAAAATGCTGATTTTAACTTCAAAAAAATTTGATGTGTCAAGCGAGAAGGTTGCAACTATTATTGAAAAACAAATGAAATGGAAGGACTAGAAACAAGCAGGAATAGGATATAAGAGTGTCCTTCCTCCATTTAATCATTCGTATTACGTTAATCCTTTAACAAAAGAAGAGATCGACAAAGAACCTTATATGGTTTATGGTAAACCTGCTGCTGAACAGGCAACATGACCTAGTGCTAGGGTTTTAGATACTAATGTTTCTACTTCTGATGCAGATTTGTCTCTAAGCCAAGGAAAGCAAAAGGCTGGAGAGAAAGTGTCTAATGATAAACCTGATGTTTTGATTTGTGATGATGTGGTTTCAAAATCTGATGATTCTGATAAGAGTGATGATGTGTCTGATAAGTCTGATGTTACTAGCACATCCACTCCATCTACACCTGTCACACAATCTGTTTCTTGCACTTTTACATGTGGGAACAATAAGAGACAAGGCAAGGGTACGACACTAGGGGCAGGAAGAAACAATTTCCCAGTGAAGAAAAAAACATGTTTTCACTGTGGAACACCTGGACACATTGCCAGAAATTGTCCAAATCGCGCTTACGTTCCCTACTACGCACAAGGATGGCAAAATGCGCCAAGAGTGAGATTCTCCAAAGGAAATCATTCGAGATCACAATCACGAAATGGCGACTGGAACGCGCAGAAGGCCAAGAATCAAAATCCCAAGGTCAAGAAGAGAATGTCGGCCAAGAAGCCAAATCCAAGAGATGCTCCAGCGAAACCAAGACCGACTAGGTCAAAGTCATCTCGGCAACCGACTTCAAGTTCAAAATCAAGTGCCGAGGCACCCATCCGCTCGAAAAAGAAATGGGTTAAACCCAACTACTGATGGGTTCCAAAGATTCACTCACCCAAATCTTCTAATGATTCTAATATTTCTACATCTTCTGTTTGTGATAAGCAGGACATGTCATGGGAGAGAGTACCTTGCAAAGATGACAAATGTCAACCCAAATTCAAAATGGACTGGGTTTCGAAGACCAACTGATCCCGCTCTATGTTAGAGCAGCTATGGAGGAATATCATCAGACCTTGGTTTGTTGATAGTAGTTGTTCCAGGCACATGATAGGAGGCATCTCTCAACTGTACAACATTCAGAACTTTGTTTGAGAGTATGTGTCCTTTGCGGGAAGGGAAGAAAGGCAGGGATCACACATGGGGTTTGTGCTTAACGATGTGAAGAATTTTCGGATTTGTTCTGAGACTATGCGTGCTGTTCTCAGACCTTCTAGATGCAAATTCAATCGGTGAATTACGGTTTGATTTTTCTTCTCGATACTCCTGAGTTTATCTTAAACTAATTCATTTTAAAGACAATTTTTTTATTTTTTATTTTCTTATAGTTTTTCGTTAGTAGGTGTTATTGGGAAGTGATATCAAGAAAGTGATAACGGGCAGTCTAAACAAGTGTAAGGGACTGAATCTGAATTGTCTACACTCTGTGTTCAATGTGCTGGTAGGCACGAAGGATTTGACAGTGTGGAATTAGATAGGATTGTTTGGACTGACCATACGACGCTCGAGTAGATTGAGCAGTGAGATAAACACGGGAACCCACAAGATACACTAAATTAATACGCATCTAGAACTATGATTCAACTTTTCCTTGATGTACGGACTTATGTCCTTAATTCTGGTTCTGATAAGGCGACTGGGGGGTTCTGATAAAGTAGGTCTGTAGGAAATTATTTTCTTGCTTTCTATCTGTCAGTCATATGTTGCTTCCTCTGCGTGATTGGAAAAGATCCGACCTGGAATGCAACATATGTAGCTCTATTTCTACGCACCTCCTTATCTATGAAATTCTTTCTATCTGTTAGCCATATGTTGTCCCCTCTGCGTGATCGGAAGATCCGACCTGGGACATAACATATGCAACATTCTACCTCTTAATCCCTCTATCTCTGTTAGTCATATGTTGTCCCATCTGCGTGATTGAAAGAGATCCGACCTGGGACACAACATATGCACCTATTTCTAAATCTGACTTCCTCCTTAATAATTATTTACTCACCTAAAGTAAGGAGTTCTTTGGAAGTTCTTGATAACCAAGGTATATCGGGAAGTGGGGAACACGTTCTAGTGCAACTAAAATTGAACCATTTAAGAGGTTGTCTGTAGATCTCGCTGCTTAATTTAAGTGGACAACAACACCCGTGGTCGTCGTCAGCTAAATGGTATATTTGGGAAAATTTGTCGATATCCTTCGTGTTTAAGTGGACCACAATACCGAAAATTGACCAGATCTATTCATGAAGGTGAAGGTACTGATAAACAAAGTTAAGACTGTCTCACAACTTTGATCCCAAATATTTTTTTGTTTTTGTTAAATTTGTTCATAGTTTTCCTCTATGCACAAATTTAGGGGGAGAATTAAAAAAAATTCAAAAATCAAACAAAAATCAGAAAATTAAAAATCCAAAAAAATAATGTTATTTCTGTTTTATTTATTGTTCAGAAAAATCAAAAATCCAAAAATATTCTTGTAGTTTTTTGTTTTGTCTTGAAAAGTGAATTCAGATGTAGATGAGACTTATGGAGACTGTATCGAGATTTCTGATCCAAAGCTTCATCTGTGATCATCGAAGAATTCTCATTCGAAGGAACAAGAAATGAAGATTATTCTTCCAACATTTAATCCTTCAACCCCAGAAGCAATGTCAAGTTGTACTTGAAGATTATGTGATAGATTGCATTGAAGCCTCCTCAATCAATTTGCTGTTATTCTTGTATCTGCTGAAGTGATCCAGAAGATTAGATCTCTCTATTGTTCTCTCTGAAGATTCTCAAGCTGAAAAGCGCCATCTTTCAAGAATCTTTTCAAGAAGCCTCCTCACCCAATGTGCGTTCAGAGTCAAATTTTAAAGAAAAGCCCAACTGCTCAAGATGAAGTCATTTATTGAAGATTCATCATGTTCATCTTGAAGTTCTGAAGAATTTGAAGATTAATGCTGAAGCCTAGTTCCCAATGAATATTGACAAGAAAAGACAGCTAATTTTTAGGGGGAGCTTGTTGGGTCAATTAGAAAAGAAAGCTATAAACCAAGGGGGAGATTGTTGGGTCTAAAATATGGTTTATACTTTGCTTTTCTAGGAAAATGTTTTTTTATGTCTAGGACCGTAAACAGCTCGGTGTTTACAGCTATGTATGTGTTTACGGTTGTGTGTACGGCCGTACACGGGTTTACGGTCGTAAACCCGTGTACGACCAACTATCTCATATATATGGGTGAGGAGTGTGTGAGAGTAGGAGGCTAGAGAGAAGGAGAGCATATTCTAGAGAGAGAAACTAGAGAGAAGAATAGTGTGTGTGAGAGAATCTAATGTGTATGGAGCATCACTTATATCTTTGAATACATCATAGATTCAAGTTATTCTTCTTCTCCTTCTCTTCTATTTTGATCTGGCATCATCCGTTTGATTGGGATTCCGCACCATCAAACGGATCTGATTGATACACAAGCAGATTGGGGACTTACACTCAAATGTGTTAGGTTTTGTGACATAAGTTTATAACAAACCTTGTGTTGTGTTTTTTTTATAAACAACTGTCTTTACTACATACCAAACATCTATTTTAAAAAAGATGTTCAATTCCCATAATATATCTTTATAACAAATTTATTATACTACATTCCAGCACACCGATCCACCATTCATTTGTTTGACATCAAAAATTCAAGAATGCAAACAGAATACCAAAAAGTGAACATAACCAGGTAACAACAAGATTAAGAATGCAAACAGGAGAGTAACACAACATAAAGGATTTAAAAAAAAAAAGAAAAAAAGAAACATATGCGCACTACAAAAGCGTAAATTCAAAATCGAAATTGTTAGTTATATTTGGTGATCAATTTTTCACACTAAATCAAAGTGTATAGCTTAAATCGGAGTAATCAAATTCAGAATCCAAGATTACGCACCTTAATATCATATGATTAACTAAAAAAAGGGCGAGAATTGATGACTGGTAAGAGACCGGGAACTAACCTGCGATGACGAGTTGATGACCGGCGACGACCTGATGAACGGTGACGATGACCGGTGAATCGGTGATGACGATATGAGGAATGACGGACGAGGGTTTTTTTTACGCAAAAAAAAATCAAGTCGCAAAGAGTAGAGAGAATAGAATGAGGTGATTGGGACTTGGGAGGGGAATTGGGACGGACTACAAACGTATGCAATACAAGGATCATAAATGGGTTTTAGTATTGGGCCATTAATTTTCAAAGAAAAATCAAGTAATCGGGTATACCCGAAACCCAACAAAGATACCCTTTATCCGACCTGAAAAAAATCGAGTTACTCGAATACCCGAAAAAATTAACCCGATACCCGAAAAAATTGGGCGGGTAATTCGGGTAACGGGTATTTTCAACAGGGCTAGGATAATCGTACCCTCATGGTGTTTGTCGATTCATGCTTGATTGAACTAAGAAAAGGCCATAGACCCGATACTCACTTTGATAAGGTTAGGCGGAAGAATTTACAAAATCACATGAAGGGCAAAACAGGTTACGACCTTGAAAAGAAACAACTAACAAACAAATGGGAGAACATGAAAAAAGAGTGGAAGCTTTATGAACGGTTAATGAGGCTTGAAACCGGACTCGGTGGGACGAGAAGCCTAATAGAGGCATCACTGAGTGGTGGGAGGAGAAAATAAAGGTATGACTTACAATTCTTTTTTAATTATTTTAAGTTATGATTGCATATAGATTGAGCATTTGTGATTTACATTATCTTTTGTCACGCAGAAGAATAAAGAATATGCCAAATTTAGGAACACAGATTTGAGCATATTTGATGAGAAATATGCTCTTTTGTTTCAGGATTCCGTTGTCATTGGAGATCAAACTATGACACCGTTACAATTTCAAAACAATAGCAATCCGAACGAAGAAAATATGGAGGGCAAAGGAGATAGTGATGAAATTAATTTAGATGATGATGAGCCTCTTTTTCCTAGTTTCCCTGAAAGTAGTTCAACTAAAAGGAAGAAGAAAATCTCCTTTTCCAACAACCGTTCAACAAAGAGTAAAAGTTCAGTTTATGAAGAAAAAGTAGATGCTTTATTGGAGGCCATATCGACAATTTATGATCTTCTTTATGAATTATTTACAATTTGTATTTTGCTTTTGTATGAACGTAATTTAAATATTATCATGGTCTAATCAAAAAATTACAAAATTATAAATTGTGTGTAAAAAATTGTTATGTATAAAATAGTGTAAAGTAGTAAATCATTGAATATCTGTAAGCATGTCATTTTTAGTTATTTTACAGCTAAAAGTTAAGTCAAACACTTTTTAAAAACAACTTTTGGAGAAAGTTAAATCAAATACATTTTAAAAAACTACTTTTGGAGAAAGTTTACAGAAAGTCTTTTTACAAAAAGGACTTTTAAGGTTTAAAAAGAATCCCAAGCACCCCTAAGTCATTTTCCCAAAAAAAAAAAGGAAAAGAAAAGAAATGGAAGAGGTGGGTAGAAGAGTTGTTACTTTTTCCAACAAATAAGGAGTGGGTGGGCTTTAGCATTTAGAGTTAAGATGGTTGAGTTATTTTTAGTTTTGAAAAAATATTAACCGAAAAAAAAATCAAAGTAGGGATAAAATAATGGTTTTACATCAATTATGAAACAACATAAAATCATGGGGGTCAACGTGTAACTAAAAGTATAGTCACTCTTTTGCACCTCTCTATTCTAATATTCTTAATAAAAGAGTCATTTGGATGCCACATGTCACTCTTTTGCACCTCCAATTTGCCACGTGTCCTTACCAGGGATGTGTTTTGACTCAAATTCCCGCCCATTTATTCCACCAAAAAATCGAAAATATCAGCTCCTATAAATCAGCTCATCCATTTAAACTTACCTGCAAATAAAAACTATAATCAATCCTACATTTATGGTTATTTGTTTTATGCCATAAAAACGGAAATCACTCCTATATATACCGACATTATCAACTCCTGTAAATCAGGAATTTTATATGCCATATTATGCCATATATTTGGAAATTGAAAACATAAAAATCGAAATTATCACCTCCTCTAAATAAGCATATCAATTTTTACCAAATCGTTGACTTCTACTTTCATATCCTTTAAACTACAAGTTCGTTCTTATTTTTTCTGCCAACTATTTTCAGATTATATCTCATCTACTGATTTTCAAATTTAAATCAATTACCCACTAATCAAATCCACAAAATCAGGAATAAAATCTCCAAAGTAAAATACCTTTCCGGAATTAAATAAATTATTTTGCCTCATTACTCTCTGCATATTTATATGAACCCATAGAATTGCACATCATTTTCTACTGCTATGCCCTCGAATTTGAGTGAAATTCTCTGCTCTGCTCTACCGATTTCTTAAAAGTTAGTAATTCTACCGATTTCTTAAAGGTTAGTAATACATTCTTTTCTATTAGTATTTTCTTTTAACATCAATCTGCACATCATTTTTTTTTTCATATTTTTTTGTTCTTTTTTTTGTCTTTGTTTTCAAACTCCAATTATACAGTCAGTCAACAAGCAAAATCTTGCCCAACATTAAGTACAAAACATTATTTAACAACTTAATATAAATTTGGTCTTGAAGCATTAAGGTCCATTGTTATACTGATATACATTTTCTTTCAGAGATATAAGAATTAAAGTTCTGTGATTCATCATTTTTGTTTTATAAATTGCATCAGATTATTAAATGTAAAGTTTGTGGGCTGAAAATAATTTTATGTTCACATATGTTCAATAAGTTCAAAGTTCGGAAATCATGGCTTTGTTGTACATTTTGATTTTTCAGGTAACATAATGAAAAATAAATTTTCTTCTAATTGTAGCAGTTGCTTGCATTTGTCTTTGAAATCGGGTGTATACATAGAAATATACTTTCATATTAGTAAAGATTGCCTTTTAGTTCTTTAAAAGAGTATGAATATTTAAACATATTATACGTATTAAGTAAAAGCCAAATTACACAAAAGCTATGACTTATAGTTTTTTTAAAGGCATTGATGACCTGCCAAAGTTTTGATATTGTTCTTTTTTTTTTCTGTCATTTTTGTTCAAACTCTAAATCGTTTCTTTTAACATAAACTTCACACCGGTTTCTATTTTTTCATATATTTTTTTTCTCTCTTTTTTTTTTCTGTCATTTGTGTTCAAACTCTAATTCGTTTCTTTTAACATAAACTTCACATCGGTTTCTATTTTTTCATATATTTTTGTTCTTTTTTTTCCTGTCGTCGTGTTCAAACTCGGATTGCTTTACAAGTTTACAACTATAGTCTTTCACATTTTATTTGTTTATTTTAGCATCATACTTATTGTTATTTTGTAATTCATCTTATATCTCTTATTTGTTTATTTTAACATCATACTTATTGTTATTTTTTAATTCATTTTATATCTGTTATTTGTTTATTTTAACTGTTAAGTGCAAATTTTATACATTCTTTGCAGATCAATGGCGCAGATAAATGTTACTTTCATTCCAGAAACAGTCGTTGTGTCATGTATTTTCAAACTGCAGGGGTATATTCGTCCATTTGAGGTGGAGGTGGAGAAGAGAATGATGTATTATTATGATCTGGATAATATGTTTGTATGACATTGACATTGATATCACTGGGGCCCACATTCTCACCTTTATGTTCGATTTCCATATAATCATCTTCTTCAATGTCAATCTGATAAGCTCTTGAGTTTGCATTCTCATGCTCATGTTGATGTTCAATTTCCAACTCATCAACTTCAATGTGACTGTCACACACACAAACACAACTCAGAACCATTTATTTATTATCAAGGCATTGTACTTTAAAGATATACCCAATTATATTAGTGTAGTTTAAAAAAGACCACCCAATTAGGACAATGTACTTAAAATTCAGGAAATGGCTAGATACATAAAATGTTTAAATGGAAGATAAAAAAAAATTATACGCTTATATATTAGATACCAGAAAAGCAATGTACTTACATTGTCAAAAACTTGCTTCTCCTCCCATCTTTCTTTAGCTGCAATTTAATTTTAAAAAAATAGGTTAAATGCATGAAAGGCGAGGCACTGACCACAAAACTATTATAATAATGATTTTAAAAACTCAACAATATAAAATTTTAAAAAAAATCAAAAAAGGTATTACGATTATGTTATTCAAAAAAATGACAAAAAACGTTATAAATACCCCAAAATAATGATTGATAGTGCAAAAAGCTTTTTTGGAACAAAATTGAAATAATCAAATATCCTTCAAATCAAACATGAACACATCACAACTTAAAAAAAATATAATATATAAAATAAAAAAGGATATGAACATACTATAAGCTTCCAGTAAAGCAGTACAACATTATGTTGGAACAATGGATAAGGGTAGCTCTCAATGAGATTTATCATTCATTAGTACAAATATCCATTGTCATTGATCTTGATTTGTTTCAGGTATGCACCTTGACACAGCCACCAACAACATGAGCATCCTCATCAGTCCAAAATTTAGTCTTGCCTGTTACAAATAGAGAATAAATCTTAGGATTCTTCATTCTTAAATCTTAATACTTGATTGTTAAACTTAAATTAAAGTATACAAAACTTGGTGTTTGTGTGATACAATGCTATGGATCAGATATGGATCATTTGTATTATACATAAAATTGAAGCCCTTAATATACAAATATACAAATGTCATATAATTTAGAAGGTATATTAAATAAAGTAAATGTTTTATTTACTCATATGATCCCCTGAATAATCATGCACAAAATTTTGTCTAAAATTTAGCAAATTTAAAATTCAAATGTTTAAAAAAATAACCAAATTTCAAAATTCGAACCAAAATCATATCTACCTTATTGTGTTTCCGCTCTTAACGAATGTGAGGATATTGTTTTGAACGGCTTCAGTTTTCGCTTATATCTTCATATACAACATTTCTGAAAGAAAAAAAACAGGTAAAATTTCTTCCACATAATGTATTTTCTGTTAAAAAAACTAAGATTAACAATCAATTAACCATCTCTTACCTTCAATCTTGCTTTCTTCAATTATGGCTTTGTTGTACATATCTCAAACATTTCGGAAATTATGGCTTTGCTGTACATATCTTAAACATTTGAAAAAATTACATTTTATAATGAATGTAATGTATGAATCCAAATGCATTTTCAAGAGAAAAGATGAGTATGTGGTGGGATGATATGTGCCATTGGCAAAATGGCAAATGGTTTAGGTTTTTTAGACATCTCATGATGGAAACAATTATGTGCACAAGCTTTTTGTTTGAAATGCTTGTTTGCTCGTGGTTGATGCTATGTCAATTGTTTTGGTCATTTCAAAAATATTGCCGATTGAATAATCTACCAACTTTGCTTTCCTAATTATTAAATTTTTCATTATATTGCTCAATAATTAAGTTATAATTTTATTTTTATTTTTTTAATTTCTTATCCGTGGTGTCCACGGGTTATAACCTAGTAAAAGAATAATATTATTCTCATTTTGACATGTGTCACCCTATTAAACATCCTAATTAATGTCATGTCACTTGTCAAGCTATTGATTCTCAATTTAAAATTTAAAATTTAAATTTCTCACTCTAATTACATTAAATTAAATTAATAACATTAGAATAAAAATTAAAGTAAAGTTAATACAGATTATAAGGTGATATAATTTCATGTATTTATTTAAATTAATGATTATAATTTTATATAACTAAAAATATCTCTTAATTAATAATTTATTTAAAATAAATGATTAATAATTTTGAGTTTTTAATATGAAAATTTAATTAATTTTGTAATCGTGGTTTCTATGTGTTATAAACTAGTGCATAATATACAAGTATATTAATGCATTTAATGCATAATATACAAGTACATTAATGCATGAAGTATATTTTCAATCCATTAACTTTATATAACCTGCCACTTTCAACCTTTTTATTTTGTAAAATAATATTTTTCATATTTTTACTTTTAAAAATATTATTTTCATCCATCCACCTTCAACTTTATAAAATATCACTTTCACCTCTTCGTTTTCTAAAGTATCCTACTTATCATGTAGTATATATATACGATTTTTCATCATCTACTTTGTAAAATGCATTTTTCACCCCTTTCATTTTTAAAATGTTACTTTGACCATCTCAACAGAGAAAATGCACTATGTATAACTATGTCGATACATAAAGTGTGACTTTAACCCCTCAATTTTGTATAATATGTTACTTGCAATCCCTCACCCCTCCGCCGTCAACTTTGTAAAATATCAATTTCACCTCTTCATTTTCTAAAGTATATGTAACATCCCAAAAATAAGACCCAAAAATTTCATTTTTCATTTAATAAAACATTATCCCAAAACATCAACATAAGTCTCAAAAGATCAAATGTATCAAAACATCACAAATTATCAGAGTTATCATGAAAATGCGGAACTATATCGTGTGTGCACTGCAATCACCCTGAACTCTTCCCTTTTGCACCAGAAGTGCCTGAAATATAAACTGAAAACCGTAAGCACGAAGCTTAGTGAGTTTCCCCTAAATACCACATACCACACATATCAAACATATAATGGGCCCCGCCCGATGAGTGTAACGGGCCCCGCCCAAACTCGCATTACAGACCCAGTCCACTGAGTATAACGAGCCCCGCCTTAACTCGCATAACGGTCCCCGCCCACTAAGTATATTGGCCCCGCCCTAACTCTCACAACGTGCCCCACCCAACATACAAACATACAATCATAACAAGTAATAACATACATAATATCTATCGGGCCCCGCCCACTAAACATACTAACACATACACATGCGATAGTCACAAAAACATCTAACACCTGTCATAATAATCCATGGATCGGCATTGGTGTCTTCGACCCGCTAAACACGGTGATGAAGACTCACCTCAGACTGTTGAATCTCACAGATAAAACTCTGACTGCTGGTCCGCTAAAATCCCCGCGCTATCAACATAAAATAACATCCAATTAACAATTGGATTCCAATCCATAACCACCAGTATAAATTCTGACTGCTGGCCCACTAAAATCCTCGCGCTATCAACATAAAATAACATCCAATTAACAATTGGATTCCAATTCATAACCATCGTGTGTGCACTGCAATCACCCTGAACTCTTCCCTTTTGCACCAGAAGTGCCTGAAATATAAACTGAAAACCGTAAACATGAAGCTTAGTGAGTTTCTCCTAAATACCACATACCACACATATCAAACATATAATGGGCCCCGCCCGATGAGTGTAACGGGCCCCGCCCAAACTCGCATTACAGACCCCGTCCACTGAGTATAACGAGCCCTACCCTAACTTGCATAACGGGCCCCACCCACTGAGTATATTGGCCCCGCCCTAACTCTCACAACGGGCCCCACCCAACATACAAACATACAATCAAAGCAAGTAATAGCATACATAATATCTATCGGGCCCCTCCCACTAAACATACTAACACATACAAATGCGATAGTCACACAAACATCTAGCATCCTATCATAATAATCCATGGATCGACATTGGTGTCTTCGGCCTGCTAAACACTGTGATGAAGACTCACCTCAGACTGCTGAATCTCACAGATAAAACTCTGACTGCTGGCCCGCTAAAATCCCCGCGCTATCAACATAAAATAACATCCAATTAATAATTGTATTCCAATCCATAACCACCAGTATAAATTAGAGTAAGAAGTCCATTTTACGCTTAACCTAGCTTGGTCCAAGACCAAGGCCCAAACCAACTACACTAAAATGCCCAATTCCAAAATGGTCACCCAAAGCCCAATTATGGCCCAATTTTCCAAATTGGGCCCAAGTCCCTTCGTGGACCTTCATCTAAATGAACCCAAAATAAAACACCAGCCCAAATAAACCTGATGGCCCAACAAGGCCCTAAACACCTAAGTCCAAACATAGCCCAAAACCGAAAGCCTAAGAGTCTGAAGTCCATCTGCTGAGTATGCGGGGCGTACTCAGCTTGTACGCTCAAAGTACTTGCTTTGGGGTTGTACATGCAGCGTACCTGCTTGTTTGCTCAACGTACTCCCCTGTTTGGCCAACTTCCATTATTCAATGTAACATCGTGATTTTTCACCCAATTTTTTTTAAAACAATTATTTAACAGAATACGTTAGCGGAAGTCTTATTAAAGTTTAAAGGAAAAATCAACAATATTACGTTTATTTTCAAAAACATCATTCATCAAAATATAGTTCATAAACCAAATAAAAAACAAGAACTCTAAAAACAAGTGTTAAGAAAACTTCACGACATGTCTAAATGGTATCAATACTAAGACATAAACTGGAATGTAACTACCCAAATTCCCCATCCTCACTAAGCCGTCAACCTATGCTACTTGTACCAATGCAAGGAAACATCAAGCAAAGAAACAAGTGTCAGCAAATGCTAAGTGAGTCAACCATATGTACAATGTTAGGAAAACACACATAACATATCATCACATACATCTCATACATCACATACATCACACACACCATATACATCACATACATCGCATGTTCCTCACTTATACGACTAAAACCATATGTACAATGTTAGGAAATAACCCAAACTACACGACTAAAACCATCGGTAATTAAGAAAAATATTGACTTCCACCAAACATTTAGGCTTTCAAAAGACCACACAAGTCAACATGCACAAGATGTAGGCAATATGAAGCTCTCCATGAACTTGCAATTAGAAACTAGTTTATGCTTTGCCTCCCATAAGCACATCTTCTCACAAAAACCAAATTCACCAATATTTAATAGCTAGTAAAACTCACCTCATTTACATTCATGTGTCCGTATCTTAATTCAAAGTTTGGCCTCGTTACCTTACTTACTTCTAAGACTTTATAATCTTATGCACCATCAAGATGAAACACTTGATTTTAAGTCATTCAGACAAAAATGGGTTTTTAAAAATACAATTAGCTCTAAATTCAACACTTTTCATCCGGTTAGGCTAAGAACAAACTTTGATTTTTCAAAACATCGAACATCGATCACATTCAAGGATCGGTGATAGATTTTGCTACATACGAGATTAAAAAAATTGTGTGGAATTAAGTGAGTAAGCTCTTCAGGTTGACGAGTTTACTTTTGACTTTATCAAAAAGTATTGGAACTTACTTGAATGTGATCGAACACCGATCACATTCAAGGGTCAGTGATAGATTTTGCTAGATATGAGATTTAAAGAGTTGTACGGAATTAAGTGAGTAAGCTCTTGAGGACGACGGGTTTACTTTCGACTACTTTTGACTTTATAAAAAAGTATTGGGACTTACTTGCATGTGATCGAAAATCTATCATATTAAAGGATCAGTGATAGATTTTGCTAAATATGAGATTAAAAGAGTCGTGTGGAATTAAGTGAGTAAGCTCTTGGGGCCGACGAGTTTACTTTTGACTTTTTTAAAAAGCATTGGAACATACTTGAAAATGTTCCCAATGCTATAGTACACTTCTTCCAAAAAGAATCACCATTCTCAGGGGTTGTAACCCGACGTTTATAACTTTCATTCCAAAATTTAATCGCTAAAAGTTATTGAATGGTCTTACACCCATAAGTCTTATTGGAGGTCTTTATAAGATAATCGGTAAATTGCTAGCAAATAGAATCACTAATGTTATTGATAGAGTTATTAGCATCAAACAATTGGCTTTTATCATAGGTCGCCAAATCATGGATGGTCCGCTTATATTGAACGAAATCACAACATGATGCAAAAAGATGAAAAAAGCTTATGATTTTTAAAGTCGACGTTGACAAAGCCTAAAACTCCTTATGTTGGTATTTCTTTGATGAAGTAATGAAAAAAGAGTTTTTGTATGAGACGACAAACGTGAATTATGTCTTGTTTGGAGTTATCTATGGCCTTGATTTTGGTAACCGGTTCGCCTATGAAAGAGTTCCATGTTAAGGGGAACTTAGACAAGGCTATCCTTTATCTAAGTTCATTTTTATTGTCACTATGGCAGGTTTACATGTGGTGGTAAAAAAAAAGATATATACTTCCTCGAGAGGCATGTGAATTCGAGTTTGAGATATTCACATGTCTCTTTTATTTTTTATGTGTACGACATCATATTTTTAGGGAAATGGTCCAACGAGAATGCATGGAGTATTGTGCGTCGTTTGCAATGTTTTTTTTCTAGTTGTCCGACTGAAAATTAAGTTATAAAAAGTAACTTAGCGTGAGTTTGAGCTGGGTTTCAAAATGTATAAGACATGTCTGATTTTATTAGACGTGGGGCTTTAAAACTATCTATTTTGTACCCCGATTGGTGCTAAAATTACGTGTGTTGATTGGTGGAAGGATGTGATTGGAAAGTTCACGGCAAAACTTTCCAATTGGAAGGTGCAAATGTTGACGGTGGGTGGTAGGTTAACTTTGCTTGAATCGGTTTTTGGAACATATTTTTTCGAGTTGTCTGGTCTCGATTGCTAGATTGCTATCTGGACTCATATTTCTCCATGTGTGGGAGTTGGATATGCATGGCATGAGAATGTTTCAATTGTTTGGATAATTTTAGGGTTATCGGATCCAAAAAACAATGCTTTGACACGGTTCTTAACACGTCATGTTGTAGTAGGACGGACAATCGCAACAATTTGATTTTTAGAATAAAGCCAAAGAAAGCGGACTTGGTGGATTACATAGTTTCCTGGCCTCTATTTTTGTTGTCGAATAGAAACTACATGTTAAATTTGAATTGGGTAGCTTATGCACCAAATCATATGTTAGCTATTAGCTCTTTGTATTTGTTTTCGTAGCATCTTTGCTAACGTGGGACATCGCTTTGCTGTCGGTTATTCCTTTTTTGCATTTTTTTTTCAGATTTTAATCATAGATATATTTTTGTATTGCAAGCAATCGTAATTTCCTAACTACACTTGGGTATTTTGCTTAATACCCTTTGTGTGCTTTATAATAGCACACTTACAAACTATGTTGATTCGAACACGACACTTAATTTTTATTTTCTTATAAAAATCCAGTTTAACGGTGCCCAATATGAGTATTTATAGTTAGTTACTAAAGCTTATCCGACTCGTGTTTATGGTGTCACTATCCCTTAGTTTCCTTACTTCGCATATACACTTCAAGCTGCCTATCTAATTCACATAGAGAATGTTGTAGAGTAATCACATCACACCCCTTAGACGACTCATAAAACTTAGTCACAAAGCTAAATTTTGTAGGTCCTTAAGCTTTTGAGTTTATTGCTCAAGATGACTCTTTTTTGTTTCAAGATTTTTCTAGGACAGCAAAAAAAGGTTTTGAATCGTTTTTTTATTTGGTACAAAAATTTAAAACATTCCATACCAGGCAAGTAAATGTTATTAGTTTTACAATTTGTACACAAAATGGCTATTTTTTATCCCGTGTATTTATATTTTGATACATAACTTTCAAGCATATCAATTCATTTGGGTTAGTCCACACCATTCAATACAACTAGAATGGTATTAAAGTCGTTTTTCCAGGCTAGTTATTTATGTAAGGAATATAAAGCACATAGGATTTCATAGATTTGCATACAAAGGGTCTCATACTTGTATAAGCTATAGCATTTTTGTCGAATTTTATGAATTTATGTAACATAAATGGCATTAACGTCGTGGGAAAAGAAACACGTGATAGTATTTGGGTAAGGAGTCAATAATTATTAATGATTATTTGTTGCAAACGTGTGATTGTAATATCGGTTTTATGAATAGTTAATGTTTTGAATATGATTATTAGAACTATGTAAAATTTAAAAGGTTGTGTACATGTATAATAATAAAAGATACAGATGAGGCGTGGACTACTGGACTCATTTGATCAATTTTCATTGTAGTTAAAATATGATGGTGATAAAATATATAGGCTATAGGCAAATGGAGAGCCGTAATATAGAGTTATCTCCATGAAGTAGTACATTATTATAAGAGAGATATGGTATAAGTTTGTATTTGAATATATAATAACTAGGAAAGTAAAAGTAGAGGGAGCACAGCATCCCACATCGGGTGAATGAAGAAAGCAGGCAACAGGGAGGCGAGTACAAAAGGGGAAGCCCACGGCTTTAAGAAGCATACCTTTCTCGGCCTTTTGGCTAAGATCAAGTGTAGTATCTGTTCTTATCAGTTTAATATCTGATATGTGGGCCATCGGCCCACTCGATATTAATCTTATTTTTTATGGGGAAGGCCCGTTACAGTAGCTTGCTGCTGGGGTATTTCATGCGTCGCCTTGGTCTTACACTACTGCCAAGGCCAGGCGCACCCTTCCAATCCAGTTTTGAAAGTGTTATTTTCGTGGTCAGTTAGCTGTGGTTTCCAGTAACTAGTAACTACTGCTGTGATTTCTAAATTCCCATTAACCAATTGTTTAGATTGTAGATGTAAGTAACTACTATAAGTCAGATAGATGGTCTAACATGTGGACTTGGAGGCCTTCTGTTATGGGCATCGATTCTAAAAGCTTATAAGCTGAAAACAGCAATAATACACTATTTTAAATACCAGACCAATTAAACCTCTTGTTATACATTATGGATTTTTTGTCTTACACTATAGTTACTCATACATACGCTCTGGATTGCAATTGCCTGCTGAGAAGATCACCCCCTAATTAAACCTCCATCAGATCCTTGTCATGCCACCATGCTTCTTAATTTGGTGTTACAGGTATGCATGACAGATGCAATCATCCCCACTGAATCTTACTATTTAACACTTTCCAACTCATTTCTTGAAGAGTATGTTTTTTCCTCCCAACGACCCCATTAGATTGAGGTGTGCATGCCTCCAAAATATGATGATAAAGATCTAATGTTGGATAAGAAATGGTGGGGGTGCAAGAGGGAAGCAAGAAAGGGAAGGAAGTTTTGGTTGTTTTTCCAAACCCCATGGCTTTAGATGAGTAGCTAGGTATCTTTCTCTTTCTTTCCCTTTTTAGAGTAACACAATATTGTGGGAAGTTTTGATCACCATTGCACCACGAAGCCACCATCACTTCATGGTGGATAATTTGTGGCTCTTATTCAACCCTTGTAACGATCGATTAAGTGCTTAAGGGGTTAAGATTGAAAGCTAAACCCTAAGTTTCATTCTATTTATGATGTTTATGAAAAATGTGGTTTATATGTTGATTTTTAGTCAAGGTCTTGGCTATTAAAATGCTCCTGTCCTTTTTCTGAAAATAAAAAAAAGAATTGGTCTCACCCTACCAATTCTTACAAACCATGTAGCAGTGATAGTTGGCCTCAACCTACCGATTCTTACAAACCACAGGGACCAATGATGTAATTTTGTTTAAAGTCAATGGTCACTGTTACATCTATAAAAAGTGGACATAATTCAAGAAAACAACCAAATAATAAGGACCAAAAATGTAATTTTCTCTAAAGTATTAATGTCAACTAATAAAATAAAATACAGATACAATCTTACCATTTTCTAATGTAATTAACACCTGGTTTAATAATTTTATTCAAACTTTTTTTCAGTATTTAAACCATAACGTTGTCAGCTTTGTCAACAAGCCAACGAATGTTTGTTTTTAAATATATAAAAATAATCCAAACCATCACTATTCACTATCATAGTCTGTAATTGGGCATTAGTAATTTAGTATACGAATAGAGGATGTCGGTGACATATTTAAAAGTAGAAGGGCGAAAATGAAACTATAAGCCATTAAACAACTAATGAATGAAGCCACTTTTTTCAAACTAGCCGTTACAACTTACAAGCTGAAAGCCTGAAACGCTCTTCACTTTGTCTTCTCTCTCATCTTCATCACCCATCAAGAACTCGACTCATCTGCTAAAACACACATCACATTCTCATCGTTTCTTCTTCTTCTTCTTCTTCTTCTTCTTCTTCTTCCTCTCTCTCTCTCTCTCTCTCTCTCTCTCTCTCTCTCTCTCTCTCTCTCTCCATAAACATGTTCACAGAGGGATTAGACGAAAGGGCACTGAACTGGGTTAAACAGGTACGCACTTCAACTCTCGATTTTGAAATCAAGAATGATTTTCATCAAGTTTGTGTTGGTTTATAATAGTTGCTTTGCATTTTTCATTGTAATTCCTTTTCGATTAAGTTGGAAAACTGAATTTTATGGAATGTTGTGTTCATAACAATCATATGGTTCTAACAGGGGTTACAGAAAGAGCAAGAGACGCGTTCACCTTTAAGAGAGACTTCAATAGATCACGAATACCCAATTATTCCTAAATCCCCACTTTCGTTTAATTCCACAACTTACAAATCCTCGAATCTACTCCCACCCCTTAAATTCTATTCTAGCATACTTGGATGTCATAATCTTGAAACCAACGATTATGAAGAAGACGATGATGATGATTATTGTGATGATGATGATGATGAACACGAACATGAACATGAACATGATGATGAGAGTGTCGGATCTGCTTCAGATGACATGGACTTAACTTATTCCGATGAAGAAACCTTCGATGAACAAATCCTGAATGTCAATCCAGTTACACTTCCACCTAACAAGTCTACTTTAAACAGAGGGATAATAAAAGACGATCTTTGTATCGAAGTACCTCAAAAACCCAGAAAACTCACCGAAACTGGATTGCATGGTGGGCCCAGTTCCCTTTCAGCTGCCAATCGTTTGCGTGATATGTTACAACCTCGTAGTGCCTATGTAAGCAAGTTTATATAAAATTTCATACAATCTATAAGTTTATAAAAGTTTATTTTGTTGACGTTTAGTGATAAAAATGTATAGGGTACACCTATAGCTGATTTGGGAACTCCAAGTGCACCTCCAATCTTTGAAGAACACATTCCCGAGGTTGAAGATGAATCAAGTAAAGAATCTTCACGGATTTCAGGAATTGATCAATCACACCATGAAGTAAATATGCCAGAAAATGTTCATGTGAAACTGGAATCTTGTGTTAGTGACAGGGAGCATGAAGCCATTCATGAAAAAACAGCAAGCTCACTAGATCATTTAACTTATTATAACAGGTATTATCAGTTAATTATCATTGCTTTATATAAATTACATTCATTCATGTTCTTGTTTAAAGTATAACTAACAAAAATGTATGCTTCTTTTAACAGTGGTCAAAATCCATGGCAAACTTTAATTACTTATGATGCGTGTTTTCGGTTATGCTTAAACGCATGGGCAAGAGGGTGTACAGAAGCACCTTTGTTCTTAAATGATGAATGTCGCCTTCTTCGCAATGCTTTTGGGTACATATCTTATTTTATTCTTTTTGTCAATTTCAATATTAATTGCAATTTGCAAGGCTTATAATTAATGGTTTTGTTTTTGCTTCTTTTTTAGACTACAAAAGTTATTATTGCAACCTCGAGGTTTCAAACCGAGTAATGGAACTGAGAATCCAGATAATAATAATAACGCATGCCCCTTGAAAGTAAAGAAAGTGATTGGAAAAATTAGGGTTGAAGGTATATATATGGTTTCTTTTACTTATAAAAAAGAATTTGTATCTTATTACTTATAATTGACTGAATTTGCGTATGGATTTGGCAGTGAAAAAGATAAGAATAATCCCACAACGAAAACTTAAAGACACATACTCTCAACAAAGTGCTATTTATGTGCAAGCAGGAGTCGAGTATATTAAACATGTTTCTTCACTTGTAAAAAGCAAAATCAATGCATTGGGAATCTCTTCTTTTTCATGTGAAGGTTTGTTTGGTGTTTTTTTTATCCTAAAAATCTAATGAAATTAGACATTTTATGTTTTTCTTTTAATAAAAAAAAGATGTTGTCATGTTGCAGAACCAGTGGCATGCTTGTTGCACCTAAAAAGTTCTCAAGAACTTACAGAATCGGAATCGGCTTTAGGCATTTGCCTGAGGCCCGGAACCGGTGATTCCCATGATTTGTAAGCTTCTATTATATTGTTAACTCTTGTATAACTTTTAAAAGGGTACTCAAATATGATCTTAATAATGTTATATATATATATATATATTATATAGTTTCCCAGAGAACCAAGGAGATGCCCTTTTAGTAGAAGTTCAAGGGGAGAAAAGGAGCATTCAGGGTCGAGCAGTTATTCCAGTTTCGTCTCTACATGACAATCCTGTAAGTGTTTTGAGCGTCTAACATAGGACAAATTGTAGGAAAAAGCAACGTATTTTGCTTTTTTTATAAGTATAAAATTCTAAACACATTTCTTTGTAAACAGAATGATAGAATCAAATGGTGGCCGATTTATTATGAAGAGAATGAATGTATCGGGAAAGTCCAGCTTTCAATCAGCAGTACAATTGCATCTGATGAAACTACACACCTCAAGGTTTGAAATAATGAAATAAAATTAGTTGTTCACGAATGTTGATTTGTGTTTTTAATTTGTTTTATAATTTTATATTAAAATCACAGTGTGGACCTGTTGTGGAAACACTCGCGTATGATTTACTATTGGAAGCTGCCATGCGAGCACAATGTTTCCATGCACGTAACTTGTGGGTAGTTGAACCTTGGAAATGGTTACTCACAGAGTTTGCTGATTATTATGGAGTCTCAGAATCATACACCAAACTCAGGTACTTAAATTTTTCTTGATTATTAATAATAATGAAACTTTTCTATATATAGTTTTTTCACTTTTACTAAAACTTTGTTGTTTAGGCATCTTTCACATGTCATGAACGTTGCTACGCCTACAAAGGATTGCTTAGAGCTCATTTATGAACTACTTGTACCCGTTATGAAAGCTAGAACTGAAAGAAGACTCACAAGACAAGAGGTAAGAAAAACCCTAAAATGTTCTTTTAATCCAGTGACTTTTTTTATCTAAAATGTACTTTTGGGTACGTTTTATTATCATTTTGCAGAAAAGCTTGTTATTGGACTGTGAAACGCAAATGGAGAGTCTTCTTGCACTTTCTTTCCAAAATTACAAGTCATTAGATGAGAGCTCTTCAACAGGTTTATCAGACATGTTGATTCCAATTCCAGAATCTGCTTCACCAGCATTAGCGCCAGCTGTTCAATTATATACTCTTATTCATGATATCCTCTCTCCAGATGGTCAAACTTTGTTGACCAACTATTTACAGGTGGAGAAATCGTATAATTAATGGTTCATAATATATAGTGTAGTGATGAATATATTTTCTTGTTTGTTTAAACTTTAAAGACTTTTGTGTTTTTACTTTATACAGGCAGCAGCAAGAAAGAGGTGCAGGAAATACATGGTGGACACTGATGAGTTTGTAGCAAGCAACACTGAGGGCTTTCTTATGGACTCTATTGCAATTACTACAGCTTATTTGAAAATGAAGAATTTGTGCATAAACTTAAGTGATGAGATAAAGACAGACATCAAAATACATAATCAACACATACTTCCAAGGTACATGCATAACTTGCAAAAAAAAAAATTGTAATGTTTTGTAGCTTGTAGTAAAAAAGAATAATACCTTTTTTTTTTTCAGCTCTATTGATCTCTCAAGCATCACAGCAGCTGTTTACAGCAGTGAGTTATGTAAAAGGGTTAAAGGGTTTCTTGCAGCATGGCCTCCTTCAAGTCCCCAACCTCATGTCAATGAACTTCTTATAGCAACTGCAGACTTTGAGAGGAATCTTGAGTCATGGAACATCAGGTATGTTGGATTATTAAACTTCATTTCCTCAAATCATGTATCAAAATACTGAAAAAGATTGTTGATTTTCTTTTTTTTTGCTTTTCAGTGTACCTCAAGGTGGTGTAGACTCGAGAAACTTGTACCATAATTACATTATGGTTTGGGTTCAAGATATGCAACTTTGCTTACTTGATTTATGCAAAGCAGAAAAAGCCCCATGGGGTGGTGTGATCACAAACTATTCCACTTCACCATTTGCTGAAGATTTATATGATAAAATTAAAGAAATGTTGAGTGAGTATGAAGTTGTGATCAATCGATGGCCACAATACACTTTGATCTTGGAGAATGTAAGTTTATAACTGTATCAGATTTGTGTATTTTAGTCTTGATGTTAATGTTGTGATTGTAAATGTTTTTTGTTGACATTTGAAAGGCTGTTGCGAATGTGGAAAGAGCAATTATGAAAGCACTTGAGAGACAGTATGCGGATATTTTGACACCTTTGAAAGATAGTATTCCAAAGAGGCTTGGGATTCAAGTTCAGAAACTAACAAGGAGACAATCAACAGCCTTGTATTCAATTCCTAATCAGTTGGGAACTTTTTTAAACACCATCAAGAGAGTTCTTGATGTTTTGCATTGTAGAGTTGAAGATAAATTGAAGTCATGGGCGTGTTATCTTCCGGTCAATGGAGGGGACAAGAAGTCAACTTATGGAGAGCAAATGAATGCAGTTACTGTGTTATTTAGAACAAAGTATAAAAACTACATGCAAGCTATAGTGGTTAAACTCACTAGTAATGTAAGTAATAAGTAATAACCATAACATACAATCATTAATCAATCAAGAGTTGTATCTTGTAAGTTGTAATTACTGTGTTGATTAATTACACAGATGCAAGCAAGTCGAAGCACAAGACTTCAAAGAATTTTGGAGGAAACAAAGGAAGCAGATGGAGAGGCTGAAGTGAGAGACAGGATGCAACTTTTGTGTTCACAGCTTGTGGAATCTGTATCCAACTTGCATGAGGTTTTTACAAATCAAATATTCATTGCTAGTTGTCGTGGGTTATGGGACAAAATGGGACAGGTGAGATTGATTGAGATCTTTTTATTAAAAAAATCATATGTTTTTTAACAAGAATGTTGTATGACTTACAGATTGTACTGAAGTTTCTGGAAGGAAGAAAGGAAAACCGTGTCTGGTACAACGGATCTTATTATGCTCTTGGAGTAAGTTATCTGAATTTTGTTTGTTGCACGCCAAGTGTTTGATAAAATGTCTGACATAGAAAGGAACTTTTTTGTAGGTTTTGGATGATACATTTGCTTCCCAGATGCAACGATTGCAAGGAAATGCACTGCAAGAGAAAGATCTTGAACCACCTCGCTCAATTGTGGAAGCAAGATCTATTCTGTGCAGGGATAGTAACAATGCAACAGATACTTCCACCTACTTGTATTTTTAATAGCAATGCTCTCTTGTTTTATATGTTTATATGTGAAATGCCAATTCTTTTGTAAAGAAATATTATTTATATGAATAACAATTAGTGGAAAAGGGGGTTGGTTCCCTTTTAAGTGTAACATGTATTTTACTCCTGTTCAAAATCTTTATCATTATTCTCTTCTGTAACAATTTACATCACACAGTAGTAGTAACATACAATTGACTTGAAACTCTTGATGATGGATTCAAAGCTTTTAAGGTTTATCTTCTGCAAAACCAGAGACAAAAGCCACTTCCATAAAAAATGTAGAAGAAAAAAGGTCTAGTCAAAAAGTCAAATGAAAGAGAAGATGCCTATAACTTACGTATAGATAGAGGGTCTATATGTACAAAGAAACTTGCAGCAACTATCAAATAGCAAAACACAAGCATTACTCCCTTGAAGTAATTCGATGTTCCATCCTACATATATATAAAAGAACCATTTTTAAATGAAAATTTTAATTTAGTCAAAGTTTTGTAAAAAAATATAAATATGAGGCTTACTTGCAACATGAAAGCCACTACCAGAACTGTTATAAAAAGAGTTGCTGTCTCAAAAAGTTGAAAATTTAGGTCCAAAGGACGCCCCATGATCCACCCAACAACCACACAAAATGGAATCTGCAGTTACAAACACACAAATTTTAAAATAAAAGTTGGTATTTGTTCTTTAAATTAAAATTTCTTTTAATATACAAAGAAAGAAACACTTACAGCAAACATAGATATTTGTGTTGAGGAGCCAATTGCGACTCCTAAAGAGATATCCTGCAAAGATTGTAACCAAAAATATTTAAAAAATAAATAAATAAAATGAATTATGATTCTTGTAATGACTAATAGCTTACAAGCTTGTCTTTCATGGCAAACATGATGGCACTTGCATGTTCTGCTGCATTTCCAACAATAGGAAGAAGGATAACACTGATAAATGCTATAGGGATATTCATTGCAACAGATGCACCCTATAAATGGAAATCATTTCCATGTCTATATTTTAGAAAATAGGTTCGTTGATTATTAGTTTAAGATAATTATTCGGATACCTCAATGGTGTTGACTAGATATTCTGAAAGAATGGAAATGAAGAGTGTCAAGATGCTGAGCCAAATAACACATTCATACTTTGAAATATCAGGAGATTCTTTATCATCATCATCATCTGAATTGTCTTCTTTTGGGCTATCTTCCTGATATTTCTAAATCAATGTTAGAAAAATAATGTGTTTATATAGATAAAACGACAGATTATTATCTTACTGTTTCTGTCTGACATCTTACATGATATTATCTTAATGTATTCTCTCTTTCTAATAAAGAGCATATAATCTTAATGTATTCTCTCTTTTGTCCTTTAATGTTCAAAAAAAGGGAAAGTCATGGCTTAATTGTTAATGAGCCCATAATATAGGGACTTTGCTGAATATTTTGCTTCGTTTTATTACTATAGTATATGCTTTCTTCTAAAAGGAGAGTGTATAAATGCCAATCAACAACCTCAGTGATTGGCGAATATGAAGTCTTCTGTGTAGTCAATTGAAAAAACAGGTAGGCCCCATATGCAATAAGCATCACACAACTGCTAAATCTTGAAAGGGCCAATTCTGACTTTCCAAAATGCAATTCAGTGTGTGTGAAGTGAAGAACAGCAGGGAATAACAGACCCATCACTGCCATTAACAGCAATCCTGAGCTCATCACAGCATTCGACTGCAAACAAATTGGTATTCATCAAAAATCCAAGTATGTTGAAAGGATTCAAGAAAAGTAACTTTGACCTCGTTTTGTTAATTAACTTACCTTGTCAAAAACCTGTTCCTTTTTAGGAAGAAAGATCCCTCCACAGAAAAACGCGCATCCAAGAACAAGCAACATGTTTGACAAAATTGACCCTAGTAATGATTGTTGTACAACTCGTAGCATACCATGTTTCATTGCGTACATTGATATTATCAACTCTGTCGCATTGCCAAAAGTAGCATTCAGAAGTCCCCCAACTGCAATTGAAGTATTATTAACTTTTTCTTTGTATTGAAAACGATCTTTGTTTTCGTTAAGTCAACAACAATGTCAAGCTATCGAATCAATGAACAAACCTGTAGGCCCGGTGTAGAAAGCCAATTGCCTGCAGAAAAAAGAAGCCAAAACATGATCTAAGTTGAGTACTAATTGCATTGATCAAAATCGTTATCAAAAATTACTTTCGTATTTGATTATGTTCATCTTAGAGTTTATTGTTTTATTGAATTTTTTAAAATAAAGATGAAAAAGATCATTACTCGGTAGCCCAACCCAAACGTTCTGCCAATGGTATGATGCCCAATAAGCTCAAGAAGAAGACCCAACCCTGATATATATATATATATATATATATATATATATATATATATATATATATATATATATATATATATAAAAGATAGAATTAATACAGAATAGGCTTAAAAGTTAAAAGGGTATCACGAATATAAGTAACTTACATGATTACCAGTCAAGGTATCAACAAGCATAGCTAAGGGGCCAAAAGGTATAAGTAAATTAATCTTATTAGAGAATAAAGCAATCTTTATGCTGGTTATCACTTTACACCATAGTTGTTTTTTGTCACAATTTTCTGAAAACTGTTTCATAAAAAGCATATTTCTATTGGTTGATGCGGAAGTGGATGTGCTCTGATCATGTGGCTCGATAATTGACTTCACCTCTAGCGAGCCCATCTGTGAGAATGTTTGGTGTTAGAGAAACTCATAAGGTTCTTGGTCTTATGATAGACTATGGATATGGTCTTTATAAGATCAATGGTCATGGTCAAAATGAGGAAAAAAGAGTAGAACTCACTTCAATACGGGGATTGAATCCTAACACCTGCGGATTATTAGCATTGCCCATTTTTATTATCGATGATGTTGTTGAGTAACCAAGAACACGAAGTTAATTGAATCTTCGCTCAAAAGAATGAGTATAGATACTCCATTGAACTCCAGACAAAGCCACTTAACCCCACCAGGAATCAGTTCACAAATCCCATGTAATTTGTTAGCTTGAATGGATACTATCGAAGCGGACAAAACAACAAACACATGGTGGGTAAGCAAAATTTCTTCAAGAAAAGCAATCGAGTGTAGTTCACATCTTTTCCGCAGCAAATTTACGTCGTATAGGAAGAGGGGAGGCTAGGAAATTTCCAGGAAAGTGCGAACCTATGATTAAAGTCAACAATTTTGGCTAAGTACCCCTTAAATGTCAAGGAAATTGAAGAGTGTTTCTCCATTGGATGTGAGGTGTCTAATGATGAAGGTAGGAAAATGTGAGTTGTTTAAATATTTTTAGTAAAAAGTCTTTGAATTAATTTGTTGTTTGCACGTTGCAATCAAGAATCAAGAGGGTGCGGAGGGAATGCAATGACGGAATCAATCCGTTTACTTTCCACATCAATATATGGTTCTTCGTTGAACCCTAGAGTGGTCTATGTCTTTGAGGAAAATGTATTATTCATACAAGTTAATAATCAAATGGGTAATAATTGTTACTAATTGGTTTTTGACAAGGGTTAATTACTAACAATTCTTTTGAAATAATCATATGATTTTGTTTAATTATAATAAATATTTTATTCTTGCTTTTTGTGTAAAAAGATTCATAAGTTTTCACAAGATTCATTGGCATGCAAACTTCGGTTGTAAGACTTGTGGAGTGGTCATGCCATTTGTGAGAAAATTCATGAAATAAGCAAAAGTTAGAGGGTGTTTTAAGGAAATAACCATGAAATTTTGAGTTTTGGAAAATGACCACGAGATCTGCAGAAGGGGATCCGCAGAGAGCTCTGCGGATCCCTTTAATCCTCTGAGGAACGATGCACAGTACTCCGGAGCCCTCTCTGCAGGATTTCGTGATCATTTTTCAAAACTCAAAATTTCATGGTTAATTTCTTAAAACACCCCTTAACTTTTGGTTATTTCATGAATTTTCTCCAATATTATTGGGCTCTAATTCAGTTAAATTTTTCGTATAAACGACAAGTTCTTGTTAACAAGGGGATAAAACCATGTCATGTCGAGCCACTCCGTAAGGTCTAAAGGCTAAAGTGGTGTGCAAATAATTAGACAATGAAATCATACATAATTAAAGAAGGTTATTTTTTTAAAATCCTTATTTTATATATATATATATATATATATATATATATATATATATATATATATATATATATATATATATATATATTGTAACACTCGTAGATTTGAGCTAGTCAAATTGAATATTATAAGTGTTAAAATTGACTTTCTGATAGAATATTATTTAAGATAAATACTTTTAACCAAATTTATATATCTTATAAAGCTAGCATTTTTCCTTGAATCTCATGCATTTAAAACTCCCAAGACCATTCAACTTATACAAATTAATTTATGATTAATTGGAATATTATGATTTGTAACTCTAAAAACTCTTCAAATCTTGCTATTTAATTGATGAGTTAAATGAAATATTTAGCATATATAAGAAATTTGTAGATTACATATTGCATGTATGTCAACACAAAATGATAAATTATATTTGTAGGGTTTGAAGAGTTATGTGAGTGGTTCCATAGATGTAAGAAAACAATTGCAACTTTTCCAAATATAAATTCATGTAAACTCAAATTGGGTGCATTTAAAGTTTTAGATATTAACCAATGTTCAAATTTAGGTATGTTAATCAACCATCAAGCTATTTAGATAATTACTTCTCACGAGCTTTTGGTTAATCAACCATCAAGCTATTTATCAGTTAGAGAAATTAACTTTGTTAACATGTATATATCTTTATGTTGTCTCTCTCTTTTTTATGTTAAAAAAATATATTTTATGTACAAGAGAACATTATTCAACATGTATTTTATCCTATGTATATAATATGTTAGTTTCTATTGCTTATTTTGTTATAAATAGGGCTAACTCGGGATGTTAGAAAGGCCCTCTCTAAGATAGCACACCCTGATGCCTAACATCCTACTGCTGGAATCCATTCCACCTGTCCTAATCTATTCTTACCTTCAAAGAACAACATCATAGTAAGATAGGTTGAAGCTGTTGGGGAGATAGATAACATTGATGGAGTTTTTTATAATTGATTTTGATGAAATGAGTTTACAATTGTATTCCAAATTGTTGGTGATAATGACAAATTAGAATGAATGATTTTTAATATGATATGCCTTTATTGTTGAAAACCAATAATTATGTGTGTTATAAAATGAATTCTTTATATTCTACCAAAACTTATATGGATGTATCAAAGTTTAAATGTTTTTATAGTAATAAAAATAAATTATCTTATTACATTTGTCAATTTTCTTTTTTCCTATTCGTTTTTTATCGTAAAGGAAAAGTAAAATAAATAAAATATTAATATTTTCATAAGAAAATATAAGTGATAAAAATATACCTCAAGTGCAACACCCATCCTCCCCTAACCCACTCTTAACATATATATATTTTTTAAGATTGGTCGCAATACATAACAATTACTACAGTTTTGAAAATTGAAATCACCATTTTATTTTGACCGTCCATTCTCTTCCAATATTTCATAGCTTTAAGGAAAAAAAATGAAAGTACAATAAAAAATATGATATTTTTTTTTTAAATATAATAATGAAAATTTTCAAATAAGTAGTTTTAATCATGTGTGTTATAAAAATGAATTCTTTATATTCAGACCAAAACTTATATGGATGTACCAAATTTTAAATGTTGTTATAGTAATAAAAATAAATTATCTTATTAAATTTGTCAATTTCCTTTTTTCCTATTCGTTCTTTATCGTAAAGGAAAAGTAAAATAAATAAAATATTAATATTTTCATAAGAAAATATAAGTGATAAAAATATACCTCAAGTGTAACACTCCTCCTCCCCTAACCCACTCTTAACATATTTTTCTTAAGATTGGTCGCAGTACATAACAATTACTATAGTTTTGAAATTGAAATCACCATTTTATTTTGACCGTTCATTGTCTTTCAATATTTCATAGCTTTAAGGAAAAAAATGAAAATACAATAAAAAAATATGATAGTTTTTTTTTTTAAATATAATAATAAAAAATTTAAAATAAATAGTTTTTAATTAGTAAAAAGTAATAATTGTTTAAAATAACGTAAAACTATATAATAGATTATAATATATTAAAAATTATTGTTATTTGAAATAAATAATAATAATAATAATATAATAATAATAATAATAATAATATAGTAAATAAAAAATATTCAAATAAATTATTTATAAATTAGTTAAAAATACATATAGTTTAAAATAATTTTAAATCAAAAACTTAATTCAATTTGATTCAAACACAATTTTTTATATCTTTTTTATCGTATACTTAAAATTATTATAATATTAGTTACAACTTAGTATAAAAATTATTATTTGAATGATAAATACTTATAATATTGTTTTTATAACATATAATTGTTAATATTTATATTACATTATTAGGCACAAATCAAGAGTTTAAAACTCTCACTACAACTCAATAGTTTTTTTATTTATTTAAATGTAATTATGATTTCAAATTTAATGTACTTTTCCTTTATATTTTCAATTACATTCAAAAGTTTTTTAAATTTATGGTTATTAAAGTGCAATGCTTTTTTATTTTCCACTTATTTATTATACACAATGTAGCTATAGTAGTAGTATATAAGTAAATTTTTATTAAAAAATCATATGTTTGAAAAGATTTGTGATTCAAAATGAAAGAGTTGAAAAAAAAAAGTTTTGTTGCATCAATGGTTATTTCAACACAAATTATTTATAACATTGTTTCTATATATCAAATGTATGTTGATTTCTAAATATTCATTTTGAATGATTTATAAGTGTTTAATAAGTTTTGTTTGATGTAAATGTTATAATGTTGTAGTGTTTTATTTTATTAAAAGCTATAGTGTTTTTCATACTATTTATTATTTGTTTTATATACAAATCGACATACGTTTTATATATAATTTTCACAACTTAAAACGTTCTATAAAATTATCAAAAGTTGTAGTATTTATTTTTTTATACTACTTTATTTTTTTTATACATAGAAATCAATATATATTTGATATATAATTTACACAACATAAAACGGTCTATAAAATCATGAATTAATAGTGGAAATAACGAATGATATAAATTTATTAAAATTAATAAAACTATTATGTTAACTATAGAGATTGTTTTGCTATTGACATTGGTTTTACATGTATAAATATTAAATCACAAATTGTTAAATGTTATTATTTTAATTAAATAATTATATTCACGCGCAACGCGCGAGGATTGGACTAGTTTATAATATAAGTGACAAGGATCGGAGTACCGGGGCTACCCATTGCTCAGCCCCCCTAATCCTCTATCCTATTATGTTTTTAATAAGCCCACAATAGTTGACTAAATCATTTGAGAGCAAATCTCATGAATTAGAGTTTTTATTCTATTTAGTCAAATTTACATAATTAGTCTTTTTATATTTTCTTCTTGCAGTATAAATTTGTTATGTTATGTTTCTATAACTTCCAACACATACTTTCCACTACCACAATACAAATACATAATTCATATATATATATATATATATATATATATATATATATATATATATATATATATCAATCATAATTCTTTTAGATTCACGCCTTATTTAAAAAATATGTGGTTATAGATGAAATAATAAAAAAAACGTTGTATTTTTTTTATAGATTATTTTTCTCGTCGTTTTTTTTTTCAAAACTAAAAACTTTATCATAGTATTCGAAAATAAAAAACACTTTAATATATTATTGTGATGTATGCCCCCTCGTTAAAAATCATGGCTCCGCCCCTACAAGGATCCCTTACATATAAAGAACGCATAAATTCGACTTCCTATGAAGAAGTTATGCTTCTTCGAATTTTTGTGATTTAACCGACACGGCTACGTGCATTGTAAATAGCGAATCGGAGATAGATTGTTTATCAGCCTAAGTAATCTAAACGAAATTCATAGTAATCATAAAACCGAGAGCGTGCATGTAAAGAACGCTCAAATCTGACTCATAAAGGAGAAGTTATGATTTACCAAATATTTTAGCGTAACCGTATACGACTCAGAAACCGAAATTAAAATCGGTCGATTGTTAAGAAAAACAATCTAAATGAGGGTTAAAGATATTGTCATTATGTAACGCCCCATTTCTGGTATGTGATTTAAATAAAGTAATTTTCATTTTCTTAAGGGATACTCGACGAGTCTGTAGCCCAACTCGTCGAGTAGAGACGGGATGATCACGCATTTTAAGTTGGCTACTCGCGAGTCCATATGAAGGGACTCGGCGAGTCTGCCTGTCTGGATGAAGCCCTAATTTCAAGGGTTTGTACCCTATATAAACGTCATTATAGCCTCCCACCCCAACCTCCAGCACCTTTAGAGCATTTCCCCTGTAAACCCTAGCCCCTGTTGTTGAGCTTGAGTGTGTTTGTGCTAGTTTGGAGGTTTTGGAAGAGAATGAAAGAAGGAAGGATCCAAAGGAGAAGAAGAAGATCCAGAGTCTCTTGATCATCAGCCTCACATTCCGGTACTAAAGCTTGTACCTTGCTTGTTATTTCCATTTGATAGTCTTGTATGCTTAGATGTGCTTCTTTTTGGGACTTTTTGGATCCAAACTCGAGATTGGGACTCATATAAGGAAATGGATCTTAGATCTGAGTATATTTGAGCTGTAGGAGCTCAAAGTAGCTGCCTTTATGCACCCAAGGTCGAGTTCCAAACCCTAAGACCCCATTGTTAGCTTATTTTGATGTTCTAGCCTCATTTCTTCATGCATGCACGTAAAGTTGGAAACTTTACGTGTAAAACCAACCCTAAGAGCCTAGATCTATGATTTGGAAGCACTGAAATCGATTAGAATCGACTGTATAGTAATAGCATGCTTGGGACTCGGCGAATTGTTCTTCAACTCGGCGAGTTGTTCTTCAGGCTCGACGAGTTGTTCTTGCGACTCGGCGAGTCGCAGCCTGGACATGTTCATATGATGAAGGAGAACTCGACGAGTTGTTCATACAACTCGGCGAGTCGGATGAAGTTAGACTCGATGTATGTATCGAAGAAGAACTCGTCGAGTCTTCGCCAAACTCGACGAGTAGAAGCGAGTAAAGGACTAGAACGGATGAAAGGGACTCGGCGAGTTGGCGGCCCAACTCGGCGAGTCCGGTCAACTGGAGATTTACTTTGACCAGGAAGTTGACTTTGACCGGGGGTAAAATAGTCATTTCACCCCCAGTTTAGTTATCAGTATTTGATTGAGTATATTTATGGGAATTGTAGCCGGGGAGATACCGGAGCAGCAGCAGACAGTTCCCGAGTAGCTTTTTCAGCATCCAACTTACGAGGTGAGTTTCCTTCCAGTAGGAACGTGTCTACAACCACAATGCCGACCCGTTTAGTTAGCAGTAGTTCCGGACTTCGGTCCGATGCAGTAGTCCAGTGTGCTTGATGTCTTTGTGATTCAAGCATGTCTTTATGTTATGTGTTCCGGACTTCGGTCCGATGCAGTATGCAGTATATGTGCTATGTTAGTAGTTATGATTATGCTATGCTATGTTCAGTCAGTTTCCGGACTTCGGTCCGATGCAGAGGGCAAGGCCCTGGTTAGTTCCGGACTTCGGTCCGATGCAGTTTCCGGACTTCGGTCTGATGCAGAGGGCAAGGCCCTGGTTAGTTCCGGACTTTGGTCCGATGCAGTTTCCGGACTTCGGTCCGATGCAGAGGGCAAGGCCTTGGTTAGTTCCGGACTTCGGTCCGATGCAGTTTCCGGACTTCGGTCTGATGCAGAGGGCAAGGCCCTGGTTAGTTCCGGACTTCGGTCCGATGCAGTTTCCGGACTTCGGTCCGATGCAGTGGGCAAGGCCCATTAGTTGTTTTATATGTTATTGTATGGTATGTGGTAGATTGGGGGAACTCACTAAGCTTTGTGCTTACAGTTTCAGTTTTTGGTTTCAGGTACTTCCGCAAGTAAAGGGAAGAGCTCGGGATGATGGCATGGCACACACCACAGTTTCAGTTTTATCCGGGGAGTTTTATTCAGATATTTCGATATGATTGATACAGTATTTGTTTTGACACAGTTACTTGACTTTTGAGTTACTCACTCTATGGTTCTTAGTATGTATGACATTCGATGATGTGATTTTAGTAATATTAAAACAAAAATTTTTGGGTCGTATTTTGGGATGTTTCACATTACCTATCCGTCGATATAAAGACAGTCGAGAATAGATACCGTATGAGAGAGTTATGAATTTTTAACGGACTTTAACAATCTAAGCTTGTTAAAGATATAACTTCAAAAATAAAGTCAAAATTAGCCGACGAAGTCTAAATGAAAGTTGTAGATCTCGCCGATAGCTACGCGTTTATATAAAACTCATCGAAGATAGAGCTCGTATGAAGAAGATGTGAATTTTCTAAGAAATAGAAATCACCAGGTGCGCCCGCGCGGACAGACAGCTTGCGCGACGCGCACTGTCACTCCACCTAGAATGCGACACGTGGCACCAATGAATGAACGCCACGTTATTATGTCTAACAAGATGCACGGTGCGCAGGGGGCATGGTGCGCGGTGCGCACTCTTTTCAAGCCTATATAAACCCTCGGAAATCAGCTCATTTCTCACACTTCTCACCAAAATCTCTCTGGAACTCCTTCTAGCTTTCAACCCTTTTACTTCCAAGTTTTACGGCCACTTTGGCGAAGCCCTACAGTGTCAAATAACCGACGAATAGAAGCTCCCGGATCAGAGTTTTGCCCGCATAATTCCCATTTTTCATCAAAATACTATGTAAGTTAAGCTACACTTATTTTATTCAAGTGAAACTTTTAATTATAGTCATAGTCGTTATTTTGAACCTGTAAATAAGATTTATTAGTGATTCCAAGTCATTATACTGACTGATCTACTTACGGGGATGATGTCTAGGCTGGATTAAGTGAGGTGTTTAAAGTGATATTTCTAAACAGTATACTCTCTATACCAAACGGACCCTACCTCCGATATGATCCTACTTGGGTTGTTCCTTACTTGATAGATCTTGATGTAGACATTGGGGTTAATGAGGAATCTAGACTATCATTAGTAATAAGAAATGATAAAATAAGACTTATTGATAATTGAACCCAGGCCACGTCAGAAGTAAAGATAAAATACCAAGGCAAAGTTCTGCCCAAATTCTGAGGCATCCACTTTTATCAAGTGGATGCATAGTTACTTTCATCTTACACATAAATATGAAGTGTTTAGATAACTGAATGTTATATGTTCTTATGTGCAAAGTTGTTATGTGTTAGATGAAATGTTATAAAGATAAGTTTATATGATTTATATTGTACATGTGTTTTATAAATATAATACATTGGGTAATGAAGGGTAATGAAAGATGTCATAGTATGTAGCCAATGATAGAATGCCACGACGTCATAAATGGTACTAGTTGTAACACCCGTGTTTCTAGGCTAGGCATTAATATTGACATTATAGTCTAGGTTAACCTTTGTAACTCATTTTGGAAGAAATGAAAAGGAATTATGTGAATATTATGTGAATTATGTGTGTTTATGCTTAATTATTAGGGTTTAATTAATTAAGAATAAAAATGAGCGTAAAAAATAAATATTAGATAAAGCCGATATCTATTAAGAAACTTGTAGTGGACGTGACAAGGATTACAGATATATAAAGAATGCTGAAATCCGAGTTATAACGAAGAAGTTATGACCTGTCGAAGTTTCGCGACAAAACCGGCACGGTGCCGAATGTCGTAAAAAGTGAGTTTTTGATAAACTACTTTTTAGCCTTGGTGATCTAAATGAAAGTCGTAGTGTTCGTTAAACCAAGAGTATGTATAAAAAGAATGCCCAAATTTGACTTCGTATGAGGAAGTTATGATTTTTCGAAGTTTCAGCTTAGCAGTAGACAACTAAAAACTCGAATTTTAGACCGAGTGATTTTTAGCCGACACAACCTGAACGAGAATCGAAGGTCTCATCATTTGTAGCACAACGGTAAAAAGACAGACGAAAACGGACGTCGGATGAAGAAGTTATGAATTTTTAACGGATTTCCTGTCCCAGTCTGTTAAAAATAATAATATAAAAATTAAAAACAAAATTAGCCGACGAAGTCTAAACAAAAGTTGTAAAGCGTAATTTTACCTACGCGTGCATATAAAGAACGTTAAAAACGGAGCTCGTATGCGAAAGTTATGGATTTTAGAAGTCTTGGCGCGAAAACCGAGAAATTCCGCATAGGTGGCTTTGGCCACGTCACCTTCGTTGTATGAGTGCCACGTGTCCGAAATGGCTGAGTCATGCGAGCCATGTGTCCGAGCCGAAGACCCAGCTGATGAAGCGTCGCCTTCTGATTCGTCCGAGCAGCGGCCCAATGCACATCCGACGCGCCTCGCTTCTGACTCATCATCCGAGCTTCGCTGGTCCAATCCGAGGGTGCCGCGTGCCCTTCGCGTGTCCGAAGCTCGCACCCGCCACTTGGCCTCGCTCCGCGGCTGCCTCCTGCTGCCTTCGCATGTGCGACGCGTGTCGCGTCCGAACCCTCGCTGGCACCGCCTCTTCTCGGCCGACTCCGAATCTTCCCTCCTATAAATAGAAGGCATGCGAGCCTTCCTGGGTAATTTTGGGAAATTGCCCATTTTTACCCCTTTTTCAATATTTTGGTTATTTTTACCTCCCTCGATGCCCCGGGATCATTTCCAACGCCCGGAACACGTCCCGGAGTGCCCGAGAAGCCCGAGAAATTTATTTTTTCGATTTCGAAGCCCGACCCTTGCAGAGCCCGGTTTTCTCAATAAAACTCCCGGTTTTATTAGAAATGATCGTTTTAGGCAACGAAGTGCTGCCCGATTATCGTTAAATCAAGTGAGTGTATAGTCACCTTCATCTTACACATAGATATGAAGTATTTACTTTAAAATACGTGCTATGTGTAAATATATTAATTGTTTATTTGAGGTGACTGTTGACTTGATATTTTATACAAGTTTTAAACTATGTATGTATTTTTATCTACAAATATGTTGGGTAAAACATGGGTAGATAAATTAGATGATGTGTGATGAAATAAAAGTGATGAGAGATATCGATGTTTAAGATGATCTAGTCATCTAGCAGAGTATAGACAACGGCCACAGACTATTTTAGATAGTCCAGTGGAACGTTAGCAGACTTGTAGTCGGTACGTATGTTTGAACTATATGTTCATAAGGTGTTCTTGAACTATATGTTCATTAGGTGTTTTTGAACTAAGTGTTCATCTGTTAGTTCTTCTTTTTGACACTATTACGTGTCGGGGTACGGGAGCGTACGGGAGTACTTTATCAGTATTTTCCCTATACTTTTATTTTGAAGAGCTTTGGAGTCTTTGTTTCTTTTATGAAGTGATTGGACGAGCTTCATGAGTCGGTGATATAGATCATGAATTTAATAGTGGGTGTGTGATGAAAGTTGAGTTGGATAAATGAGATGATCAGTGATATAGATCATGAGTTGAGAGTGAGTGGTGAAATATGAGAAAAGCCCTTACCCAAACGTTGACCCCCGTCATTCAGCAGAGTATGGATGACAACCATGGACTATTCTAGATGGTCTATGGAACACTAGCAGGCTTGCAACCTGTAGGTGTTAATGAACTTGAGTGTTCATTCGCTGTACTCTATTCCCCTTATGGTTGCCTTTAAGGCATGTATGGCTGAGGAAACCCCTTAGTATGTTCATCAGCTGTACCCTAAAAACCCATTGACATGTATTGCGGGGGGACTCCCGTGGGAAATACTGTCGAAAACCCATTGACATGTATTACGGGGGGGAACTCCCGTGGGAAATACCGTCGATGAATAAGAGCTATGGACTTAGCATATGGAAAACCCACTGACATGTATTGCGGGGGGGGGGGGGGGGGACTCCCGTGGGAAATACTGTCGATAAATAAGAGCTATGGGCTTAGCACATGGCGACGATGTGACCTCGTGCCTATTTGACATAAATTGCTGAAGGAAAGCAATGTTGTGACCCCCATGTTTGTCTTATTTGACATATATTGCAGAAGGAAGCAATGTTGTCAACTTGTTGATTGTTTTATGTTAGGATGTCTTGTTTGACATAAATTGCTGAGGAAAGCAATGTTGTCACCCCTTGTGAAAATCCTTAGGCTAGGTCCCTTGTGATTGTTGTTTTAGGGACATAAAGTGAGGATAATGGGAATGGGAATTTAGGGTTATTTTTGGTTGATGAAATTAATAAATTTATAGTTGACTGGGAACTTAATCAGTTTATTATTTATTGTGGGTTGAAAACCCTATATGCTCACCAGGCTCCCAAGCCTGACCCACTTAGCTTAATTGTATCACAGGTATCGATACGAAGTTGCTTTACACTGAGAGATTTAAAGAGAAGTAGATCACTAGTGTGAATGAATGTAAGTTTTGTTTATGCTTATGTTTTTGTATTGACAATGACATCCCAATGGTTTAAGTGAATAAAATACATTTCTTCGGAAATGATTTGATAACATATTTATCATGTTTTTCTGGGAACAAATTCCGCAACGCTTTTAATCAAATGATTACTCTGAAATTATTTTAAAAGCATAAATTAAACCGGTCTTTTCTGGCCGTGAAATTGGGGATGTCACACTAGTATACCAATTATGCAGTCACTTAGCAAAGTATAGGTGACAACTACCGGACTAATTGATGACAGACTCGTAGAACACTAGTGGCTATGGACTTAGTGTCTATTAGATAAACATTGGCAGCGATGGATTTCGTGCCTATTAGATAAACACTGACAACTATGGACTTAGTTCCTATTAGATAAAAACTAGCAACTATGGACTTAGTGCCTATCAATACTCTTTTGGATTTATAAATACTCTTTTGGATTTATCTATTATAGGTAATATGGATAATATTGATGATGATACGTTATTGAATGATTTTACCGAGTATCAGAAGTTAATTTGTAAGCTAATTAATTTAACCATCACTTATTCATATATCATATATTTGATATTCAAACATTGAGACAATTTATCATACACCTTGTAAATCTCATATCAAGCTAGCAAATAGAGCATTAAAGTACTTAAAATTAAGTTATGGAGAATGTATTTATATAGTTAAGTCCAAATAAGTCGTGTTTTTCGTGGTTTTCCCATATTCCAACTTTTGTGGTTTTCCCATGTTACAACTTTCATACATAACGAACCTATATAGAAAAGGGACCAAAGGGGATTCCTATTTCAGTTGGAGTTCAACGGTGAAAAAAAATAGTTAAAGCTCATATGAGAATAACTACCATTAAGGTGTCTCAGATAGAGATATTGTCACACCCCCAAACCAGAACGACGGAAAATGTCTGAGGGCGGATGGAGTGACTTCATGTATAGTATCATAACAATTGAATACAAACGAATCATAGCATCACAAACATTCATACATTGAGAATACAAGTTTACATTGTTTACAGACCTTGTTTACTCAAAAGTTAAGTACAAATAATTGAAAAGTAGAAATCATGATGTAGTGATGCTTGTCCTCATAATGTTTTCGTAATACCTGCTCACTAGTTTCCTGAGAATATAAGCAGTTTTGAAAAGCGTCAACATTAAAGTTGGTGAGTTCATAAGCGTTTTTGTATAAATAAAATCTGAAATGTTTCCTTGTAAATGATAGCGTAAAGTTTTCCAGAAAATCCAATATTTTCTTAAATGTAATATGTAGTCTTAAAACCCTAAGACCAAAAATGTAAGTAGTGTCGTATTGTAAAGTAGTATCGTATGGCTTTTATATTTTATAAAACCCGATGAAGATGCATTAGCCCCGTAAGCCAAATGATTGTTAATAAATACCCTATGTGAGTTATTATAACCATACTTAATACGACTAGTGGCCTGTACGACGTTCTTCAGGCGTCGGAGCTGGTAGACATTTGTCACCCTAGACTTCCGGTCTAACTGTAGCGAACAACTTAGGTGCGGGGTTGTCAATCCCGTATAGATCTATACACAACGGTCTCGCTCTCCCTCCAGGAGACTCTGGTTATAATACATGACTTAAGGTGTACTTTAGGTAAAGTACGTGAAGAGAGTGCGTCTCACAAACTGTACCAACGGTTTACGTGTAATGTAGTGAAATCCTTTTTGTATGTAGAAGTATTTCCCTTTTCCTAGTAGTTTATAGAGTGACATAATTACAGTTCGAAATAATTATATGTAATAAGCCCAAAAACTGATAACTAGTTTAAATGAACCACAAACTATACCCATTATAGTTTAGCTGAAAAAGTTGTAGAGTCAAAGAAAAGTAAACCCATTTGTTCAATCTACTATGCAAAATAATAGGTTTAGAAAGTTCATAACTTGGTTAAACCCGAAAGAATATTGTCTTAGAATAGTTAATAAAACTCATTCTTGATAGAAAATTTCTTTTATCATAAATGTCATAATTTTCCCATTTGTTCATGTAATATATTTAAACTTGTTTTTGTATAGTTATATACCATAACTAACCCATATTATGCATGAAAGCTTGAAAATAACTAGTAAAATCACATAGTATGCACATAAACCTTATACACAACATATAGACGAACACATATAACAAAATTTTGTTATAACATAGTTTGGCTTGTATTCCCCCCCTCCTCCCCCCCCCAAAAAAAATGAAAAATCTCTAAAAAGGTGGGGTATGAACTCACCTTGAGTGGTTTTGTTGGTTGATTTGAAGAGGTGTTGATAAGTTTTTCAAGCCTAAATACTTGAATGGAGTTGATGAACTTCCTTGAGAATAATGTTATCCTAAGGTTTTAACACATTTAAAGCGTGTAAATGGAATGATCTAAACATAAGAGTGTAAAGGATGCTAAGAAGTCTCGAATTTACTTACCAAACCTAAGAAAAATGCTTGAAGAAATAAGCCTCTTTAATGCTTGGAACTTGACCTCTTGAGAGCAATGGAGTTTTCACAGTAAATGGAATGGAATTGTGGTATGTGAGGGAGTGGTTTTCGTCCATAATAAAAGAATGGAGATGATAAGATGTGTGCTTGGTTAACGGGAGGTTAAGGCATTGTTATTTGGTGGTTAATACGTGGGTTACTGTGATTGTATTGGAAATGGTTGAGAAATCAAATCCTAAAGTCAACTTTTCTTGTCTTATCCTCATCTATGACCGCAAACACCTTTAAACACTTTATTGTGACCGAAATCATACATGATTTCGGTCCTAGGTTTGGCTTGAATAAGTATTTTCGATCCTATCCCCCTTGTAAAGGTATTTTTGGCCGTAGTGGGTCCTTAATGTGTGTTTTCGGCCCTAGTGGGCTTGCTTGGGGTTGATTTCGGTCTTAACACTTCTTAGGCATTATGATTTCGGTCTTGAGTAATATAGATCACAAGGATGATGGCCTTAAAACTCAAGAATTCAAGGTCCTTTCATAAATACATGTTGTTATGTTAAAACTATTTGATTCTTGTTTGATTTGCATGAACTTTCCAAGACTTAATTCAACATGAATTTCCAAGTGTATATTATTTTTAATTATACAACTGGTGCCCTCTTGGCTTTCAAATAATATTATTGCATCAAGTTACATAGATATACATTGTGAATACACTTATACACAAGACCCCTTAGACTTGGTTTGACCCAAAATTTTCTAGTTGTCACAGATATAGAGAGGGCTAGTTCATGTTTTGCATGTTTAAGATGCCTTAGGACTACTATTGAAGCACAAAGCTATAAATAAAAGAAAACTAAGCCTACACGACTTTACTTACATACCAGAAAATCAAAGAAGTGCTAAATCACTCTCTATTGAATCGTAGTCTATAGCCAAATGAAACTGATTCGATACGATTCTGTCTATTAGTTGTAACTAATAGATCCTGGTCACTCCATTAGCTCAATGTCAAAGGCCTTTTTTTAGTTGTTTATGTTGATGTCGATTGGAGATAATTATTAAGTACAAGGGAATATGTTACTTGTTATTGCTTTTTTTAGGAAATTTGTGAATCTATTGGAAAAGTAAGAAATATGCAATGACTTATATGTCATCTAATGAGTCTGAATATAGAGTTTTTTTCATATGTTACATATAAAATTTGATGGGTAATAAATTGTTAAGAGATTTTTATGGGTAATAAATTTGTTAAGAAATTTGTATATTGACTGTGAGGTAAAGGTTACTTGTTAACATTTAGTGTAATAACAATTCAATTATAAAACTTTCTTTAAATAATCTATTTCATGAACTAACCGAACATATTGAGGTTGATGTACACTTTGTACATCAACCTAACAATGATGGAAAATGTAGTTAAAGTTGTTAAAAGAAATTCACAGAACAAATTCGTAGGAGCAAGTGGTTGACATATGTACAAAGTCGCTGCATGGGTTACAATATCATTATCTTTGTAAAAAGTTAAAATTATGTGATCCATTCCAAATTAGGATCGAGTGAGCTTATTCAAATATATAGTACACTACATTATTGTGAGTTGTAGTGTGTTCATATTTGTTAAATTACTTTGTAAGGAATCATGATTTTTTTTGTTGATTTAAATTGTTGATTTTCAAGGTTCAAACAGTTTTTTGATATTAGTTTTTTGTAATTTCAAGTGTTATATTTTCTTTTCTGTACTTTGAGAAGTTGACAATTCCATTTCATATTAATTAAGATCCAACAAAACCTCAATGTTTTCTATAATTAGATTTCATGAATGCAAAACTCATGCATCTTACTCCAGAATCTTGATCTCTACCTCCAACACATTTTAATTGAGCAATGCTACCGGTAACACTCATTTGACTTGTTGCCATATTCATTCTTGAAAATTTTCCATATCCATTCAATTGATACGAAAATACAAACTCATGTTTAAAATATTATAATCATTGTTTATTCCTAATCGATCCACACGTCAAGTTATTCTTTATATACGAGTACAAACAATAACTACATATCTACCCCAACGAAATATACAAATACTCTTAATCCCAAATTAACTCTACCTATTCTCCCATTACTAGTTTGCTATCGAGGTTCTTCAAGCGTCGCCTTGGTCTTACACTATTGCCAAGGCCTAGCACACCCCTCTAACCCATAAATTTTATAAGTTTTATTTTTGCCAGTTATCCATCTATTTCAAATGATGATCATTTGCATAGTTTAAATGATGTTCTTTTGTCTAAAGTTAGCCTTTAAAGTTAACATTTGACTCTAAATGTTGAAAAATCAACTCTCAATCTCTAAGCTTTTGGCTTAAAGATTCAACTAACAGTTAAATAAGTTCCATGTTTAGTTAATTTAAATTTACCTTGTAATTTTAATAACTGATTTATATTTAAATAAATTTAACTTATAAGAACTTATATTTTGGGTTAAACTTTTAGCCTCAGTTTGCATGTTTTACATCAAATGTTTACTACCATATTATTTTGTTCCTAATCAAATTTATTGAATGACAACAAATAAATAAATGGATATGAGCTACGGAATACCATGTTTTTCAAAATGGATGACCCAATGAAAGAAAAAATATCTTTGTTTTTTTATCCGATGCGGTAGAATATACAATTTAATTAATAAAATATTTGACAATTTAAGTTTAATCGAAAACATCTCAAGTTTTCCTAAACTCAAGTTAGTATTTTCAATTGACAAACTATTCGACATTTATATAAACAAATATGGTTCACAAACTAAGGGAATCATCTACCTTAATCTTCCTCCCTAATAAATAAAAATAGTTTTGTTATTTGTCATCTTCAAATGCATTATACCACATGATCTTTTCTTATTATTATTTTTTTTTTCACGTGTCGTTTTATAGTTTTTCTATTTTATCAAATTTCACATAATATTTAAATGTAATAATAAATGCATATTAATTTCATTAATGGACCTTTCTTATAATTTCAAAATTATTAAATTAAGGGCTCATTAATTTCCTTTATTTATTTATCTAAATTATTTGTTTAAATTTAAAATAGAAAAAACACTTTAATTTTAATAATTCAATATTTTTCTTATTTTTTATTATAAATTCAAAATTCAAATGTTTAGAATTTCATATTTAATATTTTTTTTAAATAAATTCATATAATACATGATCTCATACCTAGTATTATTAATATCCAACTTTATAATATTTTAGGAGGGGAAATTAGTAAATGACAACTAACTTCTGCCCAAATTAGCAAATTGAGAAATTATATGGCATGACTTTTTTAGCACATATGCTATTGAAGAACATAAGAACCTACATATTTTGGCTTGAACCTACATATTTTGGCTTGATTGTAAGAAAATAAACCGTATATATTTATGTGGTTCTAGTCGCTAATCTATGTCTCGTGATTTACTAATAACCAAATTATTTACGGTAGCTTTAGAATTTACATTTTCTCTTAGTAGGAGGGTAATATTGGCACAAAGGTCAAGACTGACCTCCCAATCAATATAAGTACTGCATTTGTTTGAACAATACTTGGTTGTCCTAGAACGTATACAACATTTCATTTTCATTTGAATACAAATTTGAAACGAATTTGAATCGGTCGAACAACAAATACATGAAAAAGAAGTTTCATTCGAGATATCACTCCCAACCACAAAAGTGGATGAGAAAGACGACGATGTTGTTTCTAAAAAAAAGACAATGACAAGTTAGACCATGTCCAACAAAAAAAATAAAAATAAAATATCAAATCTGACGACCAATTAACCAACAAATAAAAATTGTACCTCATTTCCTAGTTTTATGTTTTTGTATTGGTGTTCATAGTTATTTTTAATTTTCCTTTATAATAAAATATAATAGAAATCTATATCTGATTGGAGTTTAATTAGTATTGAAAAACAAAACAGGATTATACAAAGTATCCTCTATGTCACAAATTTCCAAACCGGTTAAGATCCAATAAAGATACAACAAATCCAAATTCATAATCCATAAAAAAAATCTAATCTTTTTTATTTTTTTTTATTTTTTTATCTTAATTGGATAAAATCTAACTTGTATGTACATCTAATGTAAAGAATCAAGTCTATGGCTCATAAGAAAGGCCTGCAACAAGTGACTTAAAAGAGAAAAAAGGTGAAATCTTGAATCTTGATGTATGTGCTTCGAAGATGTAGGCAAAAGAAGAATCATATCACGTGGTCATGGGGTATGAAAGATGTTCGGGCTTCGAAGATGTAGCAAAAGAAGAAAAGGTGAAATCTTGATTTTCTATGATTGCAAAAAAAGAAATGAGATTGATGATTATTTGTTCAACGTGTGGTTTATGAGTATATATGACACCAAGTGAAAAGAATTGTGGTGGTTTGAAGCTAATTATTGCAAAAACAAGTGCAAGAAATGTTTTTTGTTTGATGGTGTTTAGATACGTGATGCATGAAGATTACGTGGGAGATGAAAAGTTTGTGTTTTTTTTTGGTGTAGAACAACAATCTGCTTCTATACTATTTCTTCTTGCAACAATATTCCTGCAAAGGATTGAAATCTTTTAATAGTTTGATGATGTGGGGGATTAATGAAAGGGTTAATTTGTTTTGTTCTTAGCGAAGAACAATCCCCGTTACCATCTTTTTTTATTACAACAAAAAGTTATGTGAAGAAGATGAAGTTTGAGATTAATCCCATGACGCTTTGATGTTGAAAAGATCTTGGTGTTTGCTTATGCAAAACATGCAACAGAAATGCGCATGAAGACCTTTAAGGTTGGTGATCTCAAGAAGTTGAAATAAAAGTTTCGTTGTTTTCTCTATTAAGGGGGAATGTTGAAAAATATAAGCTATTAAGCTAGACAAGGGCAATTTGGTCAATGTTAATTAAGTACAATATTTATTAGCGGTTATAGACTTATAGTTAACGGGAGTCTTGAAGGGCTACCTTGAATCGATGTTAACGGTATTCTTGTAGTGTACATAAATAGGAAAGTAAGGTGTTGTTTGTTTTTTCTGAGACAAAATGTCTGCAGTCTGCGGACCATATCTGTAGACCTCTGCAGTAGAAGAGGTGGACCAAACGTCTGCAGTCTGAAAAAAGAAGACTGTTTGTTTTTTGAACATCTGCGGGCTACTAAAATAAACTGAAATATAAATAAACTGATTTTTTTAAACTTCAAAGTGATTTTTTTAATATTTTTATGACTTTGTTATAAATAATTAATGAATCTAGATCAACTTTTATGTATTATTGTATAAAAAATAATAATAAAAATGGTATGAAGTAACATATATATTTGATAAAAACCAACAACTTTGGTTGCAAAGTTATAATTAAACATTATAATTAGTGATCAAAGAATTTGATACATAAATGGATGGAAATAAATTTTGATTTTTTCAATTAAATCCATTAAAAACATACGAGAAATTGACGATACTGTATTAAATAATGTTTTACAAAATTTGGCAAAAAAAATATAAGAATATATTATGATTTTTTTTTTCATATTTATATAAACAACTTCAACAACTATTATTGTAATAAATCTTTATTTATAAATTTGTCAAAAATATCATGTTTGTATCGTCGAACGTTTTTTTTTTTTTTTAAGTTTTGTAATTTTTTTTTCAAATTATTTATCATTAATAAAGTTGGAAAAAATATAAGTTAAAAAAAAAACTTTAAAAAAATAAAGATATATATGTTTTTTTAGGTTAGAAGATGTCTGACGATGTTAGAAGACTCTGGTCCACATCTGCACCAAGAAGAGGGCGCGCATACATTTTTTGGTCTGCAGTCTTCAAAAAAACAAACAGTCTGCGAAGGCTAATGTCTGCGCATGGTCTGCACGGCACAGACAGAAGAGGCCACACAGATCTGCAGACAAAAAACAAACACTACCTAAAAGTAGAGGGATCACAACATCCCACATCGGGTGAATGAAGAAAGCAGGCAACAGGGATGCGAGTACAAAAGGGGAAGCCCACGGCTGTAAGAAGCATACCTTTCTCGGCCTTTTGGCTAAGATCAAGTGTAGTATCTTTTCTTATCAGTTTAATATCTGATATATGGGCCATCGGCCCATTGGATATTAATCTTATTTTTTATGGGGAAGGCCAATTACAGTAGCTTGCTGCTTGGGTTTTTCATGTGTCGCCTTGGTTTTACACTACTGGCAAGGCCTGGCTCACCCTTCCAATCCAGAAGCTTAAAATTTTATTTTTTGGGGTCTGTTGTCTTTGATAATTGATTAGTATACGACTGAATTATCAGTGAAGAAAATTTGTGGGTATCAGCCCACCATTTTTATTTAGTAGAATCCGCTAACTGAATTTTTAGTATCCGAAGAAAGAGTAAAACAGCTGTAGCCAACAGAGTATCAGCCACCATATTTAATTATTACTATGTGCTAACCTTTCTTCTCTCCATGTATATATATACACATATTGAAAGAGTTCTGTGGGTGAAAAAAATATAAAAAGGCGATTATGGCTTCTCTTGTATTGCTTTTGTCTGAGCTTCTGAAACACCATGATGACGCTGAATTTGGCTACACATCATCTTCATCACGACCTTGTTTTTCCGGTGGGCCAGTGGCGGCGACTGGCGGTGGTGGTGGGTCGTGTGCTGCGGCAAAAAGGGTGACCGGAAAGTCATCGAGAAGTGGAGTTGGAGGGTATCGCAGGGTCAGGGAATATGATGTGATTGAAAAAGAACCTGAGTTTAGGGTTTGTGTTGAATTTGTTTGAATAACGATTCGTTAAATACTTGTGCATTATGCATTTTATTATGTATGTTAGTTTTTTTGTAGCTAAATATTTGTAGTTTTACAGTTTTATCAATTATGTTAATGATGCTAATACAAATACCTACATAAGCATATCTATTACTATACCTGCAATCACTTGAATAAAATCCAATTTTTGATAAATCTTGCGGATATTTTGATCCATTTAATTACATCTCTACATGTTAATTCTATTGTACTAAAATATCCTCCCCAAATCAAAAGTTAGCATTAAACCAGGTTAATTAAGATTAAACCTAATTAAATATTATAAAACTTCTTGGTGCCATTTCTTCCCCGTCGAAAGCTTAAACCCAATTCTCCTCTTCTTCATTATGCTAATCTGTTAATCATAGAAACAATTGTTTAATCTTATATATTGTTATTGATTTTTTTAATAAATTAAATTATGGTATAAAAAGGAGAAAGTAACATAAAAAGCAAAGTACATCACATAAGATTGATACAAAAGTCATAATCGTTATAAGAGATATTTACTCAGCATTGGCACAATTAGCATTCTATGGATCCAATATTTGTTTCACATTAAGCTACTTCGTCCCTTTTCTTTTGGAAACGGAAAATGAATCGACGGACACGGTTCAAGCTTCTTTATAGGGCAAACCTAGCGTCCTAGCCCATAGAGATTTCGATGGAAAATTTTCCCACAAGTTTAAGAGGCACCTTTTTGGGTATTATAGGGATTGAACTTCCTACCTCACATGGGTATTAAACCAATGTCTCTTCTCAGCTAGACTGGAAGTCATTGATTATTTCGTCCCCTTTTTCAAAAGAATTAATTTCACTTTTCATTTTTAACCATGCAGACACATAATAGGTTTGACCGTTTCAGATGTGACAAGCAGTTAGGTTAATGTTGATCTTTAATTTGGGAAGGGTATTTTATATAATCATATGGAATTTTGAATTCTAGAAAAAAATTCTTAATATTAAATAGTTTAAATCTAATTAAATTTGAATTTGGATGTAGATGTGGGTTTTATAGTTTCATATGGATATATATGTAATTTTAAAATTTGTAAGGATATAAATGCAATATTTAAAATTTCCAAGGATATAAACGAAATTTTCCTTATAATATTTTTTGACAATAATGAATTGTAGTTGTACCTACAAAGTATAAAGTGATCAAATGACTAATATGTTGCAACCTCTCAATAATAATACTAACGAATGGTGATGGAACGCACTTTTATATATATATATATATATATATATATATATATATATATATATATATATATATATATATATATATATATATATATATATATATATAGAGAGAGAGAGAGAGAGAGAGAGAGAGAGAGAGAGAGAGAGAGAGAGAGAGAGAGAGAGAGAGAGGTTCAAATGTGGATTGACATTTATTGTGCAGACGTGTGAACAGTGCTATTCTGTGAGATGACAAAGAAAATATGTTATTTAATAATGTGTATAAGTTCAATCTTACATAACTATTGTCATTATCATGCATGCTCACTAATTAAATCGTCTATAAGGTTATTATAGATTTTTATTCTCATTCTGTCAGAATGTTGTCATAATGTTTATTGAGTCGTATTCTTTAAGAATGAAAATAAGTGAAAAACGATGTGTGAGAACAAAAACGAATAAGAATTAGTGAGAATGCATGAAAATTACAATAGTTGTGTGAGGTTGAACGTATTCACATTACTAATCAACTTATTCTCTTAGTAATTCTCATAGAATAACACTGTCCACACGTCTGCACAATAACTGTCCATCCACATTATAACCTAGCCATATATATATATATATATATATATATATATATATATATATATATATATATATATATATATATATATATATATATAGAGAGAGAGAGAGAGAGAGAGAGAGAATTTGAGAACTCATAGTTTTCCGAGAACCCGATAACTAAAAGTGGAACATTGGATCAATTGTTTGGATTTCTTAGATGATCGGTGGCATAATTTGTAAATATTACTAATTTCAGTGGCATAACATGTTTTTTTTTTTAAAATAATCATGGGGTATATTTGGTAGAAAAAGTGTTATATGCTAAAAAAGATCAGTCAAACGGTAGATCCCTCAAACCCTTCGTCTTTGTCACCGACCCTCTTCTCTCACGCCTTCTCTTGTCGATTGTACTCCCAAAATCTAGCATTGGCCGTGTGGAATCAACAATCCTCAACAATTCGACCTTGGAATCCATGGTTTCCTCCCCAATTGTCGATTATGAAGGTAGTGATTATGATTCCCTAAATTGCTCTTTTTTTCTCTATCCTTGTTGTAACATCCAAAAAATACAAATACAAATTTTGTTTTTAAATTCATTCAAAACATATGATACTTATATCAAAACGGTCAACAATGTATCATAACAACATATTATCAGAGTACAAATTCCCAGAATCTCAAAATGCGGAAACCATAGGGTGATGCAGTGCGATCAGGCCGTGCCCTTCCCCCTCGAATTGGAAGTACCTGAAATATAAACTGAAAACTGTAAGTGTAACACCCTGTTTCGGGTCGTTTCGTAATTCGGGGTCGTAACCCGAAGATCAAGTATCATAATGCTTCGGGCTTTGGGGAAGAGAGGTGGCTCATTTAGATGTGGGTGATGTAGATATGTGATCAAATAGTTCGGCTTGTGCTTTGGAGTCAAAGGGTAAAATTGGAAAAGTAGTGTTTCATACTTCTTTTATGAATTATGGGTTTTTGTTCGGTGTGTTTTAAGTCAAGTGTAATTATATATCGTTTTAGAGCTCCTCAATACCTTTCTATGGATATAAAGATCGTCAAAATCGGAGTTGAAACGAAGAAGTTATGACAGTTTGAAGTTTCGACGATGTTGCACTCCAAATCGGGTATTACCTTTGAAGCCCTTGAAATTTTAAATATTGCATAATAAGTCCCTTAAGTACGCTGGGTGTACTTCATGGGTATGCTTAGCGTGCCATGCATGAACGATCATGGAGGGCCAACACGTACGTTGGGCGTACCAAAGGGTACGCGGGGTGTACGTGACGAATGTGTTGGATAAGGTGTCTAAGTCCATAACTATTTCTGGTATGTAGTTGACCCGACCCGGCATGGTCCATTTGGGTTGCATGGCACCATGCAATTGGATAAACTAAAATGAGAGAAATAACACTTATGGTTTATTAATATATTATAAGTTCTAATATATTAATAATATTATTTAATTAGTTTGATCAAGAATTAATTTAGAATTAATTAAGTGATCAAAAGATAACTAATTAAATATATGGGTAGATTATGTAAATCTTCCATATCTTATATAGTGGGCTAAGAGGCTCCATGGATTATCAAGTTGGGTTCCACCCATAGGATGCTCCATGGATGCTCCATGGGAGTTACAAACCCATAGGTCATGGAAATGAAGAGTCATGACACATTAGGGTTTACATGGTGTAACCCTAGATGTGTCAACACTATATAAGAAACTCATTCTCCACCAAAATAGGCTACACTAAGAAACAAGAGGGCTGGAGCCGATTTTGCAAGTGTAAGATTCTCTCAAAGTTTACTCCTTTGCATTTGGTGTTGTGTGAAGCATTTGAGGCATCACACTTGGGGTGCTAGGCTCACAAGGTTTCAAGGATCATAATCAACAACAAGGTAAGTTATTCTATCTTTCATTCAAGTTAAAAATGTTCCCCATGTATGCTAGATAGGAATATAACCTTGGAATTCAACTTTGCATGATTATTAGACAAACATAGATCCAAGGTTATTAGGGTTGCATGTACACTTAGGAAGTGTTAGAATGCTCAAAACCCATCAGTGGTATCAGAGCCTAGGTTTGTTTGTTTTTTTTTTTTTTTTTTTTTTTTTTTTTTGTGTGTGCAAACAGCTTGAAAAAAAAATCGTTTTTCTGTTTTCTGCTCGTATGAAAGTTTGCACATTTGTTGCTGGAAATGGACTAGAAACATTACCCTAAACTGTTTTGATGTTTTAAAGCTTGTTTTAGATGGTGTAATGTTTATGCTAATCCATTTACAATGGCAATTATTAAAATTACAAGTTTTTTTTAAGTGTAATTTTTGATTCTTGAAAGTGTTCATATTCATGTTCTTGAACTTATGAAGATTAGATGATCATAGGAATTGTTTGTAACCTTCATGGTAGTTTAATTCATGATCATAATGTGTTTTAATGGAGTCCATAACTTGTCCTCAAGTTATGGAAAACCAAAAGTCTCACTTTTATTAAAGCCATTAAAAGAACACAAGAGTTATAAAAATGAAGAGTCTTCATTTTTATTACTCAATTAATTCATAAGTTATAAGAAATGAAAAGTTTTGGAAGTTTACAAAACTTGCCCTCAAGTTTTGGAACATGTAAAGTCTTGATTAAAACTTTAGTTCCAACCCTTAGAATTTTAAAAGTTAAAATTCAACCCTTATACTTTATAATATTATAAGTTACTAATATATATATGTATAACAACAAGTCGTCTTACCGCTAGTACGCCTCATTCACGAAGCCGGTCTATAAGGGGGGTATAAGGTTGTTGCCTATAAAATGGCAACTTAATGGGTGTCCACTCTCACCCACCGCTTCCTTGATCGGTGGAGGGTCGTTAGCCGAACGGGTAAGACAAAGACTTATAAATTCTCATTAAAAGTATGATGAATATTATAAAGTAACTAAATGCTTTTATTAAATTCCCAATCTTAGTTACTTTAGGAAAATGTGAATAAGGTGCTAATCCATGAAATTACACTTTACACTTTGTTTAAGTCGTTAGTGGAGCTCGTGTGGTTAACCGGCACACTAACTTGGACTTAACAAGGTAGGTAAAGGGTGACTTAAGGTTTACCATAGCATCGGTGGAGCGTGTGTGGTTTACCGGCACATCGATTGAGTGATAAACCTTGAGGGTACCAAGTGATTTGCATGGTTACTTCACACCTCGTTTTGTGATCCTCGGTATCCCAGTCACAAAACTTGGAGGGCACACTCGAGATTGAAACATGCCTTTGAAAAGTTCATTGAATCTCAAAAAGAATCTAGGAATTTCTAAGAACCAATTAAAAACCTAATATTTATATTTCGTTTTTCATGGTGGAAATTGGTGAATCGTCATTCACCTACCTTTCAAATATGTTATAGCTTGGATTACGGCATACATCTTCTAAGTTATAATATATTGTGATTGGATCCTAGCCTTAATATTAGATTTGGGTGTTTTATTAAGGACTCTCTTAATATCTAAACTAATCTTGTCCTCTTCTTTCAGATGTCTTCAAACAATGCTGCTTCTGGCTCTAATCCTAATGGCTCCTTTACCCTTATGAACTTGTGTGGGAGCTTAAGGAGATTGATGAGACCACTGCAACTCCCCAGGAGATCACTGACTTCCGGGCACATGAAAGGGATGCTACAAAAGTGACATGCATCATGTTGGCCACCATGACAGCGGAACTCCAAAAGTCCTATGAGGACTTATACCCTTTTGAAATGCACCAAGATCTGATGGAAAGATACCATCAAAGTGCACGACAAGAGAGGTATGAAATCATATGCTCTATCATAACAACCATGATGAAGGACGGGGAATCCGTCACGAGCCACATGCAGAAAATGCAAAGGTATGTGGATCGGTTGCTGAAGCTTAATGTGAACTTCCCTGAGGAGCTTGCAATAGATATCATTTTGCACTCCTTACCATCGTGCTATGATCAATTCCGCATGACATATCACATGAATAAGGAAGAGGTCACACTCAGCAAACTTCAGGGACTCCTCAAGACCGCAGAAACAGGTCTTAAGGGTAAGTCGGTTGTTAACACTCCTACTCCAAACTCCGCCCCGGTTTTGGCAATCGGGAAAGGTAGAGGGAAGAAGAGGAAGAGCTCTTCGAAGGGTACCAAGGCTAGGACCCTTGATGGCTCTTCTTCAAGTGGAACCAAGAAAGGTTTTGTCACTCCTTCTTCTGACCCTAAAGAGGCTGAATGCTTCTATTGCCATGAAAAGTCACAATGGAAGCGGAACTGCCCAAAGTACCAGCAAGATGTAAAGGATGGGAAAGTTAAACCCAACCATGCAGGTATTTACACTATCTTATCTAATAACTCACCCCATTCTAACTCTTGGGTCCTTGATACCGGTTGTGGTATTCATATCTGTTCTGATTTGCAGGGACTAAGAAGAAGTGAGAATGTGGAGCATGGAAGAATAAACTTAATCATGGGGAATAGGAAAGCTTTACCTGTCACCAAGATTGGAGTTTATACTTTATCACTAAGTAGTGGGTTTAGTTTAGATTTGAATAAATGTTGTTATTTTCCAGAAATGGCAAGAAATATTATTTCCTTTCATGCATTGTATAAACAAGGTTTCACCTTTTCATTTGATAATGAAGTTGGTTCGATTAATGCTTTCTTTAATAATGTTCTTTATTTTAAAGCATTACCTTGTGATGGTGTGTATGAAACTGTATCAGTGGTTGATAACTTTGGAAATAATGTATTGTGTATTGATTCTGTTAATGATAATAACTTGGATAAAGCATCATTATGGCATTGTCGTCTTGGACATATAAGCAAGAAACGCATAGGCCAACTCCAAAAGGATGGAGTATTGGAGTCATTTGACCTAAAGTCAGATGATAGTTGCGAATCATGCTTACTTGGAAAAATGACAAAGTCACCCTTCACAGGCTCTTGTGAGAGGGGTGAAGGTTTGTTGGATCTTATACACACGGATGTGTGTAGGCCCTTCAAACATGCCACAAGGGATGCTAATCGTTATTATTTGACTTTTACTGATGATTACAGTAGATATGGATATGTCTACTTAATCAAGCATAAGTCAGAGACTTTTGAGAGGTTTAAAGAGTTTAAACAGGAAGTCGAGAATCAATTGGGCAGGAACATTAAGATGCTTCGATCCGATCGTGGTGGTGAGTATCTTAGTTCAGAGTTCCTTGACTATCTTAGGGAATGTGGGATTGTCTCACAATTGACACCTCCCAGGACACCGCAGTTGAATGGTGTAGCTGAGAGGCGTAATCGAACCTTGTTGGATATGGTTCGTTCCATGATGAGTCGAGCTTCGCTACCAATCTCATTTTGGGGGTATGCCTTAGAGACTGCCGCCCATATCCTTAATCTAGTTCCCACAAAGAAAGTTGCCAAAACTCCTCATGAGATGTGGACTGGTAAAGTACCCAAACTAGACCACATTAAGATTTGGGGTTGCGAGGCTTTTGTGAGACGCGAGACTCATGATAAGCTCGAACCTCGAAGTGAGAGGTGTATTTTCATCGGCTACCCACAGAAATCCTTTGGTTACCTCTTCTACAGACCTAGTGAGAATGTGGTCTTTGTAGCTAGGAGGGCTTTCTTTCGAGAGAGAGAGAGTTCATAAGCCAAGGAGACAGTGGGAGGCAAGTTGACCTTGAAGAAATTCAAGAGTCAAGTGGTGAAGGAACTTCAAACCCTAGCACTCAACTTGAGGAGGAAACTTCTGTTGAGCCAATTGACAAGTCTGTACCTCTGAGGCGTTCCACAAGGGTTAGTAATGCACCTGAGCATTACTATGGATTCCATATTACTGCGGAAGGTGATACACTTATCAGTGATGAGACACTGATAGGTCTGGATGAACCTAACAGTTACGCGGAAGCCATGGCAGGCCTTGAGTCAGCCAAGTGGAAAGAGGCAATGGTCAGCGAGATACAGTCCATGTATGACAATCAAGTTTGGAACTTGGTTGAGAATGTACCAGGTCGTAAGACTGTAGGGTGCAAATGGATCTTCAAGAAGAAGACCGAAATGGATGGTAATGTACACACTTATAAGGCACGACTGGTTGCAAAGGGTTTCTCACAAACTCCGGGAGTTGATTATGATGAGACCTTTTCTCCAGTGGCCAAGATTAAGTCTATTAGGGTTCTGTTAGCCATAGCCGCATTTCATGACTATGAAATATGGCAAATGGATGTCAAAACCGCTTTCCTTAATGGAAAGTTGGCTGAGGATGTTTACATGAGTCAGCCAGAGGGTTTTGTCAACACAGAGTACCCTAATAGAGTGTGTAAGCTTGAGAAATCCATTTATGGGTTAAAGCAAGCACCTCGCAGATGGAATCTTTGCTTTGATGAGAAAGTCAAGGAATTTGGCTTTTCTAGGAGTGAAGATGAATCTTGTGTATATGTCAAGGCTAGTGGGAGTATAGTTAGCTTTTTGGTATTGTATGTGGATGACATACTACTCATAGGAAATGACATCCCAACTCTGCAGGAAGTTAAGTCCTGGCTTGGGAAGTGTTTCTATATGAAGGACCTAGGAGAAGCTGCCTATATTCTAGGGATAAGGATCTTGAGAGACCGGAGTAAAAGACTAATTGGACTTAGTCAGAGTACTTACTTGGATAAGGTGTTGAAGAGATTCGGCATGCAGGACTCCAAGAAAGGAGAGTTACCCATCCAGAGTAATGCCAGATTGAGTAAGACACAAAGCCCTAGTACTGAGGTTGAGATAGCAGAAATGAGTCGAATACCTTATGCTTCGGCTGTAGGATCGATCATGTATGCTATGACGTGTACTCGACCTGATGTAGCCTTTGCTTTGAGCATGGTTAGCAGGTATCAGGGGAACCCTGGCAAGGCACACTGGACTGCGGTAAAGAACATCCTCAAGTACCTACGGAGGACTAAGGACTGGGTCCTTACCCTCGGTGGGAGTGAAGACTTGAGAGTTGTAGGGTATAGTGATGCTAGCTTTCAGACTGATAGGGATAATTTCCGCTCTCAGTCAGGCTGGGTCTTTACCTTAAATGGAGGAGCAATTTCTTGGAAGAGTTCCAAGCAAGAGACAGTGGCTGATTCAACTTGCGAATCAGAGTATATAGCAGCTAGCGAGGCAGCAAAGGAGGCGATATGGCTGAAGAACTTCATTGGAGACCTTGGAGTTGTACCAACTATTAAAGAGCCAATGGAAATTTTCTGTGATAGTGAAAGTGCAGTTGCCTTAGCCAAGGAACCAAGGGATCACGGGAGATCCAAACACATCGACAGAAAATACCATTTCATCAGACATCGAATAGAAGAAGGACTCCTCGTGGCAAAGAGGGTATCATCGGATGAGAATCCAGCAGATCCCCTCACGAAGGTACTGACTCGGGTTAAGCATCTCCAGCATGCTCGGAGCATAGGGCTGAAGGATGATATTAGATTTAGTAGTTAGATAACCTTGAAATTTGTAAAGTGTAATTGACATTAGATGATGAATAAAAGGTGTTTTATTTATGAGTAAAGTGTTGCTATCTCTTGTCGATCGTTTACTATATTTCTTTTGCATGTTTTGACTTCCAGAATAATTATGTTTGGTATATCATATTATTCGAACCTCCACAGTCGGTCATATGTCGGAAGTAGGTATGAATCAAGACTGTCATGATTGGTTGCAGAGGTCTAAGCTGTTGGACATGGCTACAACACTCATGAGTGCTCATAAGTTCTGAGCATTGGACTCAACCCACGCTCACTGGAATCACTTCATGGAATTTATCTCGAGTGATCGTGAGACGGTAATATCATATAAGTCTTCAAACCTAGAGATATGATTTGTTACTTATGAGTTGGTTATGCATTGATTGTACGTTAACGCATTGGTAACTCGATGTTATAAAACGTGCTTTTGTGTATAATTCAATAAGTGGTAGAACAAACATATGAGTCGAAGTTTATCTGTTCCTTCTTGGATTAGAAGCTGATATCTGGGCCCCTCGATGATTTTGTTTTGACCTATGTACCGGGCCCGGTCAGAACTAAGTTGATGTGTTCAATTAAGTTCTTTGTCAAACAAATCGGAAATCGGGAAACAAACTGCTGGACAATAAGTAAGACATTGTTCCATGTATTTGTCCGGCTGATATCTAGAACAGAGGATTATATGATCACTTATCTTAAATGGTGTATCATCATCTTCTCAGTTCCGAGAGACCTTGAAAGAGCTACGATTGTCGATCGGTTCCTGAAGTATTGCAGTTATAGTTATTAGACTTATCCAAGTGGGAGACTGTTGGATAAGGTGTCTAAGTCCATAACTATTTCTGGTATGTACTTGACCCGACCCGGCATGGTCCATTTGGGTTGCATGGCACCATGCAATTGGACAAACTAAAATGAGAGAAATAACACTTATGGTTTATTAATATATTATAAGTTCTAATATATTAATAATATTATTTAATTAGTTTGATCAAGAATTAATTTAGAATTAATTAAGTGATCAAAAGATAACTAATTAAATATATGGGTAGATTATGTAAATCTTCCATATCTTATATAGTGGGCTAAGAGGCTCCATGGATTATCAAGTTGGGTTCCACCCATAGGATGCTCCATGGATGCTCCATGGGAGTTACAAATCCATGGGTCATGGAAATGAAGAGTCATGACACATTAGGGTTTACATGGTGTAACCCTAGATGTGTCAACACTATATAAGAAACCCATTCTCCACCAAAATAGGCTACACTAAGAAACAAGAGGGCTAGAGCCGATTTTGCAAGTGTAAGATTCTCTCAAAGTTTACTCCTTTGCATTTGGTGTTGTGTGAAGCATTTGAGGCATCACACTTGGGGTGCTAGGCTCACAAGGTTTCAAGGATCATAATCAACAACAAGGTAAGTTATTCTATCTTTCATTCAAGTTAAAAATGTTCCCCATGTATGCTAGATAGGAATATAACCTTGGAATTCAACTTTGCATGATTATTAGACAAACATAGATCCAAGGTTATTAGGGTTGCATGTACACTTAGGAAGTGTTAGAATGCTCAAAACCCATCAGAATGTTCAAACCCTAAATTCTGGACTTGATACCTGTATAAGCATCCTTATCTCATTTGAGCTTCACCCTAACCAGCCTCCTTCACCCTCAAACGTCCCTGAAAACCCTAAAATCATTAGAGTGTGTGTTCTTGAGTTTGTGAGTGTTTAAACACCATCCTTTTGGTGTTCTAGCTACAAGGAAGAAGAGGAAACAAGCTTGAACGAAGAAGAGCTTCTGGATCTTATATTTTGAGCAGCCTAGGAAGCTTAAGGAGGTAAAAAGCTTTCACCTTGGTCATTATTTTCATTTCTTGAGCTAGGGTTTTCTCTTTGGTCCCTTTTTGTGTTCTTGGACCACCTTTTGAGAGTTTTAGCAACCCAGAGCTTAGGTAGGATAGATCTGAGGTCCTTAGGTCCATTCCTAGCATAAAAATGGAGTATTGATGGATGTTTTGACCTCATGCATGGATTAAGACTCTTGGAAAGGTCTTAATGGATTGTTGGGAGCATAAAGAACATGCAAATGCATAAAGTTGCCAAATTTATGCCTTAGAACGTCTTAATGAACTCAGATCTAAAGATTGGACGTTAGAACAGCAAGTATTAAGCACTTAATGGAAAAGGTGCTTAATATGTTTGTACGCTGAGCGTAGCATAGTGTACGCGGCGCGTACAACTCAGGGACTCAGTACGTTAAGCGTACAGAAGTGGTACGCAGGGCGTACGCACTTAGATGGGCTTGGACTTGTTTTGGGCTTGTAAGCCCTTTGGGCCTTAATCAGTTATTGGGCCTGGTCATGTTTTGAGTTAGTGGGCCAATTTCTCTATTTTGGGCCATGGTTACTATGGTTGGGCCTTATTGGGCCATGAGCCTATTACTGATTTTGGACATGGATTTTGGGCCCATTAGCAATGGGCGTCTTTTGGGCCATTATGAAAGGACTTGGGGATTGGGTTCTTTAATTGGATTATGTTCAGCCCTAACCTTGGGTTAATTGTATTATTGTTCAACACGGGTGATTACAGACTGTTAGGAGAGCAACTTTCGGATTCAGCAGACAGATGTGAGTCTCCTCACCATACCAATGGGTCTACGGCAGCAAGACCGACCCATTTTATGATATATGGTATCCTAGCTGAAGTTGTATTACGTGGTATGTTAGTGGATATGAGCTAGGAAGTATGCTAGTGGTATATGTGGTATGTTTGTATGGAAGACCATGGGAGAGCCCATGGCTCCTGTATGTAAGACCATGTGGAGAGCCCATGGCTTTCCTACTAGAAGACCATGGGAGAGCCCATGACACTCGAATGTAAGACCATGTGGAGAGCCCATGGCTCCTGTATGTAAGACCTTAGAATGATTGATTTGGCCTTATTTCCTGTTCCTTGTCTGGTTGTGGTCCTAGGGTAGAATCTTTTATTCGAAAGTCTATTTGATCCTTTTCTGTGTATAATTTGCATGCATAAAGGCAACCTGTTATGATTGGTCTGATTGATGTGGGTAGAGAAAATCTTAGGATAGCCTGGGATTTGAGATATGCGGTAGTATGTGGGATATGATTTATTTTGGGACAAATTGGAGTTATCAGGTAGAGCCTTGGGAAGGTACAGGTAGGTGTGGAAGGTAGTATTGGGCCCATACTACTGAAAGCACATGACCTGTACCCGAACCAATGTTAGATCTAAAAGCTCTAAGGAGGACCGGTGTGCATATATCCCTTATATGGATATCCTGATCATTTATGACATTTCAGTTCAGCATGGCGGTGACATGATTGGGAGCAGGGGGATCAGGATCTGGATCTGGATCCAGGTCGGGCAACGGTACTGAGCCCGTTGATGAGAGGCTGCGGGAGCTCATTGCAGCCGAGGTGATGAAGGGAATCCTTGACGCTACCCCAATGATATTTGGGACGGTCAAGGAGGGTATGATGGAGATTATGGAGGAGAGGCTCAGGTCATTCAGATCCGAGATTGCTGCGGGCTAGGTCGGGGCCCGAAGTCCCTCGTTCAGGGAGTTCAAGGCGTGCGGAGCGCCAGAGTTTTTTAGGGTCAGGGACCCCATTGTTAGCCGACGCTGGGTGGCAGATATCGAAAACGCCCAACGCACGATCTTGCCTGGATGCGACAAAGGTGGGTTTTGCTTCATGTATGCTAAGAGACAGAGCCCAAGACTGGTGGGGCGAGGTGACTAGTCAGGTGGGAGCAGACGGTGTGGCTGAGATGACATGGGCTGATTTTGTTCGACGATTTGATTTGGAGTTTGCGCCAGCTATTGAGGTGCATCGGTTGGTGAGGGAGTTCTAGGAGCTCCAGCTATTGAGGTGCATCGGTTGGTGAGGGAGTTCTAGCAGCTGCGGACACTCGGCCTTCCGGTGTCCAGTTTGGTTGCAATGAAAGCAAACCATAAACCCCTTGGGGCAATCCTTGGCTATATGCCCCTCCTTGCCACATTTGTAGCAAGCACCCGATCGACACACCCCGTCATGTCCCTTGCCGCACTTCCCGCAAGTGCGGCCCTTCTGGCCTCCATATCTCGAATCGGCGGGCTTTGCCCGCTTGGCTGCCGGCTGAGACTGTGCCGGCCGCCGATCCATCCCCTGAGACTCGGCCTCCTCCCTGGCCTGAGTCTCCAACTCAATCTCCCTCTTCCTGGCATTTTCCAGGAGCTCAGCAAATGTTCGGTAAGTCGAGTTCGATACGAACTCCCGAATATCCCTCCTTAGAACGCTCAAATACCGGCTCATGCGTGCCTGCTCGGTAGACACCTGCTCAGGGCAGAACATCGCCCTTTCATGAAACTTCCTGGTGATCACAGTAACAGAGTCAGTGCCCTGCTTGAGGGACAAGAACTCCTGAGCCGGCCGTTCCCTCTCCACCGGGGGAACATACTCGTCTCTGAACATGGTGGTGAACCTCTCCCAGGTCACCTCTGAAATCTCTGCAAGAGTGAAGCTCGCCGTCACGAACTTCCACCAGTCCTTCGCTCCCAAGCGAAGCTGGTTCAGCGCGAACCGTACTCTCAGATGCTCCGGACATGAACACGTGTAGAAGCATCCCTCGATATCAGAAATCCATCTCATCGCAGCGATCGGATCCTGCGTCCCGTCAAACTCTGGTGGCTTCGTGTTGCTAAACTCCCGAAACAACAACGAGTCACCTCCCTGAGGCCTGGCAGCAGCCACAACTGCAGTAGCTGCAGCAGCTGCAGCCTCAGTCACCGCTGCGTACCGCTCATCAAAAGTCTCAATCAATGTGGTCTTGATAGACCCAAACATCTCCGGAATCTCGGCTCGAATCGCCGCTGCCACCTCATCGTGGATCATCTGACGAAGCTCCTCGTCACTCACGCCGCTCGTCTCAGGTCTGTGGCGTGTCCCAACCATGATGTCTCTGAAACACAACATAATAATATCAAAGACTCGCTCGAGCATACTCGCACTCGATAACTCAACCCTACTTGTTCCCTAGTACCCTAAGGATTCCTACTTGGACTGCGTACTAATCCGGTGTCTTCAGTAGTACGGGCCCTATACTACCGTCAACACCGCATCGGTATTCACCCCAAGTCCTCCTCCTAGGATCCCAGATCCCAAGTACTCTACATCTCGCTAGCATAGGCTACCCTTTGGTAGGCCTCTCATAAGCTCCTCACTGCTACCTACTCACTCTCAAGCATCTCATAGTAGCATAAATCTTCCTAGGCTAAGGCATCACAAATCAGGCCACTCTAGTCCTAATATGAATACCTAGCCTACTTTAGCATAACATAACATATCATAACCTATCTCATAACACATAATGTAAGGGTATTTTGGGAAATCACCGTTCGGGCACTGGCTGATCGTACACACTGCTTCCTTCTGCTTTTCTCAAATCCTTTTACTTCTTTAGAAAAATTGTTTATTTAATGAAAAACTTCCTCAAATCCTCAGTTTGAGTTCAAATACACCCGAAGGTGCATCCGAATCCCTCAAACCAAGGCTCTGATACCAACTTGTAACTACGTAAATTTCCAAAACAATTTTTCATTTTCAAAACATACTTTTATTCAAAAGAAGATATCAAAACATAATGTATCCAATGTTATCATATCAAAACATATCAAAACATATCCTAGAATCTCAAGACATAAACTCCATGAGTGTGTACGGATCACGCCGGCGCCTTCCCGCGATCCTCGCTAGTACCTGAAACACATATCACACCAACTGTAAGCATAAATGCTTAGTGAGTTCCCCAAAATACCACATACAACACATACGCCTTTCCATGCCATAACTCTGTGGGACCTTCCGGTCCAAGTGTCTCAGGGGACTTCCGTCCCAAATCCCGATAGACCTTCCGGTCCTACCCGTATCGACCTTCCGGTCCGTAACCTCTTGACCTTCCGGTCCATATCATCTTGACCTTCCGGTCCTTATCATAGATAGCATACATAACACATACATATCACATAAAAACATACAACACATACATCTCATAGCATATAAGACCTTCCGGTCAGACATAGGTACCCTTCCAGGTACAGTATAGTGAGAAGACTCACCTCAATGAAGTCGGATAAACTCTCGTGCTCAACGTCCCGACCTAGCCTCCTCCTATTATTCAAATAACATTCGAGATCAATATTCTCTCATAGCCCCATTTCTAAAGATTGGGTAGAAGGCCATTCTACCCCTCCCTGAACTCCCTTGAATCAGTCTTGACCAAAACCCTAAGGTCAACGGAAGTCAACGGTCAAACTTTGGGCCAACTCGTCAAGTGCACATGAGCGACTCAGCGAGTCCATGCGGGTCCTCTAAATCCTTTTAGCCTCTCTTGGCACGTCGAGTCAATCCTCCACTCGACGGGTTCCTCCTGTCACGAATCGCGGGGCAACCCCGACTCGACTCGTCGAGTCCACTTATGAAATCGGAGAGTTGCTTCCATGCTCACACTCAAATGACCTTCTGTGGTCAGATCTGCTTCTCTAAACTATAGATCTGACCTTCCTAAGCATGATAATCACGTAAAGGTTCGAACTTTAGGCCCATGCATCACACTATCACCTCTAAATGCCAAAATAACCCTTAATATGATAACCTAAGCCCCAAAATCATAAAGGACTGCATAAAGCTGGAGAATAGGGACTCTCTGGACCTCTCAAGGTCCAGATCTGATGATATTGACACAAGGGGACATCACATACACTAGATCTCTTACCAAAAAGAAGAGAAAAAGCCCTAGATTCATGAAATCTATTACTCAATGAAAATGGACATGAATCCTTACCTCCCACAGCAGCTCTGCACCAAATGATGGAAGATTTGAGTCCCATAAGACTGCCTAGCTCGAAATCCTCCCTTCCCTTTGCTAAAACACACTCAAGAATGATGGATTAGACTTCCTCTTGCACTACAAGCTTCTCTCTGCTCTCTAGGGTTTCTCAGGGGAGTAGTGGCCGCAAATGACGGCCATAAGGGCCTTTAAATAGGGATCAGGCCCTGAGATTTAGGGTTTCACTTTACAGCACAGACTCGCCGAGTCCACTCATCGACTCGTCGAGTCCGGTCATTAATCCAGACAAGAACTCGCGATCCTACTCGGCGAGTCTGAGCGTCTACTCGCCGAGTCCCTCCATAAACTCAAGATAAATAATTAAAATAAGATACCTGGAAATCCGAATGTTACAAGGTGAGTTACCTTCCCTGTAGCAGTGGGTCTAAGGCACCAAGGCCGACCTACTAGTAGGAGTTTGTTGTTAGATAATTGTCTTTGTGATAATTGTCTGGTATGCCACTATCTGTTATGATTTATGTGTCAGTTGATATGCTATTATGTGATAGTAGTAGGAGGGGTGTGATAGACCCTGTAGCCGGTTGAGATAAACCGAAGGGTAGGTCGGGCACCCCAGATATGCCTGACACTATGTTTAGGATATGATATTATGTGATAGTGGTAAGGGGGTGAAATAGGCCTCGCAACCGGTTGGAATAGACCGGAGGGTAGGTCGGGCACCCCATATATGCCTGGCAGGGTAGGTCGAGCACCCATATATGCCTGGCAGGGTAGGTCGAGCACCCAAATATGCTTGACTTGGGTAGTTCAGGCACCCCAGATATGCCTGACAGGGTAGGTCGAGCACCCAGATAGGCTTGACATGGGTAGGTTAAGCACACCAGATATGCCTGAGAGGGTAGGCCGGGTACCCAAATATGTCTAGCAGTATGTGATTATGTGGTATGGTGGGGGACCTCACTAAGCTTTGTGCTTACGGTTTTTAGTTTTGGTTTCAGGTACTTCCTCTTCGAAGGGAAAGGAGCCATCATGATGGCAGCGCATCACACACACGATTTTCCGCACATGAGATTCTCAGGATTTGTACTCTGACATTAGTACCCTATGACATGTTTTTGAGATATATGAATTATGAGTTTTTATGATATGAGATAACATTGATGATGTTTACAGTAATCTGTTTTATGAATTATTAAATTAAAAATGAAATTTTTGGTCTTGAATTTTGGGATGTTACAAGTTGGTATCAGAGCCTTGGTTTGAGGGATTCAGACACACCTTTGGGGGTGTCTGGACTCAAATCGAGGATTTGAAAAGTTTTTATAAAAATAAATTTTCTAAGAATTAAAGTTAAAGATTTTTAGAAAGAACAAGGAGTGTGATGCGTGCAATCAACCGATCTCAAGTAAGTTTTCCACAAGATACCCATACATGTTTTTATGATATATGATATGGTTATGAGCATTGTATGCTAGACTAGGGCTAAGCATCTAGGAAGGATGCCTTATATGCCTATTGTATGTGTATGAGAACTGCATGCTAGATTTGGGCTAAGGATCTAGGAAGGATGCCTTGTATGCCTATTGTATGAGCTTATAGAACTGCATGCTAGTATTGATTAGGCAGTGATATGATGGCCTGATTAGGATATGCTTGGTTTGGTTACTCAATGCTCGAATGCTGCTTGCTTTGTGCTATTAGGAGTTCTAGTTGTCTTTAACTAACTAGTAAACGAATACACTAAGTTACATATTACGAGGACTAAATAATTTTAGAAGGTTAGGTTTAGCCCTATTGCGCAGCTCTCGTTTGAGTCTAACCGTTGTAGGGAGAGACCTCTCATTCGAAGAATAATCTGGTCTTAGTAGTATATAATGGTATCCGCGAGATAGTTAGGGATAGATGACATGGACTTCTTATGCAGCTAATGGCGGAGAGTGGGTCAGATATTACCCTAGGGTAAGTCTAGCATGAGATTAGCACGGAGGGCATTAGTAGTGGAAGAGACTTGGTGAAGTCAATTCAATCCTTGAGTAAAGTACGAATAGATGTGGAAGGTAGTATGGACCCGTACTACTGAAAGTAGAAGATCTGTACTCGAGTCAAGGAGGGATGAGATAGAACCAGGGAACTTGTAGTATGTGTGAGACCTCTCGAGGTTATGTATGACCCTGACGATTATGTGTTTTGTTTCAGAATGGTGGTGACACGTCACGGAGCAGGAGGTTTAGGGTCTGGGTCAGGTTTGGGCATGGGTTCTGAGCCGGTCGATGATGGATTGCGCGAGTTCATTGCATCCGAGATTACGAGAGGCATCCTTGAGTCGACCCCGATGATTTTTAGGTCGATCAAGGAAGGTATCATTAAGCTGAAGGAGGATTGCCTTAGGGCATTCAGGAGTGACATGGCACCTGGCCAGTCAGGGACTCGCACACTCTCCTTCAAGGATTTTAGGGGATGTGGTGCTCCAGACTTCAACGGGGTGAAAGAACCCATTGTGGCTAGGAGATGGATTGCAGACATCGAGTCTGCACAGTTGATGAGCTTCTGCGCTAAGGGGTCGAAGGTCAGGTATGCTGCTGGTTGTTTGAGAGAGAGAGCTAGAGACTGGTGGGAGGCAGTCAGTGATATTTTGGGAGCCCCAGCCGTTGAGGCTATGACCTGGTCGGACTTTGTGACCAGATTCTGGGCCGAGTTTGCGCCAGCTGTGGAGATTCAGCAGTTAGCCAGGGAGTTCTTGGGTATGAGACAAACTACTGAGACAATAACGGAGATTACCACCAAGTTCAGGGAGAGGGCCTTGTTGGTGCCTCAGTACGTGGGTGATGAGGAGATGAAGAAAACTAAGTACCATGACATGTTGAGAGCTGACATTTAGAAACATGTCAGTTACTCGGCGTGCTCGACTTTGGAGGACATGATAGCCAGGGAATGAGAGAGGGAGATTGACATAGAGCACATTTGGAAGAGGAAGGCAGAGACAGGGCAGACGACTGGGGTTTCGGCAAAGAAACCCAAGGGATTCGACTCGAGGTCGAAGGGCCACCAGGGCCGGAGCCGCTGTGGGAAATGCGGCAGGCCACACAAGGGAGTGTGCAGAGCTGGGGGATTGGGCTGCTATAAGTGCGACAAGACTGGACACTTTAGCAAGGATTGTACAGCCCCTACCCCCACCTTTCAAACACCAGACCTGATTTGCTTCCATTGCAATCATAAGGGCCATAAAAAGGCCAATTTCCCGAGATTGCTACCAGTAAAGCCAGTGGCGACGCCAGGTCCAGCGACCCTGCGGATCACGGATGGCAGATAGGGCAAGACAGATGCTCCAGTGGTGAGGAGCCAAGCCTTCCAGTTGACAGCCGAGGAGGCACGCGTTGCACCAGATGTGGTGACGGGTATGTTTCTTCTCCCTATCTCTTATTATATGTTAGTTTTGATAATTATGTTTCATAATTCATGTATTCTGTTAGGATCGTTCCATGTTAACGGTATCCCAGTATTGGTGTTATTTGATTCGGGAGCTACCCGATCTTTCTTTTCTCTTGCACTCAGCAAGAGGTTTGCCGAGTCTACGATCATGTTGGATTCCCCTTTAGAGGTTGAGATTGCGGATGATCGGTCCATTCGGGCATCAGAGGTTTATAGGGACTGTGTTTGGAGGATGTATGACGAGCGGTATCTCGTAGATTTGGTTCCCATTCCTTTGAAGGGGAACAAGGTTATCATAGGCATTGATTGGTTGAGCCCTAATGGGGCGGTGATCGACTGTGAGCAGCAGTTGGTTCGGGTCAGGACCCCAAGTGGGGGTGAGCTAGTGATTCAGGGTGAGAGACCGCATCATGGACCGTTCATGTGTTCTGCAGTGAAAGCTAGACGCTACCTTCATTAGGGATGTGCAGGATTTGTCGCCTACGTTATGGATACCCGAGAAAAGGGTAAGGCGACTGTGGATGATGTACCAGTGGTGAGAGAGTATGCAGATGTATTCCCGAACTATTTTCCTGGGATACCTCCGGAGTGACATGTGGAGTTCAGGATTGACCTAGTTTCAGGTGCGGCACCGATAGCCAAGGCACCGTATCGGTTGGCTCCTCCCGAGATACAGGAGTTGTCTACACAGCTGCAGGAGCTGTTAGACAAGGGATTTATCAGACCGAGCCGTTTGCCCTGGGGAGCCCCGATTATGTTCGTGAAAAAGAAGGACGGGTCACACCAGATGTGTATAAGACTATCGAGAGTTGAATAAGGTACCGGTGAAGAACCGTTACCCACTTCCGAGGGTTGATGATCTATTTGACCAGCTACAGGGAGCATCGTGGTTCTCCAAGATTGATCTGCGATCAGGCTACCATCAGATGAGAGTCAGAGATAAGGATGTACAGAAGATAGCTTTTCGGACTCGGTATGGCCATTACGAATTTGTGGTGATGCCGTTTGGGCTCACCAATGCTCCTGCGGCGTTCATGGATCTCATGAACCGCGTATGAAGACCGATGATGAATCGGTCTGTGATAGTCTTTATTGATGATATATTGGTTCATTCTAAGATGCAGGAGCAACACGAGGAGCACTTGAGGGAGGTGCTGGAGACGCTGAGAAGGGAGAGACTTTTCGCAAAGTTCTCAAAGTGCGAGTTTTGGTTGCACGAGGTGCAGTTTCTGGGGCATCTCGTCAACCAGAACGGTATAGTGGTCGATCCGGCCAAGGTGGAGGCCGTGATGAGATGGGAGGTTCCGAGGTCTCCATCCGAGATTTAGAGCTTCCTCGGTTTAGCAGGCTATTATGGGAGATTCATTAAGGATTTCTCCAAGATAGCGGTACCCCTGACCCGACTAACCAAGAAGTCGGTAACTTTCCGTTGTGGGCCTGAGCAGCAGGCGACTTTCGAGACTTTGAGACGGAGGTTGTGCGAGGCGCCGATCTTAGCCCTGCCAGAGGGCGTGGAGGATTTCGTAGTGTACTGTGATGTGTCCATCTCGGGTTTAGGCACAGTGTTGATGCAGAGAGGGCACGTCATCGCTTACGCCTCGAGGCAGTTGAAGCCTCACGAGCGAATTACCCGACGCACGACCTGGATTTGGGGGTGGTTGTTTTCGCCCTCAAGATTTGGCGACACTACCTCTATAGGGTCCGTTGTACCATTTACATGGATCACAAGAACTTGAGGTACTTGATGGACCAACCAAATCTAAACATGAGGCAGCGGCGGTGGTTAGACATGGTGAAGGATTACGATTGCGAGATCCTCTACCACCCGGGGAAGGCCAATGTTGTGGCCGATGCACTCAGCCGCAAGACCATCGCGAACCCGATCAGAGACATATTTATGAGGATGATAGTGGTGACTCCGCTATTGGAGCAGATTTGGGAGGCTCAGCAGGAGGAGATGAAGTAGGAACATCGGAAGAGTGAGCGTATTGTGGGTCATATTTCCTCCTTCGACTATGACAACCGCGGGCTATTGACACTCCATCTTAGAGTGTGGGTCCCATACCTTGGGGGTGTGCGCCAGGTTATGATGAAGGAGGCGCACAAATCTAGATTTCCTATCCATCCCGGGGCAGCGAAGATGTATAAGGATCTTCGTCCAGACTATTGGTGGCCCTGCATGAAGCGGAAATAGCCTGGTATGTTGAGAGATGCTTTACTTGCAGGAAAGTCAAGGCAGAGCACCAGAGACCGCACGACAAAATGAAGCCGTTGGATATCCATGTGTGGAAGTGGGAGGAGATCATTATGGACTTCATTACGAAGTTACCTCGGACGACGCACGGAGTGGAAGCGATATGGGTCATCGTGGATTGGTTGACCAAGAGCTCCCATTTCATACCGATTCAGGAGAGCATATTGGCGGAGAAGCTGGCAGACATCTACATTAGGGAGGTAGTAGCTCGGCATGAGGTGCCAGTTTCTGTGATTTCTGATAGAGATGTGCGATTCACTTCCAGATTATGGAAGATATTTCATGAAGAGTTGGGTACTCGTCTTCACTTCAGCACAACTTTCCACCCGCAGAAGGATGGTCAGAGCGAGCGGACCATCCAGACCTTGGAGGATATGCTGCGGGCGTGCATTATAGACTTTTGGTGGTAGCTGGGATACCTACCTTCCCTTGGCAGAGTTTTCCTATAATAATAGCTACCACGCCAGTATCGATCGACCTCCCTTCTAGATGCTTTACGGGAGGAAGTGCAGGACCCCAATATGTTGGTGGTGAGGTGGGCCAGGAAGTCATGGGGAGTACCGAGGTGGTACTCAAGACGACGGAGAAGATCCAACAGGTCCGTAGTAGACTGCAGACGGCCCAGAGTCGACAGAAGAGCTACGCCGATCAGACTTGGAGTTTCAGGTCGGGGATATGGTCCTTCTGAAGGTGTCACCTTGGAAGGGTGTCATCTGTTTCAGAAAACGAGGCAAGCTGGGCCCCAAATATATCGGACCTTTTAGGGTGGTAGCCCTGGTGGGTAAGGTAGCATATCGGTTGGACCTTCCGGAGGAGCTTAGACAGATCCACAACACTTTCCATGTCTCGCATCTGTGAAAGTGCATATCCGATGATTCCGCAGTGGTTCCTCTGGAGGACATTCAGGTGGACGACAACCTGAACTACATCGAGAGACCAGTAGCCATTCTCGACAGGAAGAAAAAGGATCTGAGGAACAAGAGGGTAGAGTTGGTGAAGGTGCAGTGGCAGCACCACAAGGGCTCAGAATGGACGTGGGAGCCGGAGGATGAGATATGGGAGCATTACCCCGAGTTATTTCTGGCAGTGGCAGCAGACTTCGAGGATGAAGTCTAATTCAAGTGGGGGAGATTTGTAACACCCGAGATTTATCAGGTATTGTATTGCTTTGATTCGAGTTTAATTATTAAGTATTGAGATTTTTTGGGCAAAGCGTACGCTGGGCGTACAAGGTGTACGCATGGCGTACACATATGAGGCGCGGATCGGGGGAGCCCCATGCGTACGCTGGGCGTACCTAAGCATACGTTGGGCGTAGTATGGCCACATGCAAACCCTAAATTTTAGGGTTTGCACCCTATTTAAACAACTTATAATCTTCAAAGCCCTTATCCTCTCAGTGTCCAACTCGAACCCTAATCCTCTTGTTTGTATTTTGGAGCTTACTTTGAGTTTTTGATGTAACTTTGGTGGTTTTGAAGAGAAAGAAGTTTGAAGAAGGAGTAAAGACTTGAAGGGAACTTGTAGATCCAGGGGATTAACACCATTTCTGACTCATATGAGGTATCAAGCTTCAAACTTGACCATTGCATGCTTAGTTGTAGTTTTGGGGTGTTTTATGGGTTATTTTAACTCCATTATTGAGGTTTCTTGTGTCTTGGTAGTTCCAAACCATATGAGCTGTCCTTTTGAGCTCTTGGAAGCATTTGGAGTCATAAAAATCAGACCCTGATGGTTAAGCCACAGCCATGCAAGTGCTTGATGGTCGCAAAGTTTGTTTAAGGACTTAAATCATGTTTTAACCCCCAACTATGCATACAAAGACATAAAGTTTGTAACTGTATGGATTAGGACGTATTAAAGGACCTGGATCTATGTTTTGGACGTTAGGACTTAATGGATTAAGTCACAAAAGGAGTCCTTAGGAAGCTGGCCAGTACGCTGGGAGTACACCTTCGTACGCTGCACGTACTGGGTCAACTTCCCACTTCTGGTCAAGGCCAGCGTACGCTGGGCGTACATGCCTGGTACGCCGCATGTACGCATACAGAGTGACGAATATGGGTTTTTGGGCCGTAGAAGTTTGGGCCTGGACTGTTGGGCCTCATGGCCCACTGTGGAGTAAGGCCTCTGGGCCTAGAACTGAGATTTATGGTATTGGGCCTTTTGGGCCATAGTGGGCTATCAGAAATTATTTTTTTGGGCCAAAAGTATGTTGGGCTTAAGATAAGGCCCATTTGAGGAGTTGGGCCCAATTTAGAAAATTGGGCCATTGGTGGGCTACTTGTTGGTCTAGGAGGACTATTCAGATTTGGGCCCTTCATGCTATGGTGTTGGGCCTTAGGCATTGGCCAAATTAGATCAGGGGTAAAATGGTCATTTTACCCTAAGAAGGATTATTAGTTTTGACTAAGTGTTATTGTGGCAATGATTGCTCGGGGAGTCGCCGGAGCAGCCGTTAGAGATTCTTGCTGTGAGATTCTGCATTCAGCTTTACGAGGTGAGTTACCTTCCTGGTAGCAGTGGGTCTAAGGCACCAAGGTCGGCCCACTAGTTGGAGTTTGTTGTTAGATAATTGTATTTGTGATAATTGTCTGGTATGCCACTATCTGTTATGATTTATGTGTCAGTTGATATGCTATTATGTGATAGTAGTAGGAGGGGTGTGATAGACCCTGTAGCCGGTTGAGATAAACCGAAGGGTAGGTCGGGCACCCCAGATATGCCTAACAGTATGTTTAGGATATGATATTATGTGATAGTGGTAAGGGGGTGAAATAGACCCCGCAACCGGTTGGAATAGACCGGAGGGTAGGTCGGGCACCCCATATATGCCTGGCAGGGTAGGTCGAGCACCAGATATGCCTGACAAGGTAGGTCGAGCACCCAGATATGCTTGAATTGGGTAGGTCAGGCACCCCCGATATGCCTGACAGGGTAGGTCGAGCACCCAGATATGCTTGACATGGGTAGGTTAGGCACCCCAGATATGCGTGACAGGGTAGGCTGGGAACCCAGATATGCCTAGCAGTATGTGATTATGTGGTATGGTGGGGGAACTCACTAAGCTTTGTGCTTACGGTTTTCCGTTTTGGTTTCAGGTACTTCCTCTTCGAAGGGAAAGGAACCGGCATGATGGCAGCACATCACAAACACGATTTTCCCCACATGAGATTCTCGGGATTTGTACTATGACATTATTATCCTATGACATGTTTTTGATATATATGACTAATGGGTTTTTATGATATGAGATAACATTGGTGATGTTTTAAGTAATCTGTTTTATGAATTATTAAATTAAAAATGAAATTTTTGGTCTTGAATTTTGGGATGTTACACATGGTGCACCTTGGAAGGACCTTCTTCGAGAAGGGTTGTTTGCAGTGGAGCTTGTAGATCTAGACTTTGTTCACCTTGATATCTCTTCTAAAGGTATAAAGTTTGAATCTTGATGATGCATTTGTTAGATCTAGCTAGTTTTGGATGTTATGAGCTTTTGGTCATTTTAGTGCATAAAATTAGATCTTGAAAGTTTATGACCTTGTTATGGATAAATTTGGAAACTTTATCCATCTAAACATCATTGTGATTCAGATCTGAAGGTTAGAGACTTGGACTTAATGGATTAAGTTAAAAATATACACTTTTTGGTCTCTTTGATACTTAAAGTCTAGATCTTGGTGGTTTGAACAATTCTAATGGATACAGTTGGAAACTTTATCCATTATGGAGCTATTAGGATCCATAAAAATGTGATCTTGGTCCTTGTATTCCCTCCATGAAAGTGTCATGATGTATTAATGGACTATAAGTTAAGGTTGGCTTTTGGACCTTTTCTAGACATAGAAAGTCAAGGTGGAAACTTTATGACTTAGAATGATGTTGTGGGACTAGACCTAAGTGTTGGATGAAAGGGCTTAAGAGATTAAGCACTTAATGGAAAAGTGCCATTTGGCTGAGTACACTGGGCGTACCTTTGAGTACGTTGTGCATACAACTTACCTTAGTAGTATCTATCAAAAGCTCACTCCCTGCAGCATATGATGCATAAAACTGATCACCTCTTGAGAATCCACCTCTTATCCTGAAACCCAACAATTTCCTATGATTAGAGAAGTACAGATTTGTCTAGTTGATCAATTTTTAAATAGCCTTACATTCAATTGAAATTAACAAACTTAATAGTTAATTTGGAAAATAATGAGAATATTTAATCAAACTTAAAGTCTAAACAATTTATTTGAAATTTATGACATATAATACTTGATAATTTCAAGTTACTCATTTTGGTATTAAAACAATAATAAATGATGGCCATTGAGAATGAATAGGGCTACAGTCAGTTAAAAGCTGGCTACTTTTAAATTTACTCATTTTATGACAAATGAAAAAAAGACCTGCTTAAAAATGGAAAACATATTGCACATAATAATGGTTTAAAAATGATAATTGTTCATTAATATTGTCAATTGTTGAGCGAAAATATATGTCCATAAATATTAACTCAAAATTATATTTACTCTAAACATCAACATAATTCTTAACATCACTTAATATAACAATTTAAAATGAAACTTTCATAAGTTGGTTAATGGTTTACGTAAAGTCCCTTTTAAGGAAAATATACATTCTAATAACTAAAATTTCGATTCCGAGATAAGTCGAATTTTACAAAATACATATTCCAGTAACTTAAATATGTAAGCTTTCTTATTGAAACTCCAAAATATTCTTGATTTAGGAAGATAGTACCAAGAAAAGTTTCTGAAAGTACCAAGAAACTCAATTGTGCTACCACTTAGTATTGTAATATTGTACCACAAACTTAGCTCTAAAAAATATACCTTACAGTAGAAGAAAACATAAGGAATTTTAAAGGTTGATTGCCCCTTCCACCTGTCTACCTGCACACAAACAACAACTCAACTATAAACTAAAAATGAAATGACTTTACAGCTTCATAAAAGTCTTTAACTACTTAAAACACCCCTTACCTAAAGTATCAGCTTAATCTCCTACCACTCCAACCTTGATCTTCACCATCACACCATCTATAAATCAATCAACATCAAATTAACTCAAAATACAAACTAATATAACCAAAACACCATAGTTGAGTCCGCATAAGTCAAAGTAGCTAAAAAGAACCAAAAGTAAAAAATATGATTACTCTTTGGAGCAACATGTCGAGCAGTTGGTGTGGGCGAAAAATGAAAAAAAACATGTGGGTTGTTTTCAGTCGACAATCGACATACATAAAATCTAATACATAGTGAATTTCCCTGCCTTCTCATTAATCACAATGTGTATAAATATACAATACAAGAAATCCCTATAATTGGGGAAAATATAACTACCAAAGATAAATACAATCATATCTACGAATAGCCTCCCTCAGTTGGAGCGGGAGGAGGACGAATGCTCAAACTGGATCTAAAATCCAAGAATAATTGTCGTGGTAATCCCTTGGTGAAGATATCAGCATATTGGTAAGAAAAAGGGACATGAAGAACTCTAATATGACCAAGAGCTACTTTATCACGAACAAAGTGTATATCCATTTCAATGTGCTTTACGTTGATGCTACACCGGGTTACCAGAAAGATAAACGACAGAGACATTATCACAATAAACTAAGGTAGTCGTCGTGAGAGGGGTTTGAAGTTCAAGAAGTAGATTGTGCATCCAACAAGCTTCGGCAACTACATTAGCAACACCCCTATATTCCGCCTCGACACTTGAACGAGATAATGTGGGTTGACGTTTGGCAGGCCAAGATACCAAATTGTCACCGAGGAACACACAATAACCAGAAGTAGAACGTCTAGTGTCGGGGCAACCACCCCAATCTGCATCAGTATAAGAAATGAGTTGAGATGGTTTGGATGAGTATAAGTGTAATCCGAGAGATTTAGTTCCCTGCAAATAGCATTTTTGACATCAAGTTGATTAATTGACCAAATTTTGCTCAAGGCCAGACTGAGAACTGTTCTAATAGTGGTAGGTTTGTGTGACAACCCGGAGCCGACATCTTGTATACCTAGTCAACTCAACCAATGTTAAACCCGTATCCATTGTCTTCTAACAATGTTTAAGGGTTCATTTAAGCATTCTAAGCTTGAGTACAACCGAGATTGAGGTTAGGAATGAGTCAACAAGTCGTATAGTGACAAAACCGGGCTATATACACCTTTAGGAGGAGTGTAGGGCCGTACACATGGGTGTGCGGCCGCACACCCCCTTATGGCAGCACACCCACCCTTATATAAAGGGTATACCCCTTTCCTTTCATTCCTTTCACTCCTTGGCAGCACACCACACCATTTCTCTCAAGCTTCTTCAACCGTGAACCCTCAAAAGCTTCAAAAACGTGAGTAATCCATCCTTTAGCTTGTAGAACTTGAAAGACCACTCTATCTAAGTCTTAAATCATCAAGTCCCACCGTGTTCTTCATCCTTTAAAGGAGTACGGCCGCACACCCTCAAGAGGTTAGCCGTACACTCCTAAAAGACCCTCCAAAGTGAGAGTTTGACCCCCATCTTCAAGTTGGACATGACCCTAGCCTTATTGAATCTTAAAGTCGACATTTTGGGCATATGCATGAAAGGTGTATGGCCACACACCCCTGTGTACGGCCGCACACACACCCTAGGGCCGCAAACCCACTTCCATGGCCCTTATTGACCTCAAACTTGCACCACAGCTAAGCATGGACCTAGAACACTTCATGGATGCTAGTGTGAACCTTGAAAACACCTCAAAGACACCTTCCATCATGAGTGTACGACCACACACCCCATGGGCAGCACATCCATGGCCGCACACACCTTTAAGGTGGCCATACACCCTCCTTACTCAATCCTCAGGGGGGGAATACAAGCAAAAGCACAAGTAATCTTGGGCTCAAAATATATTATTTTGTTTAAGATAATTATATTTTCAATATACTTTGAACATGGAAAACAGTTTTACCAAATGGGTTAAGAAATCAACTCGTGGAAACAGTTTTCAAAACTAAGGCAATGAACTTATGAACCATGAAGTAAAAGATATCATTTTATAAAGGATTCATGTTAATTACAAAAAGGGTTTTCAGCATTATTACTTCTAAATTTGTTAGTCTAAGTTGGAGACACGTCCTTGGTAACACTCACCACCGAAACAGAGTGTAGGACTAGCACTTATGACCATATTCTCTTGTAGGGAGAGCGTGACTGTTGTGTATAGATCTATACGGGACTGACTATCCCGCACCTCGCTGCTAGCTACAGTGGGACCGGCAGGTCTACGGGTGACAAAGTCATAAAGGATACTGGCCCCGATACGTGCCATATCAAGTTAATGTATGGTTATAAAACTCACAATGTAGATAACAACGATTTACTTACGTAATAATGGATCTAGTGAACTAACCTCAGAGTAATAACCAATTGATTACTAGAGGGTATTAATAATACCTTCAGGATTTAGTTCACCACGTTTTTATTAGATTTATTTATGTAACAAGGCTAATATACCTCACTGGGAGTAACCAGGGTTTTTCAAAGGAAACTACGTTTAACGATATAAGTATGGTAGATACTTGTACACTTCATTTTAGAATGGATAACCAACAACCTACTTTTAGGGAAAATATAGGATTTTCCCAGGATAACACGGTATTTTCATAAACGGATGGTTTAACATTGAACTAATGGATATTCATATTCATTCCATGACTCCTTGGATTGTACGTATCTGTATAAATTTGGAAGTCATGGAAGGAATGGGTTTCAAACATGCTTTACTTTAGAAAATATGGGATTTTCTTGAGGAACACTTTTCAAAAGGATCAAAGAACATTTTCCACCAAAACTAAATGCTTATGAACTCACCAGCTTTATGCTGATATTCTTTCAAAACTGCTTGTATTCTCAGGGAATTAGTAGACATGTACTTTCAGGAGATTGGAGAAGTCGGAGCGTTAGAGTCACGTCTTTCTATTTTACTTTTGATATGAACAAAACTATGTATTAAGACAATGTAAACCTTTTTCACATATGTATTCAATGTCTGGTTGTGTTTACTATGCTTGCTATGATACAATTGTTGTGATACTACACATGACGTCCTCCGCCCCAGAACGATTCCGCCGTTCCGGTTTTGGGGTGTGACAGATTGGTATCAGAGCTGTTGTTTATAGTGAACTAAGTATATCGAACCTTACATGGTATACAACTATAAACATTAAGGGGCCTAAGTGCTCTAAACTAAAAGTATACTTTCCAAAAATATAAGTATTTTTATAACAAAGTATATGAGTATACCCGAGTACCAAAATCTGTGTCATAAGTAGAACAAAACAAAAGTATTTGGATGTTGGATATCGCGGTTAAACCTGGGCAGTTATGTAATCATGTCTAGGATCAATAAAGCCTGATCAACTATATTCATTCGAGACATGACCAACATGTGCTTGGGAGTGACTGTGGTGTTGCAGCAAGCCTAAAACTTACCTAGATACCAGAAGAGTTCTAGAATCAAACATAAGGGTTAAAATACTATAGGAGTATTTTAGGATGCTATAACGACCGAACTGGAAACTTACCCAAGAATCCATTCTTCAAGAATCAATCATGTAGCTATGATACATTGGAAGTATTATTAGAGTCGATGCCTATTAACTATCCCTTTACCATCACCTCGCGTAAATAGCATGGCTGGATTCCATCTTCCTGGTGACCCGTACTTTCCCAACCAAGGAGATGATGGATGGATCGAGCCAGAGCTAGAAGGAAACCATGAAATTCCTTTGGACGATGACTTCGCCGAACCATTTCTTGAAGAGACTGACTCAGAACCTGAAGTCGAGAACCTACCTCAAGTAGCCCCGATACCAAATCCTAACCCTCGACTTGAGTTCGAAGGCCCAACGCCTATGTGGGTCGGAAGCCTGGATAGGTGGAGTCACGAACAAGGCCAACCCCTCCCATACTACGGAAACCGCAACTTCTACAATCTGAACGAAGGAGGCCCCGCGGACAAGTCCCTTCCAATCCTGATACGCCGAGTGGCTCGCAATGTGGAGCTAGGTATGGAAATCCTTCAGCGAACCGTGGAGCTCGAATCAGATTCGAACACCAGAACGGATCGCATTCATCGCCTCGAGATTGCTCATGCGAGAGCTGCAAGGAACAATGAAGCTCTGCAGCAAGAGTTAGCTACAACTCGAGCCGAAGTCATAGAGCTCCGCACACGCCAGTCAGTATACGAGAGCTGCCTGTTTGACATGGAGCGCCAGCTAGCTAACTTAAGGATCCGTCCGAGAAGTACCCGTCGCCAGTAGGAAATATTCTACTCATCCTTCCTTTGGTTTAAAGAATAGTTTTCATACCTATGCTCTAAGTAACTCTTTTCCCTGTAGACATTCCTGTCTTGCAAGTACTGATTCACTAGTTCTTTATGTTGTCAAATTGTTCCTCTGTTGGTATGTTGTAGACCTACTCCTAGGTCAAATTTTCCGAACTCTATGTAATCTCAATACCAACAATAGTGACAACAATCATATTTCAGTTAAAGATTATCATTGTCAAAAGTATACCTTAGATCAGTAGCATGCAAATTAAGCAACTTTATCAAAGTCACACCACCGTTTCGTCTTAAAAGCATGTGTCCTAGGAAGTACTCTTACCTTAAGACGATCATTCCTTTTCCCCATCGATTTCATATCAGTCTCCATACAAAGCTACGATGTCATAATCGGCATGAGATGGTTGAGCCCCAAATCGTGCTGATATCCTTTGCTTCGGGAAAGCTATTCGTCTCAATCTTCTCTCTGATGAAGCCCCCACTGTTTACAGTGATTAACTTAGTGCGAACCCCGTATCACTTCATGGGTCAAAGCCCAGAAGTATCTGCTGAAGGGATGCTATGCATCCCTGACTCACGTTGATAATGAAACTCAGGTAGTTAAGGACCTCGAGAGCATCTCCGAAGTCTGCAACTTTCCTGGTGTCTTCCCAAAGACATTCCAGGGATTTCTTCCGAGTGTCAAGTTGAATTCCGTATCGACTTGATCCCCGGAACTACCCTTATAGCTAAATCTCCATATCGTCTAGAGCCGACGAAAATGTGAGAGTTATCCAGCCAGCGAAATGAGCTGAGCAACAAGGAGTTCGTAAGCTTATTATATGTGAACTTTATTGTGTTCAAATCTTTTCTATTCTTGCTAGGACCACATCATGGGGATGTGGGTCGAATCAATGAGAGTCAGATAGCAAAACGGGAAATCTTAATGCATAGATAAACATTTAGGATACATCCAGAGGCAACCATTGTTGCTCACAAGCTTCTTTTCTTGACATGTAGCAGATCATGCCTCCGAAGAAACGTAACCAACCCACCGGTAAGACACCAATCCTCCAGATGGAATCAACTACGTTCCAAACTACTGTCACAGCAGCCGTAGCGGCCGCCCTAGCTGTTCTTAATGCTAACAACACAAATGTGGGTGGAAGTGTTAATGGCAATACAAATCTTGGTGATAACCAATTTCAACAACAAGTGCCCACTAGGAAGGACACACCTGATCTTAAACCTAACATCCTGAAACGAAAGATCAAAGGAAGTTGTTCAACCCAAGGACCTACTGAAAGGCAACGAACTGGGGCATTTAACACCCCAGCATACCCTGCTGTTCCAACACCAACCACACCCTACTTTGGAAATCTCCCGCACTGCAGCAAATGCAACTACCATCATCATGGAGTCTGCCGAGTGCTGCATTGCACTAGATGCAACAGGAAGGGACACACCGCCCGCAGTTGTAGGGCCCTGGTCAGGTTCATCACTCCGACTACCAAAGTTGGGGCTATTCCAACATGTCACCTCTATGGCCGTGTTGGACATTTCAAAAGAGACTGTCCAACAGAGAGGAACAACGGGGGTGCAGGAGGAGTCTAACCTCAGAGAATGAGGAAGCATCAAAGAACCCTGCTATGTTTTGGTACGTTTTCGAAAACCCCAATAATGGTTCATAATTGTGATTACTTCCTCTTCCAAATTAAATCGCGACATTCCTATAAGATTTGAAGCTCTAATGAGTAAATTATGATAGCTTAGTGAATACGTTAGAGTCAGTTGTAGTTATACATGACTTGTATACATCAAGCGATTAAAGGAAGATCTAGTAAGAACCATTTCATAAAAAGTTCATAATTTCGAAGTATCAGAACCCTCATACTTGTGGTACCCTCCAATTTCGAATCAAACACAGCAAACACCAGAGACATTCACCCAAGGGCACCAATGTGCTAACAAAACGATCCTTCCGGACGAACTTAACGCACGATTCTACGACGTCATCCTGTTTAGTCCGACGGAGTCTATGTTATACCAAACCCTTTTGTCTTAAATCGTTCGATCGCAAAACTCTCGTCGCTCGTAACGGAAAACTAGATGCGAACTTCGAAAATTCATCTCTCTTCGAAACCCGAAGGTATTCATGCAAAGAGTATGAATCAGAACCAGCGGATACAACAGTGAAGATCCGCTGAAACATCCAGCGAGAGCCCGAATACAAAAAGGAGAGACTCACCTGTGTATACCTTCGAGAAGTAATCCGTTTTCATGGGATACCTGTAATCATTACCTCCGACCGGGTTAGCAAGTTTACCTCAAGAATCTGACAATCGCTGCAAAAGGCTTTTGGAACTAAGTTAGATATGAGCACGGCTTATCATCCACTGACAGATGGACAGAGCGAGAGGACAATCCAGGCATTGGAAGATACGTTGAGGGACTGCGGCATCAACTAGGGCACGTCGTGGGACACTCATCTACCCTTAGTTGAACTTTCTCACAACAACGGCGACCTTACCAGCATCAAGGTTGCTTCGTTCGAAGCCCTCTATGGTCGTAGGTACAGATCCCCTCTGTGCTTGGCTGAGGTGGACGACACGTAACTAGTCAAGAGTCAAGTCCCCGATAGCACTCTCGCGAGTCCTGAAATCATCCGAGAGACGACTGAAAAGATCGTAAAAATCCATAGACGTTTATAAACATCCAGAGGTAGACGAAAGGACTACGCCGATAAGAGACAAAAACCTTTGGAGTTCCAGATTGGTGACCGTGTCCTTTTGAAGGTCTCACCCTGGAAAAGGCATGACACGCTTCGGAAAGCGTAGAAAGCTAAATCCAAGATACATTGGACAGTTCGAGATCCTTGCTAGGATCGGTCCCGTAGCGTGCAAACTCCAGTTACCTCAAGCGCTTAGCAACGTCCATCCCGTCTTCCACGTGTCAAACCTAAATAAGTTTCTGTCCAATGAGACACTTGCGATTCCCCTCGACAATATCGAGTTAAACGAGAGTCTACACTTCGTGTAGGAATCGTTTGAACTCACGGATCGAGAAGTCAAGCGAACGAAATAACGTCACATCCCGATAGTGAAGGTCCGCTGGAATTCCAAGCGGGAACTTGAATTCACTTGGGAGCACGAAAATCCAAGGAAACAGAAGTACCACCATCTTTTCTAAGTCAACTAGTTATATCTTTATTCTTGAATTTCGGGATGATGTGACAACCCGGAGCCGACATCTTGTATACCTAGTCAACGCAACCAATGTTAAACCCGTATCAGTTGTCTTCTAACACAGTTTAAGGGTTCATTTAAGCGTTCTAAGCTTGAGTACAACCGAGATTGAGGTTAGGAATGAGTCAACAAGTCGTATAGTGACAAAACCGGGCCATACACACCTTTAGGAGGAGTGTACGGCTGTACACATGGGTGTGCGGCCGCACACCCCCTTATGGCAGCACACTCACCCTTATATAAAGGGTAGACCCCTTTCCTTTCATTCATTTCACTCCTTGGCAACACACCACACCATTTCTCTCAAGCTTCTTCAACCGTGAACCCTCCAAAGCTTCAAAAACATGAGTAATCCATCCTTTAGCTTGTAGAAATTGAAAGACCACTCTATCTAAGCCTTAAATCATCAAGCCCCACCGTGTTCTTCATCCTTTAAAGGAGTACGACCGCACACCCTCAAGAGGTTGGCCGTACACTCCTAAAAAACCCTCGAAAGTGAGAGTTTGACCCCCATCTTCAAGTTGGACATGACCCTAGCCTTATTGAATCTTAAAGTCGACATTTTGGGCATATTCATGAAGGGTGTACGGCCACACACCCCTGTGTACGGCCGCACACACACCCTAGGGCCGCAAAACCACTTCCATGGCCCTTATTGACCTCAAACTTGCACCACAACTAAGCATGGACCTAGAACACTTCATGGATGCTAGTGTGAACCTTGAAAACACCTCAAAGACACCTTCCATCATGAGTGTACGGCCGCACACCCCTTGGGCCGCACACCCATGGCCTCACACACCTTTAAGGTGGCCATACACCCTCCTTACTCAATCCTATAAGGTTCTAACACTTAGTGCAAGTAGTTCCAAGTCCCACTCAATCCTATAAGGTTCTAACACTTAGTGCAAGTAGTTCCAAGTCCCTAGAGTGGTTCCCCATCATATATAGTAGCGAAATACCTTCATTTGACTCCTTTATGTGTCATTACATGTTAATTAGGATCAAATCGTGTTCAAGGTTTCACTTGACACTCAGCCTCCGTGTCGATCCTTCAATCAAACCACTTGTTCGAGGTGAGTTCATACCCCTACGCTTTTCCGTGTTTTCATGTTTTCAGGGGGGGAATACAAGCAAAAGCACAAGTAATCTTGGGCTCAAAATATATTATTTTGTTTAAGATAATTATATTTTCAATATACTTTGAACATGGAAAACAGTTTTACCAAATTGGTTAAGAAATCAACTCGCAGAAACAGTTATCAAAACTAAGGCAATGAACTTATGAACCATGAAGTAAAAGATATCATTTTATAAAGGATTCATGTTAATTACAAAAAGGGTTTTCAGCATTATTACTTGTAAATTTGTTAGTCTAAGTTGGAGACACGTCCTTGGTAACACTCACCACCGAAACGGAGTGTAGGACTAACACTTATGACCAGAATCTCTTGTAGGGAGAGCGTGACTGTTGTGTATAGATCTATACGGGACTGACTATCCCGCACCTCGCTGCTAGCTACAGTGGGACCGACAGGTCTACGGGTGACAAAGTCATAAAGGATACTGGCCCCGATACATGCCATATCAGGTTAATGTATGGTTATAAAACTCACAATGTAGATAACAACGATTTACTTACGTAATAATGGATCTAGTGAACTAACCTCAGAGTAATAACCAATTGATTACTAGAGGGTATTAATAATACCTTCAGGATTTAGTTCACCACGTTTTTATTAGTTTTATTTATGTAACAAGGCTAATATACATCACTGGGAGTAACCAGGATTTTTCAAAGGAAACTACGTTTAACGATATAAGTATGGTAAATACTTGTACACTTCATTTTAGAACGGATAACCAACAACCTAATTTTAGGGAGAATATAGGATTTTCCCAGGATAACACGGTATTTTCATAAACGGATGGTTTAACATTGAACTAATGGATATTCATATTCATTCCATGACTCCTTGGATTGTACGTATCTGTATGAATCTGGAAGTCATGGAAGGAATGGGTTTCAAACATGCTTTACTTTAGAAAATATGGGATTTTCTTGAGGAACACTTTTCAAAAGGATCAAAGAACATTTTCCACCAAAACTAAATGCTTATGAACTCACCAGCTTTATGCTGATATTCTTTCAAAACTGCTTGTATTCTCAGGGAATTAGTAGACATGTACTTTCAGGAGATTGGAGAAGTCGGAGCGTTAGAGTCACGTCTTTCTATTTTACTTTTGATATGAACAAAACTATGTATTAAGACAATGTAAACCTTTTTCACATATGTATTCAATGTCTGGTTGTGTTTACTATGCTTGCTATGATACAATTGTTGTGATACTACGCATGACGTCCTCCGCCCCAGAACGATTCCGCCGTTCCGGTTTTGGGGTGTGACAGTTTGACTACGGGACTGAATGTTTCACCACAATCAACACCAACCTCCTAAGACTTAGCATTAACAACTAGTCGTGCCTTATATCTTTCAAGAGAACCGTCTGATTTGAACTTGTGTCGATAAATCCAGTGACAACCAATGACATTAGCATTATGTGGGCGAGGTACTAAATCCCATGTGTTTTGGTGAAATAAAGCATTAAACTCAGTTTTCATAGCATAATTCCAGTTATGGTCAAGGAGAGCGGACTTAGGACTGGTAGGAAGAGGAGAAATAGATTGAGAGGATAAAGCATATTTAGGATTGGGTTTAGTAATACCACTATGGGAGCGGGTGTGGATAGTCCTTTGTGGGGCTGTTGGCAATGAGGGATTTGTAGGAGCGATTGGAGAGTGGACAGGAGGAACAGTCGTGGAGTTAGTTGGTGGGGGTGATGAATTGGATGAACCAACAGGAGGGCAGGTTGAAACTCGAACATGGTTGTTTGGGATAGAACTTTTTGACGAAGTAACATGAGATGAAGTGGGACTCGATTGTGAAGGTGGAATGATATTATTTGACATGTGATAAAGAGGATTTAGAAAAGGGAAGGGTGGTGGATTATCGAGAAAGTCATAAGAGGATGAGGGATATGAGAAACGATTTTGGTAAGGAAATGTATTCTCATCAAAAGTAACATGAGGAGATATGATTGGTTTGTCAGTTGAGAGAGTGTGACATAGATAACCACAGTGATTATTCAGGTAACCAAGAAAGATGGAAGGAATGGATCTAGGAGTGAGTTTATTTTGAGTGGTGGCGGAGATATTCGGGTAACATAGACACCCAAAGGTGCGTAGGTGAGTGTAGGTGGGTTTGTGTAGGTATAAAATTTTGGTTGGTGTTTTGTTTTAATTGGCAGTGGAAGGTAATATATTAATAAGATATGTGGCTAATGATAAAGCGTAATGCCAAAAAGATGGGGGTAGAGATGCTTGGAGAAGGCTAGTACGAATCATATTGTTAAGCTTTGCCATTTTGTGGTGAAGTATAAGTGGCATGTAAAACGAAATTTAGTACCGGTTTTAAGGAAAAATTGTTGGAGCGAGGAGTTATTAAACTCTCTACCGTTATCACATTGTAAGGTTTTGATGTTCCGATTAAATTGGGTTTGGATTTGTGCATGGAATTGTTGGTAGATGGTAAATACTTGAGATTTAGTTTGTAATGGGAATGTCCTGATGAAGTGTGAAAAATCATCAAGTAAATTTATACAATACAAGAAATCATTTGCCTGCCTTCTCATTAATCACAATGTGTATAAATATACAATACAAGAAATCCCTATAATTGGGGAAAATATAACTACCAAAGATAAATACAATCATATCTACAAATAAAATCAATGGCCATAAAAAAGGAAGAAAGTGGAGAGCGATTGGAAATGATCAGAGGTCAACTACCGGTAGCGTTTGGACAAATCCGACTTCCTTACACTGGTGACGTGCACGAACACCTTTTGTTCTCCTCTATCGTAGTCTACAAAGTCTAGTAGGCTCGTGGTGTTTGTCTCATCAGAGCGTTGCTTCAATCAACCATAAAACACTTCAATCGATCTGAGGATTAAATAAGCAAAAACCCCTTCGTGTATTCCTTTGAACATCGAAGACAGAAAAGGAAGAAAATGAGAAGTAGAGAAAGATGGTTGATTGGAAGAGGGAGGCGGTGAAGATCGCTTCCTGATCAACAGAGACGACACGGGAGGCGGTGAAGATCGCTTCCCGATCAACAGAGACGACACGTATGTGTAAAGCACCGATTGACCTACGCGTATGAGAACAGATGACCGGAAAAGCAGAACTGTTGTATATTAAAAAAAATAGTAACGGTGGGTAATATAATAACCAAGAAGGATACTTGTAACCAACAATTACACTATTGCTAATTAACTAATAGAGTATATAAATACATTCCAAACAAATTTATAAACAAATTTACTTTTATACATTTTAATCGTAAACCTGTAATAAAGTTAAGATATTTTTCACTCTTTCGAACTGCAGCACCAATACATCTGCACACTTCCACATACCTACCCTAGGATTTTGTCTGGTCCGCCGCTACGCATATACTGTATTATACATAGACACGTAGTGAATACTGAATATGCCCAACAACCCAACAATGGCGAAACAAGAAGGAGAAGAAGAAGTGATTCTACTGAATTTATGGGCAAGCATGTATGGGATGAGGGTCAGGATCGCACTTGCTGAGAAGGGTGTTTCATACGAATACAGAGAAGAGGATTTGAGGAATAAGAGTCAGCTTCTCTTGGACATGAACCCGGTTCACAAGAAGGTTCCGGTTCTCATCCACAACGGCAAACCAATATGCGAGTCAAGCATCATTGTTGAATATATCGATGAAGTCTGGAAAGACAAAGCTCCATTGTTTCCTTCTGATACTTACGACAAAGCTCATGCGAGGTTTTGGGCTGACTTCATTGATAAGAAGGTAACTTTTGACCTTTCTTGGTTTTTTATCTACTACTTACCAGGGTTTATAGTTGACGTTTTGATTCCCTCCTTCAAGACTATTGCAAACAATTTAATTCTGGTTCTCCTAAATCTTTTGAACGTGTGTTTTGACTAATTTTCAACCCAGATCTACATATTTCGTTATAAAACAATTTCGGAAACCCGATTTGGTGTAATTTGGGTGTAACTTTGCATCTAGGATTTTCTTTCTTTCTTTCTTGTGACGAATCTTGAATCCATGACTACATATTCAAGAAATTCACTTCGTACCTGTTTTGATGCAACTTCCTATATATGAAACAAGTCAATGTTTGTTCGAATCTTGTATTCAAGGGAAATGGTCTTAGATTATCGAATATTTTCTCTAACATCGTATAAGGAAATGTAGGTATTCCAAATTGGGAGGAAGTTGTACACAACAATAGGGGAAGAACATGAGGCAGCAAGGAAAGAGTTTATCGATTCCCTTAAACTGATTGAAGGAGAACTTGGAGACAAGCCTTACTTTGGAGGTGACAGTTTTGGCTACGTTGATGTGTCTTTGATCCCATTTCATTCATGGTTTCATTCCTATGAAACATATGGGAAATTGAACATACAACAAGACTGCCCAAAATTGATTGCTTGGGGTAAAAGGTGCTTTCAGAACAAGGAGAGTGTGTCCAACACTCTTCCTGATTCGCTAAAGGTCCTTGCTTTTGTTCAATTCTTGAGGAAAAGATTTGGACTCGATGAATAGAACTTTGAGGTATCAAAGCCAATGTGGTTTTGTTCAACACGTGTATCGGATCTGTGTTGCTATTTTCCCTTTCTTGTCATAAAAAAAAACACTTGGATGTGTTCGTCACATATAAATAAATAAATAAATAAAGTTGTGTTTTCAGATGCATTTCTTGATATGCTTACATTTTGCAATAAGTGTATTTTATGTGTGGGATTGGTTACATATTTGTCAGATTTGAATCGATTAAAAAAAAGCGGATGTTGGGGATTGGTTACATATTTCTTAAAAGCGGATGTTGGGGATTGGTTACATATTTCTTCTCATGTTTTTTTTTTCTAAACTTGTAGTTATTGTATGCACAGCTATACCACCAATGGCTGCATCAAGAACGTTGTTCCAGTTTGTTTGAATTGAATTTACATAAAGAAAAATAAGAAAAATGATAGATATGAACACACATATGCACTGTAACTCTTATTTGGATATAAATATGAGACGAAGGGAGTATTGTAACTCTTATTTGGATATAAATATGAGACGAAGGGAGTATCTGATAATCAACCACAAATTCAGCTCTTATAATTAGAGATGACAAAACATGTATAAGAAATTAATAAGTAAAATGAGTAGAAATTGTTAAATTTTAATACATGCATCAATGTGTTTTCTTGTCTCAAGTTAATCCTTGGTGCAAGTTAGTTGAATTAAATTAGACAAAAGTAACAGAATTATGTTATAAGCAGATATGCTATTTGCATACAGAACTTAAAAACCAAGCTCGTACATTTGACCTTTTTTTTAGACTGCATCAGTCCATGAACAAAATCTTTATTTAAATATAAACTAAAACAACTTACAAATATAGCAACATTTCAAACTACTTTTCTTTCTTTTTCTCACAGTAGTTTCAGTTTTGAAGGACGCAAAAGTCCATGCCCTGTGTGTGTGTGTGTGTGATGGAAGAATTACAGCATCTAATGAAGAGTTAGTTGATTTACTGATATTTTTTAACTGCAACAGCCACCAACTTGAGAAGCAGATCCATCTCTTCCTCCTGAAGGCTCCGGATTGCCACCACATCCAACTTTAATTCCAAAAGACTGCCAATATGCAATTAAAAAAAAAAAATACATACCTTAATTTAGCTCACAAATATAATTTGGAAAGGATAACTTTATATAGGATAACAAAATTGGACTTGCCTCATTTGATACATCAAAAATTCCATCTTGTATCTTCTTGTAGATTGTTCCAGCTGTGTTTATGAATGCCTACAACAAAACCCAATATTGATTGATAGCAAGAAAAAGTTTCTAAAAGATGTTAGAATGTTCTAGAATACCCAAAAGGATTTTAGAATGCTGTGGAAGATTCTAGAACATCATGGAAGACTTTGTTTGTATCGTGTTTATGAATTATCACCTCCTCGACATTCTGAGCAGTTTTTGCAGACGCTTCCATGAACACGAGACCATGTTCTTTTGCAAACTGTTCTCCTTCTTCAGTGCTGACAGCTCTTCTGTGTGAAAGATCACACTTATTACCAATAAGCATGACAGTCATGTTCTCATTCGCATGCTGCCTTGCATCCTCCAACCAGCTAGCAAGGTGATTAAATGTTTCCCTCCTGCATGTTTCATACAATTAACATCTCAAAATAAATAAAAAATGGAAATCATTTAAAAAAAAGATATATTATATAACCTGGTGATGTCATAAACCAGAAGTGCACCAGCAGCGCCTCTGTAGTAAGACCTTGTTATAGATCTGAATGATTCTTGGCCAGCCTGATTAAGTAGAAAATAAGAAAATGAGTGAATTCATTATAAAAGGAAAAGAAAAGAACAGAAAAGGAACATTTATTTACAAACCGTGTCCCAGATTTGCAGTTTTACTGGTTTGTTATCGATTGTGATCATTCTGGCTCCAAATTCAACACCAATGGTTAAGTCATGGACTGGTTGAAAACGCTTGTCTGTGAACTGTAGAAGAAGGCATGACTTCCCCACCCCTACAAACATCAGTTGGATTATGTCACTAAACCAGTTACGTTTGACGGACTAGCTGATAGATGAAAAACTAGCTGATAAAAAATGACTTTGGTAAAACCAGCTGAAATATGTAAAATGACATAAAAAAGCATATAGAAGATTGTGTTTACTTATAATTAATAAAAATGTATAATTGAAACGTTAGTCTGAATAGCTTTTTAAAATCCTAGCTTATAAGCTACTTTTTAATTTGCCAAACATAACAACCTAAAAAAAACACTAGGTGTGTGACTTGACAAACATAACACAACTTACATTAATCGGACACATAAAGATGCAAAAAACTATTGTGGGAGCTTAAAGTTACAAGCTCAATAGTCAATAGATAGAGGTTTTTCATATTTTTGATATTATTTTATTCATTTTACTCTAAAGATCGATACTATAAATAATCGTTGTGAAAAAGTTTTACTACAGTGGATGAGGTTTGTTAAGCTTTTCCGTTTGTTAATGTGGGTAGGACGTGGCACTGTAGATGCTCCGATGGAGGCAACCTTGTCTATATCTAAACAAAAATCTAGTTTCCTTGAAGATGATAAAATTTCAGATACATATCTATGGGATTAAGATTCCTGATGATAAAATTCCTTTTGAAAGAACTTGATCCTCGGCAAAAGTGGGTAACAGATTAAGAAAATTTGGATCTGAAAGAGATCGATGATTCAAGTTACAGTCTCTAAAATATTCTGTTACCTAAAATTCTATTGAAATACGCCAACTACTCTGACGTTGTTTCAATTGATCCAATGGCAAATATTGATAACTAACAGTTTGAGGACATAATTTGAAAATTAAAAAAGCCTGAATAATCTCATAAACAACCGGCATTCACATTGTTTCCAAATGCGATCGACACAGATTTGATAAAAAGTGGAAACAATAATAAATAATCAGAAAACAAAAGACGATTCAGAATTGAAGCAAATTACCTGTATCTCCAATGATGATGTACTTGAAGAGATAAGCGTAGGACATGATTATTCAGATCGCTCGGATTTTAAAAACTTATCAAATCAAAAGCGCCAAATAAATCGTGGAAACTTGGAGATTAATTATTTCGAGAGAATCAACAATCAATCTAATTGAAGAAGACAACTTTTATTAGATTGCGTAATCCTGCATTACGAATTTACGATATTGAATTTCCGATTTGTGCTTCGCTGTCGCGGATGCAGAGACCACCGCCTTAAAATTTTGATAAATATCACCATATGCCAAAAAAAAAAGGAAAAAGAAAAAAAAAAGATTTTGGAAATTTATTAGTACATCTTAATTTTACGTGAGAGCTTTTTGGTATCGGTTTTGTTCTAAACCAAAATTGCATAAATAATTAAAAAAATCTTTTTCTAGTAAAAAAAATCAAAAAATTCGATGCTGGTAAAGAAATGACACAATAGCTTATTAATTTTCAATTTGGGGGAGGTTTGTCGGGTGATATTGAGGCCGTTCTTCATGGTGTCAAGAGGGTGTTGAGTGAACGTCATGATGATGAGTCTTTTGCAATGTTTGTGGTGGATTTCTTGAATGTCTTTAATCTGGTGGATAGATCTCCTTACTTCATGAGGTCAGGATGAGGTGTCATTCCATTTCTTTGTTGTATTTGGGAGATAAACATATTTGGTCAACTATTGGAGTTCAACAAGGCAACCCTTTGGGACCACTTCTTTTTGCTCTTGTATTGCACCAACTTGTACATTAGATTAGAGACAACTGCAAGCTTCTTCTTCATGCTTGCTATCTTGATGATAGGACCATCATTGGAGATTCGGAGGATGTGGCTAGAGTATTGGACATAATTAAGGTGACAAGTCCAAGATTATGTCTTGATTTGAGTATCAAGAAAACTGAACTATTTTGGCCTTCATATGATGGTAGGAAACTTCGTGCGTGTTTATTCCTTGTTGACATTGGGCAGCTGTTATGTGTGTGTGTGTGTGGGGGGGGGACCTTCTTGGGGGAGTTGTTAGTAGACACGCGAGTTTTATTAGCGGGTTAGCCATGAAGAGAGCTGCCAATGTTGTAGATTTGGTGCACCTTCTTTCACAGTTATGTGACCCCCATAGTGAGCTCCTTTTGCTTCGATCTTGCATGGGCCTTGCCAAACTTTTCTTTGGCTTGAGGACGTGCCAACTTGTTTACATGGAGGAGGCGGCTATGTTGTTTGATAAAGGGGGGTTATGTGGGTCGATTGAGGACATTGTGGTTTGTGGGGAGGGGGGGGGGTCCTTTTTTTGGGGACATTCAATGACGACTTGTTTCATTACGAGTTAGGTTTGGTGGTTTGGGGTTGTACTCAACGGTAAAGGCTTCATCTTATTCATTTGTGCCCTCACGAGCTCAATTGTGGGTTTTACAAGACCACATCTTACGAGATAGCGACATATGTGGTATGGATTATAACTATGTTTGTGCTTTGGCTTGTCTTCGTGATACGATTCCGGGCTTTGACTTCTAACGGTTTCACTAATAAGGACAACACCCCTCTAAAAGCCCAACATTCATTGACGAGTTCACTTTTTAGTAAAATTATCCAAGACATGGAAGGTCACTTCGAAATGACTATTAGGCAGAAAATAGTTTTTTGAGTGTCTAAGGGCACCACATGCTCAGGATTTTCTTATGACTTATTCATACTGAAGGTCTTGGCCAGAATATGTCGCTAGTGGAGTATTGTGCTATCCTCAAGTATCGCCTTATGATCCATTTATTTCCGGTTGATGAGACATGCCCTATTTGTCGCAAGGTATGCTTCGACTCCCTTGCAGAGCATGCAGTTCATTGTAGAGAGCTCCCGAGTTTCAAGTATTGACACAAACTAGTTATGGATGTTCTTTTCGACATATTTAGGGCACCGAGGTTTCTGTCAAGAAAGAAGCACTTGTGACTTTCTGACTGACCCAAACTTTCTACATCTAATTAACTATGGATGTTCAAAGTTTTCGAATAAATGCGGATTTCTATAAAAAATAAACACTTTACATACCAGGTTATATTCAGGTTTACAATAAAATCGTAACATAATTTAAAGTAACAAGGAATATACAAAGAAATAAAACTACTCCTAATCTAGGTCTTTGTGATCCTATCTTCTCACGTACCACGACTGCTAGCTGAACTTGCAAAACATGAAAAACATCTACTACATCAGAGCACATGACTGGTAAGTTATATTCTAATCTGTTTCATGTTATCATACTCTTCTTCTAATATTTCTTTCTTTACATACTCTAACATTGTACTCTTTTCTTTCTCACACTCTGTAATCTATTCTCTTTTTCTCATATCATACTCTATTATTCTTTCTCATCCCTCTATCTCTTCTACTCTTTTCTTGTGTCTTCTCATATCATCTATCTCATACTCTACCTTCTACTATTCTTTTCTAATCTTTTCTCCTCATCTCATACTCTCCCTTAGTGTAACATACACGTTCACTTATCGTGTTATGTAATTTTAAAAGTGAATAATATTATGAAATATTATATAATTATGAGTATTGAGTTCTAACAGATAGTTTTTACTAGAAATGAAGTAAAACTATGTTTAGAATCATCCAGAATGTTTTGGAAGTCTTATGAGATTCTGAACATTAGGCAAATATTGAAATTTAACGAAAATATAAAATTTGAAATAAGTAAAATTTTATTATTGAAAGTTGAAAAGAATCTCGTTAGAAACATTTTGGGCGAAAACTGATGGGTTTTGAGCATTCTAACACTTCCTAAGTGTACATGCAACCCTAATAACCTTGGATCTATGTTTGTCTAATAATCATGCAAAGTTGAATTCCAAGGTTATATTCCTATCTAGCATACATGGGGAACATTTTTAACTTGAATGAAAGATAGAATAACTTACCTTGTTGTTGATTATGATCCTTGAAACCTTGTGAGCCTAGCACCCCAAGTGTGATGCCTCAAATGCTTCACACAACACCAAATGCAAAGGAGTAAACTTTGAGAGAATCTTACACTTGCAAAATCGGCTCTAGCCCTCTTGTTTCTTATCTGTAGCCTATTTTGGTGGAGAATGGGTTTCTTATATAGTGTTGACACATCTAGGGTTACACCATGTAAACCCTAATGTGTCATGACTCTTCATTTCCATGACCCATGGGTTTGTAACTCCCATGGAGCATCCTATGGGTGGAACCCAACTTGATAATCCATGGAGCCTCTTAGCCCACTATATAAGATATGGAAGATTTACATAATCTACCCATATATTTAATTAGTTATCTTTTGATCACTTAATTAATTCTAAATTAATTCTTGATCAAACTAATTAAATAATATTATTAATATATTAGAACTTATAATATATTAATAAACCATAAGTGTTATTTCTCTCATTTTAGTTTATCCAATTGCATGGTGCCATGCAACCCAAATGGACCATGCCGGGTCGGGTCAAGTACATACCAGAAATAGTTATGGACTTAGACACCTTATCCAACAGTCTCCCACTTGGATAAGTCTAATAACTATAACTGCAATACTTCAGGAACCGATCGACAATCGTAGCTCTTTCAAGGTCTCTCGGAACTGAGAAGATGATGATACACCATTTAAGATAAGTGATCATATAATCCTCTGTTCTAGATATCAGCCGGACAAATACATGGAACAATGTCTTACTTATTGTCCAGCAGTTTGTTTCCTGATTTCCGATTTGTTTGACAAAGAACTTAATTGAACACATCAACTTAGTTCTGACCGGGCCCGGTACATAGGTCAAAACAAAATCATCGAGGGGCCCAAATATCAGCTTCTAATCCAAGAAGGAACAGATAAACTTCGACTCATATGTTTGTTCTACCACTCATTGAATTATACACAAAAGCACGTTTTATAACATCGAGTTACCAATGCGTTAACGTACAATCAATGCATAACCAACTCATAAGTAACAAATCATATCTCTAGGTTTGAAGACTTATATGATATTACCATCTCACGATCACTCGAGATAAATTCCATGAAGTGATTCCAGTGAGCGTGGGATGAGTCCAATGCTCAGAACTTATGAGCACTCATGAGTGTTGTAGCCATGTCCAACAACTTAGACCTCTGCAACCAATCATGACAGTCTTGATTCATACCTACTTCCGACATATGACCGACTGTGGAGGTTCGAATAATATGATATACCAAACATAATTATTCTGGAAGTCAAAACATGCAAAAGAAATATAGTAAACGATCGACAAGAGATAGCAAAACTTTACTCATAAATAAAACACCTTTTATTCATCATCTAATGTCAATTACACTTTACAAATTTCAAGGTTATCTAACTACTAAATCTAATATCATCCTTCAGCCCTATGCTCCGAGCATGCTGGAGATGCTTAACCCGAGTCAGTCCCTTCGTGAGGGGATCTGCTGGATTCTCATCCGATGATACCCTCTTTGCCACGAGGAGTCCTTCTTCTATTCGATGTTTGATGAAATGGTATTTTCTGTCGATCTGTCTGGATCTCCCGTGATCCCTTGGTTCCTTGGCTAAGGCAACTGCACTTTCACTATCACAGAAAATTTCCATTGGCTCTTTAATAGTTGGTACAACTCCAAGGTCTCCAATGAAGTTCTTCAGCCATATCGCCTCCTTTGCTGCCTCGCTAGCTGCTATATACTCTGATTCGCAAGTTGAATCAGCCACTGTCTCTTGCTTGGAACTCTTCCAAGAAATTGCTCCTCCATTTAAGGTAAAGACCCAGCCTGACTGAGAGCGGAAATTATCCCTATCAGTCTGAAAGCTAGCATCACTATACCCTACAACTCTCAAGTCTTCACTCCTACCGAGGGTAAGGACCCAGTCCTTAGTCCTCCGTAGGTACTTGAGGATGTTCTTTACCGCAGTCCAGTGTGCCTTGCCAGGGTTCCCCTGATACCTGCTAACCATGCTCAAAGCAAAGGCTACATCAGGTCGAGTACACGTCATAGCATACATGATCGATCCTACAGCCGAAGCATAAGGTATTCGACTCATTTATGCTATCTCAGCCTCAGTACTAGGGCTTTGTGTCTTACTCAATCTGGCATTACTCTGGATGGGTAACTCTCCTTTCTTGGAGTCCTGCATGCCGAATCTCTTCAACACCTTATCCAAGTAAGTACTCTGACTAAGTCCAATTAGTCTTTTACTCCGGTCTCTCAAGATCCTTATCCCTAGAATATAGGCAGCTTCTCCTAGGTCCTTCATAGAGAAACACTTCCCAAGCCAGGACTTAACTTCCTGCAGAGTTGGGATGTCATTTCCTATGAGTAGTATGTCATCCACATACAATACCAAAAAGCTAACTATACTCCCACTAGCCTTGACATATACACAAGATTCATCTTCACTCCTAGAAAAACCAAATTCCTTGACTTTCTCATCAAAGCAAAGATTCCATCTGCGAGGTGCTTGCTTTAACCCATAAATGGATTTCTCAAGCTTACACACTCTATTAGGGTACTCTGTGTTGACAAAACCCTCTGGCTAACTCATGTAAACATCCTCAGCCAACTTTCCATTAAGGAAAGCGGTTTTGACATCCATTTGCCATATTTCATAGTCATGAAATGCGGCTATGGCTAACAGAACCCTAATAGACTTAATCTTGGCCACTGGAGAAAAGGTCTCATCATAATCAACTCCCGGAGTTTGTGAGAAACCCTTTGCAACCAGTCGTGCCTTATAAGTGTGTACATTACCATCCATGTCGGTCTTCTTCTTGAAGATCCATTTGCACCCTACAGTCTTACGACCTGGTACATTCTCAACCAAGTTCCAAACTTGATTGTCATACATGGACTGTATCTCGCTGTCCATTGCCTCTTTCCACTTGGCTGACTCAGCGCCTGCCATGGCTTCCGCGTAACTGTTAGGTTCATCCAGACCTATCAGTGTCTCATCACTGATAAGTGTATCACCTTCCGCAGTAATATGGAATCCATAGTAATGCTCAGGTGCATTCCTAACCCTTGTGGAACGCCTCAGAGGTACAGACTTGTCAATAGGCTCAACAGAAGTTTCCTCCTCAAGTTGAGTGCTAGGGTTTGAAGTTCCTTCACCACTTGACTCTTGAATTTCTTCAAGGTCAACTTGCCTCCCACTGTCTCCTTGGCTTATGAACTCCCTCTCTCGAAAGAAAGCCCTCCTAGCTACAAAGACCACATTCTCACTAGGTATGTAGAAGAGGTAACCAAAGGATTTCTGTGGGTAGCCGATGAAAATACACCTCTCACTTCGAGGTTCGAGCTTATCATGAGTCTCGCGTCTCACGAAAGCCTCGCAACCCCAAATTTTAATGTGGTCTAGTTTGGGTACTTTACCAGTCCACATCTCATGAGAAGTTTTGGCAACTTTCTTTGTGGGAACTAGATTAAGGATATGGGCGGCAGTCTCTAAGGCATACCCCCAAAATGAGATTGGTAGCGAAGCTCGACTCATCATGGAACGAACCATATCCAACAAGATTCGGTTACGCCTCTCAGCTACACCATTCAACTGTGGTGTCCTGGGAGGTGTCAATTGTGAGACAATCCCACATTCCCTAAGATAGTCGAGGAACTCTGAACTAAGATACTCACCACCTCGATCGGATCGAAGCATCTTAATGTTCCTGCCCAATTGATTCTCGACTTCCTGTTTAAACTCTTTAAACCTCTCAAAAGTCTCTGACTTATGCTTGATTAAGTAGACATATCCATATCTACTGTAATCATCAGTAAAAGTCAAATAATAACGATTAGCATCCCTTGTGGCATGTTTGAAGGGCCCACACACATCCGTGTGTATAAGATCCAACAAACCTTCACCCTTCTCACAAGAACCTGTGAAGGGTGACTTTGTCATTTTTCCAGGTAAGCATGATTCGCAACTATCATCTGACTTTAGGTCAAATGACTCCAATACTCCATCCTTTTAGAGTTGGCCTATGCGTTTTTTGCTTATATGTCCAAGACGACAATGCCATAATGATGCTTTATCCAAGTTATTATCATTAACAGAATCAATACACAATACATTATTTCCTAAGTTATCAACCAAAGATACAGTTTCATACACACCATCACAAGGTAATGCTTTAAAATAAAGAACATTATTAAAGAAAGCATTAATCGAACCAACTTCATTATCAAATGAAAAGGTGAAACCTTGTTTATACAATGCATGAAAGGAAATAATATTTCTTGCCATTTCTGGCGAATAACAACATTTATTCAAATCTAAACTAAACCCACTACTTAGCGATAAAGTATAAACTCCAATCTTGGTGACAGGTAAAGCTTTCCTATTCCCCATGATTAAGTTTATTCTTCCATGCTCCACATTCTCACTTCTTCTTAGTCCCTGCAAATCAGAACAGATATGAATACCACAACCGGTATCAAGGACCCAAGAGTTAGAATGGGGTGAGTTATTAGATAATATAGTGTAAATACCTGCATGGTTGGGTTTAACTTTCCCATCCTTCACATCTTGCTGGTACTTTGGGCAGTTCCGCTTCCAATGTGACTTTTCATGGCAATAGAAGCATTCATCCTCTTTAGGGTCAGAAGAAGGAGTGACAAAACCTTTCTTGGTTCCACTTGAAGAAGAGCCATCAAGGGTCCTAGCCTTGGTACCCTTCGAAGAGCTCTTCCTCTTCTTCCCTCTACCTTTCCCGATTGCCAAAACCGGGGCGGAGTTTGGAGTAGGAGTGTTAACAACCGACTTACCCTTAAGACCTGTTTCTGCGGTCTTGAGGAGTCCCTGAAGTTTGCTGAGTGTGACCTCTTCCTTATTCATGTGATATGTCATGCGGAATTGATCATAGCACGATGGTAAGGAGTGCAAAATGATATCTATTGCAAGCTCCTCAGGGAAGTTCACATTAAGCTTCAGCAACCGATCCACATACCTTTGCATTTTCTGCATGTGGCTCGTGACGGATTCCCCGTCCTTCATCATGGTTGTTATGATAGAGCATATGATTTCATACCTCTCTTGTCGTGCACTTTGATGGTATCTTTCCATCAGATCTTGGTGCATTTCAAAAGGGTAGAAGTCCTCATAGGACTTTTGGAGTTCCGCTGTCATGGTGGCCAACATGATGCATGCCACTTTTGTAGCATCCCTTTCATGTGCCCGGAAGTCAGCGATCTCCTAGGGAGTTGCAGTGGTCTCATCAATCTCCTTAAGCTCCTTGTCAAGGACATATTCTTTGTCCTCATAGCGGGTAATCATCCTGATGTTTCTGATCCATTCATTGAAGTTGGATCCATCAAAAGTGACTTTCCCACACAAGTTCATAAGGGTAAAGGAGCCATTAGGATTAGAGCCAGAAGCAGCATTGTTTGAAGACATCTGAAAGAAGAGAACAAGATTAGTTTAGATATTAAGAGAGTCCTTAATAAAACACCCAAATGTAATATTAAGGCTAGGATCCAATCACAATATATTATAACTTAGAAGAGGTATGCCGTAATCCAAGCTATAACATATTTGAAAGGTAGGTTCATGACGATTCACCAATTTCCACCATGAAAAACGAAATATAAATATTAGGTTTTTAATTGGTTCTTAGAAATTCCTAGATTCTTTTGAGATTCAATGAACTTTTCAAAGGCATGTTTCAATCTCGAGTGTGCCCTCCAAGTTTTGTGACTGGGATACCGAGGATCACAAAACGAGGTGTGAAGTAACCATACAAATCACTTGGTACCCTCAAGGTTTATCACTCAATCGATGTGCCGGTAAACCACACACGCTCCACCGATGCTATGGTAAACCTTAAGTCACCCTTTACCTACCTTGTTAAGTCCAAGTTAGTGTGCCGGTTAACCACACACGCTCCACCAACGACTTAAACAAAGTGTAAAGTGTAATTTCATGGATTAGCACCTTATTCACATTTTCCTAAAGTAACTAAGATTGGGAATTTAATAAAAGCATTTAGTTACTTTATAATATTCATCATACTTTTGATGAGAATTTATAAGTCCTTGTCTTACCCGTTCGGCTAACGACCCTCCACCGATCAAGGAAGCGGTGGGTGAGAGTGGACACCCATTAAGTTGCCATTTTATAAGCAACAACCTTATACCCCCCTTATAGACCGGCTTCGTGAATGAGGCGTACTAGCGGTAAGACGACTTGACGTTATACATATATATATTAGTAACTTATAATATTATAAAGTATAAGGGTTGAATTTTAACTTTTAAAATTCTAAGGGTTGGAACTAAAGTTTTAATCAAGACTTTACATGTTCCAAAACTTGAGGGCAAGTTTTGTAAACTTCCAAAACTTTTCATTTCTTATAACTTATGAATTAATTGAGTAATAAAAATGAAGACTCTTCATTTTTATAACTCTTGTGTTCTTTTAATGGCTTTAATAAAAGTGAGACTTTTGGTTTTCCATAACTTGAGAACAAGTTATGGACTCCATTAAAACACATTATAATCATGAATTAAACTACCATGAAGGTTACAAACAATTCCTATGATCATCTAATCTTCATAAGTTCAAGAACATGAATATGAACACTTTCAAGAATCAAAAAATTACACTTAAAAAAACTTGTAATTTTAATAATTGCCATTGTAAATGGATTAGCATAAACATTACACCATCTAAAACAAGCTTTAAAACATCAAAACAATTTAGGGTAATGTTTCTAGTCCATTTCCAGCAACAAATGTGCAAACTTTCATACGAGCAGAAAACAGAAAAAAGATTTTTTTTCAAGCTGTTTGCACACAAAAAACAACAAACAAACCTAGGCTCTGATACCACTGATTGGTTTTGAGCATTCTAACACTTTCTAAGTGTACATGCAACCCTAATAACCTTGGATCTATGTTTGTCTAATAATCATGCAAAGTTGAATTCCAAGGTTATATTCCTATCTAGCATACATGGGGAACATTTTTAACTTGAATGAAAGATAGAATAACTTACCTTGTTGTTGATTATGATCCTTGAAACCTTGTGAGCCTAGCACCCCAAGTGTGATGCCTCAAATGCTTCACACAACACCAAATGCAAAGGAGTAAACTTTGAGAGAATCTTACACTTGCAAAATCGGCTCTAGCCCTCTTGTTTCTTATGTGTAGCCTATTTTGGTGGAGAATGGATTTCTTATATAGTGTTGACACATCTAGGGTTACACCATGTAAACCCTAATGTGTCATGACTCTTCATTTCCATGACCCATGGGTTTGTAACTCCCATGGAGCATCCTATGGGTGGAACCCAACTTGATAATCCATGGAGCCTCTTAGCCCACTATATAAGATATGGAAGATTTACATAATCTACCCATATATTTAATTAGTTATCTTTTGATCACTTAATTAATTCTAAATTAATTCTTGATCAAACTAATTAAATAATATTATTAATATATTAGAACTTATAATATATTAATAAACCATAAGTGTTATTTTTCTCATTTTAGTTTATCCAATTGCATGGTGCCATGCAACCCAAATGGACCATGTCGGGTCGGGTCAAGTACATACCAGAAATAGTTATGGACTTAGACACCTTATCCAACAAAAACCTCATCGAAATCCGAGTTATAACGAAGAAGTTATGACCAATCGAAGATCCGCGACAAAACCGGCACGGCGCCGAATGACGTAAAAAGTGAGTTTTTGATAAACTACTTTTTAGCCTTGGTGATCTAAACGAAAGTCGTAGTATTTGTTAAACCGAGAATTTTGATAAAAAGAACGCCCAAATCTGACTTCGTATGAGGAAGTTATGATTTTTCTAAGTTTCAGCTTAGCAGTAGACAGCTAAAAACTCGAATTTTAGATCGAGTGATTTTTAGTCAACACAACCTAAACGAGAATTGGAGGTATCGTCATTAGTAGTATAACGGTAAAAAGACTGACGAAAACGGACGTCAGATGAAGAAGTTATGAATTTTTAACGGATTTTCCTGTCCCGGTCTGTTAAAAATAATAATATTAAAAATAAAGTCAAAATTAGCCGACGAAGTCTAAACGAAAGTTGTAGAGCATAGTTTTCCCTACACGTGCATATAAAGAACATCAAAAATGAAGCTCGTATGCGAAAGTTATGGATTTTAGAAGTTTTTGGCACAAAAATCGAGAATAATTGCGAAATCCGAGAAAAATCGCATGGCCTGAATTCAACCACGTCACCCTCGCTCCTCGCGCGAAACGTATCTGATGCGAGCCACGTCACGCGTGTGCTGCTTCTGGTCCGACGCGTGCCCTTCTCGCATCCGAGCCTCGCACCTGCTGCCCCGTGTCCGAGCGTCGCGCCACCTGCACTCATTTCCTCTCGCTTCGGATCCGAGGCTCGCACCTATATAAGGGTGCGAGACCTCCCGGGTAAATGTTGGAAAATTGTCACTTTTCACCGTTAAACTCATATTTTAACTATTTCTACTTCCCCCGAAGCCCCGATATCATTTTTAACACCCGGAACACGCCCCGAAGTGCCCGAGAAGCCCGGGAAATTTATCTTTTCGGTTTGAAGCCCAACCCTCGCAGGGCCTGGTTTTCAAGAAAACTCCCGATTTTCATTGAAGAAAGTCAATTATAGTAACGAAGTGCTGCCCAAATTACTATTTTAACCCCCGGTTATTTCACGGTGAGTTCAATATGTAGGAACAATTGTATGTTATGTGTTATATGTGCTATATGCTTTCCTGAGTTATTTTGGTTTTATACTGTTGATCATGTAGAGCATGTCTCGTATCACTTATGGTATTGGCTTTGAGCCTCTAGCCATGTAGAGCATGTCTCGTATTATTCTGGTATCGGATTTATGCCTTTGGCCATGTAGAGCATGACTCGTGTAACTTCTGGTATTGGCTTTATGCCTTTGGCCATGTAGAGCATGACTCGTATAACTTCTGGTATTGGCATAGGGCTATGTAGGGCTGAAAGCCTGTATATTCTAGCAAAATGATAATCAGAAATTGTATATTTTCTGTGCCATTTGGGCCGAAGTGTTATTGATGTATATCAAGTATTGAAATTGTTATGTCTCGTTGATTGTATATCTTTGAATCAAATCATCGATTGATATGGAAAGTTTGTCTCATGATTCACATATGCCTTTGTTGTTCTTTGTTCCTCTTTGCTTCTGCCATATCGAAGTATATATATGGCATAACGTTATATTGTATCTATTATTGAACTCACTAAGCGTCACCGCTTACCCCTCTCAATGTTTAACAAATTGCAGGAGATAAGTAACAAGTATAATCGTATACTGTTGGAAGATTTTGAATAGTATGAAACTATTGTATTTTGTACTCAAGTATGTATAACTTATAGTATCCTGGGAAGTTATGTAACATATAAGAATTTGTAATAGTCGGTTTGTATCCAGTCTTATGTGAACAACTTATCAATGTAAAATATTGTTTTTATGAATATGCAAGTAGCATGTTTTGGTGTAACAAATGTTAAATATGAAAGTGTGGGTCTTTCAGCCATGGTATCAGAGCGGTGGTTTAAGTGAACTAAATTCCACGGATTGGTATTTAGACTTAAATTGTCAGAAGTTCAATATATGAACGGATTCATTAGGAGTATATGGATACAAACCATAGGAAAGACATAAGTAAAGTATTAGGTAATAATAAATCCTAATATTCTAAAATACTATATTGCTCCAAATTTTCAGAAGAATAGCTGAACAGGAAGGTAGCCATACCCCTGAGGTGGGTGGAGATCCTCAACCTGGTGAAGTAAATACTCCAGTATCCCCTCGTGAGGAGCGACTCTTAGGTAAACTTACTGGTATAATCCGACAGACTCTTGAAGAACACAAGAAGAATAATGATAAAGGCAAAGAGAAAGCCACTGGAGAATTTTCAAAAGGAGAGGTGAAGCGTCCCTCGTTCAAAGATTTCAAGAGTAGTGGCGCTACGGAGTTTTCAGGTGTTCTTAATCCCATTGTTGCTCTTACCTAGATCCAGAACACAGAGAAAGTGTTTCGTATTTCTCATGTGGATAATGAAGACAAGGCTAATTATGCTTCTGCTATGCTCGTCGAAGAAGCCTTGGTCTGGTGGGAAGCAACATATGAAGCTCTCAATGAGTATGACCAGGAGAATTTATCCTGGGAGATGTTCAAAACTCGTTTGCTAGAGAAGTATTGTCCTCTAGACATGAAGAGGAGATTGGAGAAAGAGTTTATGGAGCTTAAGCAAGAAGGAATGACCGTGAATGAGTATGAAACTCAATTCAATCAAAGAGCATGGTTTGCCGCAAAGTATATCCCAAATGAAGACGATAAAATTTAGTTATTCTTGGATGGACTGCGGTATGAGATCCGCGATTTCGTAGCTAATCGGGATGTTATGTCCTTTGACAAAGCTGTTGAGTATGCTCGAAAGCGTGAGCATGACTTAGAGATACGTGGTGCCCCTTTTTCTGTTCCAAAGCATCCACCTATCGATCAAACTGTTCCTGTTTCCTTTATTCCACCAGCTCGATCTGTTCAATTTGATTCTAATACAAGAGAGCGATCTTAGAGCGCCATTCGTGGTCGCGGTAGATCACAATCTTTTTCTCTTCAGTCGCCAACGTGTATAAAATGTGGAAAGAATCACCAGGGCCAATACAGAACAGAAAAAGCGATGACCTGTTATGCATGTGGAGAAATGGGTCACATAAAGCCTGTTTGTCCAATGAAGAGTGTTACATGCTTTGCTTGTGGTGTTACCGACCACAAGAAGCGTTTATGTCCTACTCTTACAAGACAAATGGCGGGGAGTCAAGCTTCCGTTCAACAACCAAAGAATACTCCAAAGGAGGAGGTGCCAAAAGCTAAGGGCCGTGCATTCCAGATTACCACAGAGGAGGCACGCGAGGACCCGAATGTTGTGACGGGTACATTTCTTGTCAAATTTTAGACCTGCCCACATCTTATTTGATTCTGGTGCCTCAAATTCTTTTGTGTCTCATGAATTTGTGCATTCTTTTCAAATTGCTTGCTATGCACTCGTGCAACCATTTCACGTAGATACCATAGGAAGTGTATCATTACTTGCTGGTAAAGTCCATAGAGATTTTGTCATGGAAACTGAAGGTTATAGTTTTCTTGTTAACCTGATTCCCATCTTCTTGCCCAACTTTGATAATATTCTCGGAATGGCATGGTTGTTAAAGAACACACTCAGGCGTGAAAAGTTTCTTTGTGAAAACTTATGAATGGTGACTTGGGAACTGCGAGACAATACTTGGGACGAGTATGACTAGGTGTGAATAGTAGTAGAGGCCTATACTACTGGAAGCACATGACTCACACTTGGATCAGGGAAAGTCACAAGGTTACCAAGAAACTAGTAATCGATTCCGTTTTTGTTCGAGTATGTCATTACCTTCGTTTCGGTGATGACTAAGAATATGATTTTTGTTCAGACCTTAATGGTCGTAAAGAATCGAGTCCGACTAAAATAGATCTGCGAAGTGAGGTGATTGGTTCAGAGAACCAGGTCTCGTGTAGTGACGAAATTTTAGTCAGAGAATTAAAGAATGAGATGGTCAGACGGAGAGAACAATTCAAACGGTAGAAGATATGCTTTGTGCATGTCTTGGAGTTGGTGCACGTCAAGTGGAAACACCATCGAGGCCCAAATTATAATTAGGAAAATAATAATGAGATAAGAGCGAAATATTCCCAGTCATTTTTATCGTTATGATTTCGGGGACGAAATCCTCAAAAAGAGGAGGTATTTATAACATACACGTTCAGTTATCGTGTTATGTAATTTTAAAAGTGAATAATATTATGAAATATTATATAAATATGAGTATTGAGTTCTAACGGATAGTTTTTACTAGAAATGAAGTAAAACTATGTTTAGAATCATCCATAATGTTTTGGAAGTCTTATGAGATTCCGAACATTAGGCAAATATTGAAATTTAACGAAAATATAAAATTTGAAATAAGTAAAATTTTATTATTGAAAGTTTTAAAGAATCTCGTTAGAAACATTTAGGCGAAAACCTCATCGAAATCCGAGTTATAACGAAGAAGTTATGACCAATCGAAGATCCGCGACAAAACCGGCACGGCGCCGAATGACGTAAAAAGTGAGTTTTTGATAAACTACTTTTTAGCCTTGGTGATCTAAACGAAAGTCGTAGTATTTGTTAAACCGAGAATTTTGATAAAAAGAACGCCCAAATCCGACTTCGTATGAGGAAGTTATGATTTTTCTAAGTTTCAGCTTAGCAGTAGACAGCTAAAAACTCGAATTTTAGATCGAGTGATTTTTAGCCAACACATTTTAACGGATTTTCCTGTCCCGGTCT